>NC_059299.1:7469979-7512479 GCF_017591435.1 Portunus trituberculatus
CTGAGCTCCATAGACCCTTTCTAATGTCAAGAAAATCGTCCAATCACACCCAAAATTCGAGGTAAAAATGCGTCCCAGTATTGCAGAGGTTAATGAGAAGCCAAAATAAACACATGGCATATTCCGTCCAACACTACAAGATTCCACAACACGTCATGCTGAGATACGGAAATAGAGAAGTAACATTTTGGGGACAGTTTCACGGCAGTCCGGTCAGTCACAGTTGCCTGAGTGCGGCGCATCCACTCGTCATGGGCAGGTGGTGACGCGGACAGCTGGTGGGGGAGGAAGTGAGGGCTGGGTTGGGTTGTGGGAGGAAGGAGGGGACGAGAGGCGGCGCTGGGGTGGGACAGTAAACTCACACCTCCAACACATGCCTTTTTTCGCTCAGCCGTGCAGGGAGTCCCCTCGGCTTAAGGCTATTTCGTTTACGAGCGCCGAACACTTCCGATATTTTTGAGAAAGATTGCAGGAAGGCCATAAATTACGCGCTAACAGGAATAATGGTGTGGGAATCATGATCTACGCCTGGCGATAGAGCAGACTTGCATATTTTCGATGATACGTCAGGTAAACACTGCACGTACGCTCCCAAAACACTGTATTCCTGTGATTCTTCTTTTTTGTTTGTTTATTCCCTACCACCTCGGCTCCGTGGCAATAACAATCCCGTTTGGAAGAGCGAGGAGGGGAAGGTTTGAGTCATTGATGCTACAAAAGTTCCTATACCAGGCGTCTGAGTATCAAAACCTCGCTCCTCAATGATACGCCAGTAACTAACAACACGTGTCATCATTCCGTAAAGACGCGAGGGTGGGGGAGGAAAAATTGATTCACTGATGCTACAAAGACTCTTCATACCAATAGTCTGAAAATACGCGCCCTTCAATAAGCATAGTATCTAACAAGACCAACCGGGTATACGTATCCTCATCCCGTACAGAGACGCGCGGCGGCCCACTAAGCCTCTACTCAACTATGGGATATCAGGGTATAAGAATTTTATTACCCACCAAATTGTTATGCCACGCTCTCTTCACCCTGAGAACTAGACAATATTGAGACGCAGGGAAAGTGGGCCAAGACATATTATCTCGCGACATCGATGCTTATGTACGGCAGCTGAGAGGATCATCTAACATGACAAGGCACCAGGAGCAGGAGGAGGGAAAGTGGCGTGTGTATGTGATAAAGTTAGCTGAGGGAGAAGTGAGGAGGACAGCAGGCGAGCAAGTGGGAGTGGAGACTTAGATGAGACGAGGCTGAGTGGGTATAGAGCAGCCCAGAGCGAGGAGGGCGTTTCATCTAGTGCCGGGAATCATACAGGCCTGGAAGTGGAGTTCAAGTAGCACGTAACTGAGCTCTATAGAAGTCTTACCATAGAGAGAGAGAGAGAGAGAGAGAGAGAGAGAGAGAGAGAGAGAACATTTCATGCCACGCCCCCAAAAAACATCAGTAAGGCAAAGCAGTCACTCTTTGATGATTCCTTTCAAACAAGGCAACACGAGAAAGGTTTAGTCGCGCAAACGAAACCTTTTCAAATGGCATAAAGGCACAACTTCACGTAGAATGGACCATTTATCTGACAGGCGAAGGAGGGAGAGAAAGAGAAGTAGGGACAGAGAAAAAGACGACGACTAGGAAGAGGAAGAGAAAGAGAAGGAGGAGGGAAACTTGGGAGCGGGCATTAACCTTCACGAAAATACCCTTAAAAGAAAGACAAGAAAAGTCAGAAATTAGCTTGGTATAGAGCACAAAGGCTGAGAGAGTAGCTGGAAGAATCTGCTGATGAGACAATAAGGCAAGGTAAAAGATTCTCTGCTACTTCCTTCCCAGCATTAATCAGGTAACGTGATTTTGGCAGACCGGCGCCCACCTCTACCTGTTTTAAAGAGCGGGAGAGGAGACAATAGAGGTGGAGCATAAAGAACGTTGATAGGGGAGCAGAGGAGACGGAAGGTTAAGGAGGGTGAGGGCTGGAAGAATGAGGGAGGGATAATGAGGCAACGTGCAGACGATCGAGGAGAAAAATGTGAAAATGTAAAAAAGAGAAATGACATGAGAGAGAGGAGAGAGAGAGCAGAGAGAGAGAGAGAGAGAGAGAGAGAGAGAGAGAGAGAGAGAGAGTGTGTGTGTGTGTGTGTGTGTGTGTGTGTGTGTGTGTGTGTGTGTGTGTGTGTGTGTGTGTGTGTGTGTGTGTGTGTGTGTGTGTGTGTGTGTGTGTGACCCGTACTGATATCCTCACACAAGCAAACAATAACACACAAAAAGTAAAAGCACAATAAAGGCCGATACACAGAGAGACAAACACGATGTAAATGAATACTTTCCGTAACTCGCAACAACAGCATTTCCAGAGGAGCATATCCGGCGCACACTCCCTTTAAGTATGCACAGCTGGCTCTCCAAATATGTGTCTGCCTAAACAGATGAAGGCGGACACGTAAAGGGCAGAGATGGACACACAGACAGACAGGCGAATAGTGATACTGATGATGATGGAGATGAGCAAAGAGACAGATAGACAGAGATATAGACAGAAAGATAGACAGAGAGACAACTAGACACGGAAGCGGAAAGAAGGGAATATTGATGGCCGGAGAAGCAAATGAGGTGAGACGCAGACGTGTGTAGTAAAGCGGCGGGTGAGTGAACCGAGGCAGACAGATAGAAATGCAGAAAGAGACGAATGGGGAATCGAGAATATAAGACAAGAAATAAACGAACACTAATGGATGGAGAGAAAGAGAACTAAATGTAAACTTAGATACATTGAAAGGAAGATCAATGATTGAAATTAAACCAAACAGAAACAGAGAGAGAGACAAAGATAACAAAAGCAAGATGTACGACTATATATAACCACAGAATCACAAGCATACCAACACAGTGCCCACAAAACACACACACACACACACACACACACACAAACACGCGTGCAGATGATGGATTGAGCAGCAAACATACACTCAAACAAACAGATAAAAGGAAGTTAAAAAATCTCTAAAACTGGAATATTTATAGAGAAAAATGAAGATAAATATCACACGTAAAGAATACAAACATAAGAACTGAGAGCATATTGAATTGAAAAGGAGGGTTTCTACGAAGAGAGAGAGAGAGAGAGAGAGAGAGAGAGAGAGAGAGAGAGAGAGAGAGAGAGAGAGAGAGAGAGAGAGAGAGAGAGAGAGAGAGAGAGAGAGAGAGAGAGAGAGAGAGAGAGAGAGAGAGAGAGAGAGAGAGAGAGAGAGAGAGAGAGGAAAACTACAGTATCACAAAAAAGATAGATGCATAGAAACAAATATACAAAACACACACACACACACACACACACACACACACACACACACACACACACACACACACACACACACACACACACACACACACACACACACACACACACACACACACGGAAAACACCTCAAAAAATACAGAGACAACAGGAAAACCACACACTAAACATACATCACAAACACACCACAAAAAAAACACAAAACACGATAGGAAACACAATTAAAAACCACATCAAGGAAAACGAAAAGGGGGAGGAGAAGAAGAAGAAGAAAACAAGGAAAACATACCTGCAAAAATAAAGACAGAAACAAGAAAAGAAAAAGCACATAAAACACACAGCAACCCAAACACACCAGCGGGAAACAGAGAGAGACAAAGCCAGGCACACTTCACCTCGACCCTCATGCACCACCCCGCAGACAGACCCTCGCAGCATCCAGTGTAGAATCCTGTGACCTCATTACCTTCTCCCTTGCCTCAGCGCTTGCCCGAGGGAGGAGCCACGCGAAGGACACCCCTATGCAATGGATTCACAAGACCATAGGGGAGATAGGAGAGAATGGAACCAATAGAGAGAAAGTAACGGCGACGCAGGTGATCAGGGGCGGAACATAATACCACGGATACGATACCGAGTGAAGGGAATGTGGCAGTATATGAGGGAAGGATGGAAGGAACGAAGGGAACAGATGAAGGGAAAGTGACAGGGTGTAAGAAGGGTGGAAAGAAGGGAGGAAGGGAGCAGATGAAGGGATGACATTTGAGGTGTGAGGAAGATTGGAGGAAGGGAAGGTGACAGGACGTGAGGGAAGGCAGAAAAGGAAGGGGAGGAAGGGACGGAGAGAACAGGAAACTTCAGAGAATGGAAAACTAAAGGTAGGAAGAATACGGTGGAGGAAAAAATTGTAGCTAAAAGGATTAATCTTGAATCTTTCCATGGATAATGAAAACCGGCCAGAGAATAAAGAAAAAAAAGAGAAGGTCCCTTACTTTATCGCTCACTTATCAGAAAAGTAAAGAGATTTCAGAAACATGGGTTAATTACTTGTCACTTCTACAATATGACCAGAAACTCCCGCGTCAAACAGCTCAAGTCACAAGAAGGAGAAAAACAGACGCAGGCAAAATATTCCACAGTTTATCAGTGAATGTGATAAGACTATACGTACTGCCTCAGTGATCTGGACAGCAGACGGGTGACACTACATTGGTAAGAAGAGAAAAAGAACGAGGATGTGTTATGTATATTTTACCAGAAAGAAACCGGAACTTAATCTGGCTTAATAGCATCGAGTAAAGGAGAACGAGGAAGGATGTAAGCGTATAGGAGAGAGAGAGAAAAAAAAAAAAAAAAAAAATATATATATATATATATATATATATATATATATATATATATATATATATATATATATATATATATATATATATATAAAACTTAGGCGAAAGACACACACAGGACAATTTATGATTATTACCCAAAAAGAGAATTTAGAATGAATCGTATAAATGAACAAAAAATACGAGCAAAAAACGCAGGAAAAGCCAACACACACACACACACACACACACACACACACACACACACACACACACACACACACACACCATATGGGCATGACACCCCGCCTAAAAAAAAGCAGGACAAAAAACCACAAGCAAACAAACAAACAAACAGGGAAGCAGGAACAAACAAATAGAGGGCGTAAACTGGGGCGAGCCGAGAGAGAGAGAGAGAGAGAGAGAGAGAGAGAGAGAGAGAGAGAGAGAGAGAGAGAGAGAGAGAAATCAGGGGAAGGGCAAATACATATTGAGAGAACAAACCCTGAACATAAAGAGAAGTAAGAGACAGAGACAGACAGGGACAGAGAGAGAGTAAGAGGCAGAATCAGACAGACAAAGAGGAACACGTCGGCTAATTAGACCATACAAGGAAGACCCGAGGCACAAACACAACACAAAGTTATAATGTTCTCCGCCCAGTGACTACAATTTCTACACCAGCGAGTTTTAACTTGTAATTAGTGCTCAACTCTCCATCCTCCTCCTACTACTACTCTTCCTCCTCTTCCTCCTCCTCCTCCTCCTCCTCCTCCTCCTCCTCCTCCTCCTCCTCCTCCTCCTTCTTCTATTCAACCTCTTCTCATTCCCTTCTCTCGAACAACGCCATGCAAGTTGGATATGTCAAATGTGTTAAACTCTCTCTCTCTCTCTCTCTCTCTCTCTCTCTCTCTCTCTCTCTCTCTCTCTCTCTCTCTCTCTCTCTAACAAGGGCACAGAGAGGAAATATTACAGAATAAAATATTTCCAAGACATTTCTGGGAAGGTATTAGAAGGAATGTTTCAATATATCATTTTTGCAATGGAGGTGAAAGCACACATAAATATGTTGTTTTGAATATGTAAAATAATACTTCTTCCATCTTCGAGACACATAACCACTGTCAAGCTGTACAGATAACCACTGAAATAAATATACTATAACCATACATACAATTGTCTTGCCCTTTACTAAATCAAAGCTTACATAGTGTGGAGAATAATACAAAGAAACACACTAGACATCAATATATACATTAAACCCCATTATTTTAACTCTTTTATTACTGGGACACATTTTCCTCATGATTTTTGTGTATGATTAGACGATTTTATTCACATTAGGAAGGGTCTATGGAGGTTATAAGACAAACGCGCAGAGTCTTCACTATTCTAATCCCAACATAAGTTTCTGAGGCTGTGTAAAATCACCAGATTGTAAGAAAAATTAATATCAAAACACGTCATGTTACTGAAGTGAAGTGAACTAAATCAACATTTACACACCACACTCAACTGCACAAAAACATCCATCTCATCGAGCAAAGTCATGTAGTAGCTGCCATACACATACAGAACCTTATATAATCCCAACTCCTTAACCATCTTTCCCCCCCACTCTCCATCTCCCGGCGACACCCTTCAGAAGTCGGCTGGGTCAGTGTGTCCCCTTCCCCTGCCTCGCGATATCTAAAATGAATCAGGCGAGCAGCGGCCGGCTATTGGCTGGCAGGGAATAAATACAAAGTTTACGATTACCCGGAGTTACGAGGAAGAGGCTGCGTGAAGATGACGTGTGAACGGCTGCTTGTGTGTGTGTGTGTGTGTGTGTGTGTGTGTGTGTGTGTGTGTGTGTGTGTTGTTTTGTACTTGGTATCTCGATGGAATTTCCTTTCTTGACAACAAAATAACCAGTCTGTGTTCGCTTTATTTCTCTTTCTCTCTCTCTCTCTCTCTCTCTCTCTCTCTCTCTCTCTCTCTCTCTCTCTCTCTCTCTCTCTCTCTCTCTGTCTCTCTGTGTGTGTGTGTGTGTGTGTGTGTGTGTGTGTGTGTGTGTGTATACGCGGGAACGCTCTCTTACTCTAATCTCAGTGGAAGTTTCCTGTTTATCTGTCTGTGTCCTAATTAAATATGTCTCACGACCAGTTAGTTACGTCAATTACACACACACACACACACACACACACACACACACACACACACACACACACACACACACACACACACACACACACACACACACACACACACACACACACACACACACACACACACACACACACACATCTAAAGTCATTCACTCGCTTCTTATTCACATTAGTCAACTAAGAGCAGCAATTCCCGTTCCTATTCCGTTTTCTCGACACTTTTGATCTTGCCTCTGATTCCACACCAGCGCGGGTATTCCAACTATAGTCTTTAAAAGCAGCCTTGACCTTAGGGATAAAATTCTCTCAAACACTCCTCCTTTCCCTCCTCTTACTCCTCTTACCCTCTAATCGCCAGCACCCTTCGCATCCCTGTTCCTTTCTCTAATACCTTTGTTTGTTAAGCTTTTCACTGTTATTTGGTATATCTGTTCTTAATTACCACTGTCAGATATATTCACTTGTTAATATAACCTTTCAAATCTATCTAAATATTTCATTATGCATTTTATTTCGTCTTTTTTGTACGTGGATATAAAGATTTCACTTATTTCTCTTATTGATGTAAATTGTTGTATATCGGAAAGGAAAAGTTAATTAGAGAAGACAAACTCAGGTCGTGTCAAGATGAGTCTAATGAATCCTCTTACCTGTACCACACTCATTGGATCTGGAGCATCAGGTAGTGGTGTTGTGAATAAGGTCAGCAATATCGTGTCGTTTTTTTCTCTCTCTCTTTTAAATCGGTAATACGTTTTTCGGCTTTTAGTTTTCCTATCCACCTGAACGTTAATTGGAACCTTAATTGGGCAATGCATCAAAGCAGCATCTGATTACCGATCACGCTATATATTCTTGTATTACTGCCATCCTGCATAGCCCTCTCTCTCTCTCTCTCTCTCTCTCTCTCTCTCTCTCTCTCTCTCTCTCTCTCTCTCTCTCTCTCTCTCTCTCTCTCTCTCACACACACACACACACACACACACACACACACACGCACGCACAAAACTGTAATTATGTAGTTATAACTGACATTGATGGGCAAATAGGACTGAAAACACACGTACCATGCTGTGTGTAAACGTTCGTGCGTGTGTGTGTGTGTGTGTGTGTGTGTGTGTGTGTGTGTGTGTGTGTGTGTGTGTGTGTGTGTGTGTGTGTGTGTCCGAGCCGCAGTGCGAATGCCAACTGAATAGCAAGCTTTACTATTAATGGTGCCAGATATAACACAGCCACCACCAACAATAACACCAGTGGTCCCAACGGCAGCAGGAACAGTAGTGGTGGTGGTGGTGGTGGTGGTGGTGGTAGTAGTATTATGATCAGTACTTAACAGTGAAGAGACAAGGTGGATAATGAATTTGAAGTTTTCCCAAAAGAATTCTGTGTAAAAACTGGAGCAAAATTTTCATGCTTTTCATTACAAGTCTTTCCTTTTAATATTTATTTCTCTGACATTTTATAAACAACTCTAGTCATGCATTCTTTCTTTTAGCTATTATCAAAATCTTGGCAAATCTTTAATAAGTATACGTTTTATTTCACTTTCTCTTATTCATATATATTGTAATATCTCACCACTATCTTTATTTATAAGTAGTATACCCTTGCAACACCTAAACACCTCGAAGTAACCATTAAGAGACAGGTAAGACAGAAAAACTTCACCACCACATCACCAGGAACACAACAAAGCACATACTACCTTTATTTTCAAGTATTACGTCCTAGAACACCTAAACACATCAAAGTAACAATTAAGAGACAGGTAAGACAGAGGAACTTCACCACCACAACACCTGGAACACAACACACCACACACTACCATTCCCCTCTTCCCTCTTAGCAGTTCATCTTTCCCCTAACATATACTAATTTTTTCCCCTCCACTCTCTTAGCACCTCATGTTTCCTCTTTCTCCTCGTCCCACTTCCCAGAATCTCTCTCCTTTGCCTCAACTTCCTCCTTGCTGCCTCTCATCAGTTTAGCTCGCTCTACCTTAATGTCCCTCTTTTTCTCTGTTCAGATCTACCCTGCCTCGACTCCTGGTCTAAGTAATCTCTTTAGCCCACCTTGTTTTCGTCCTCTTTTTTCTCCCCGCCTGCTACGTAATGGCTAAGTGAATATTCAGAAAAGTTACGTAAAATGCAATGATCCCGGAGGCTTAAACGTTGCAGTAGAAGGGAGTTTTTATTACGAGGGTGATTTGGCGGCTGATTGGTGCTGCCTTGGATGGATGGTTAAGGATTTAAGCGTTTTTGTGTTTAGTCTGTTGTTACGGAAGGAAGTTGTGGAAGGGTTCTAGTGAGTTTGCCCATAATTGTGTGTTCCTGCGTTTTTGTTTTCTTATCCTTTTAATTATTTGTACTTATCCTGGAATTGTGAGGAAAAGTAAGATTTAGTTCAATAAATTCCGTTTTCATTCCCTTTAAATTTAGTGAAGGTTATTCTTGCAGTTTGAACCTTGAGTGAGTGTGTACATGTATAAGAATTTTGACTAATTAAGAGAGAAAAATCAATATTAGTTTTCCAGTTATAAATGCATTCTATTTTCTCCTTTTTGGATTCTTTGAAAGTATATTGCAACTAGAATTTTGAGAGAAGAGGAATGATAAGTGTATAAACTAGCCAGGAAAAGAAAGCAGACAAGTTAGAGAAGAAAGCATCAGAATCTAAGTTAGTTAGTTTACTCAGTTAGAAAAGCATTCCATTTTATTTCCCTGTGAAAACTTTGAAGGTTGCACTGCAGATAGAATTCTGTCGTGTGGGTGAGCACAGTAAAGGTATTTCGAGTAGTTGAGGATGTCTCCAGGTATGAGATACGAGATTCTCAGGAAGCAATCTGGCTAAGTGTGTGAGTGGCCATCAGGAGGGGAGACTGCAGCTGCCTTCCTGTCACAGCATCCACTGATACTCTCTGATTTAAAGAGGCATTGTTTACTCTTTTAATGGCGTAGTAGATGAATGTTACGTTGCAAGAGTATTGGGATTATTTTCTTGTGTTTTTTAGAGTGTTTGGTTGAATGTTGGTTTTACTGTGGATGAAAAGAAAACGACGAATAAGAAAAAGAATAAAAAGATAAACAAAAACGAGAGAAGAAAGAATAACAAGAGAGATATAATATTAAA
Source organism: Portunus trituberculatus (assembly GCF_017591435.1). Lineage (NCBI taxonomy): Eukaryota > Metazoa > Arthropoda > Malacostraca > Decapoda > Portunidae > Portunus > Portunus trituberculatus. Next base: position 7,479,873 of record NC_059299.1, read on the forward strand.
GTAAAAAGAAAAGTGAGCATTTAATACTACAAACACACACACACACCACGTAGTGTAGTGGTTAGCACGCTCGACTCACAATCGAGAGGGCCGGATTCGAGTCCCAGTAAGTGGCGAGGCAAATGGGCAAGCCTCTTAATCTGTGGTCCCTAATCACCTAGCAGTAAATAGGTACGGGATGTAACTCGAGGGGTTGTGACCTCGCTTTCCCGGTGTGTGTTGTGTGTGATGTGGTCTCAGTCCTACCCGAAGATCGGTCTATGAGCTCTGAGCTCGCTCCGTAATGGGGAAGACTGGCTGGGTGACCAGCAGATGACCGAGGTGAAACACACACACACACACACACACACACACACACACACACACACACACACACACACACACACACACACACACACACACACACACACACACACACACACACACACACACACACACACACGGCCCGGTAGCTCAGTGGTTAGAGCGCTGGCTTCACAAGCCAGAGGACCGGGGTTCGATTTCCCGGCCGGGTGGAGATATTTGGGTGTGTCTCCTTTCACGTGTAGGTGCTGTTCACCTAGCAGTGAGTAGGTACGGAATGTAAATCGAGGAGTTGTGACCTTGTTGTCTCGGTGTGTGGTGTGTGCCTGGTCTCAGGCCTAGCCGAAGATCGGAAACAATGAGCTCTGAGCTCGTTCCGTAGGGTAACGTCTGGCTGTCTCGTCAGAGACTGCAGCAGATCAAACAGTGTAACACACACACACACACACACACACACACACACACACACCAGTACCTAGTGCAAGTCAAGTAATACGCATTGCAACTTTTTACTGTCACATAACCTTCGTTTTATTGACACCTATTACCCCCTGTACCTCTCCCTCTCTCTCTCTCCCTCTCCCTCTCCCTCTCTCTCTCTCTCTCTCTCTCTCTCTCTCTCTCTCTCTCTCTCTCTCTCTCTAATTCTCTTAAATGTTTGTCCTACCCACCTCACCTCTTTCTAACTTTCTCTTCGTCCTGAAAAAAAGGTGAGTTTAAGGTAATTTTGGAAGTAAAAAACGCCCTTAATCTAGGAGCAAATTTTATGGCCACTGGAAAGAAAGAAGGGAAAGATAAGAAAGAGGTAAGGAAAATGAGAGCAAAAGAAAGTTAGCCAGTGTTTTACAGGTCAGTAACTAAAGCGACAGAAGTCCAAAGTAAAAGTGATAAAAGTAACAGGAAATAAAAAAGGAAATGTTTGCAAAGTCTATCCCTGAGTTCGTCATCTACTGCTGCTCAAATTAAGGTGCGTGTGAATCTTTTCTTCCTCCATTTTGTTTCCTTTTCCATTGTTTTCTCTTTTACTTTTTTTCAGTTCTTCTTCTATTTCTATCTCTTAACATCTTCCCTCCATTTTTTTCTTATTTTTTTTCCTCTTTCTCCTTTTTCTTCTCATCTCTTATTATTTTACTTTTTTTCAGTTTTTCTTCTATTTCTATCTCTTAACATCTTCCCTCCATTTCTTTTTCTTATTTTTTTCCTCCTGCTCCTTTTTCTTCTCATCTTCTCTTATTATTTTGCTATCTTACTTATTTCTTTTTAACGATATTTTTTATGTAATTTTTCAATCAGTATTTTTCTTATTTGCCTTTCAATTCAACTACTTCATCCTCCCATTATTTTCGTCTTTTCCTTTCCTTTTCTTAAACTTTATCTATTCTTTCATTCCTTTCCTTAAACTTTTTCTCTCTTTTTATCCTTTGGTTCCTATTTCTTTCCCTTTCCCATTCCTCAACCACCTTTTTCTTCTCAGCACGACAGGAAGAGACAAAAAAGCAACAAAACAGCTTCTACGACAACCTACATACATCGAAGGAAGACGGCAACAAAATCCACCCTGTATTATATTTCGATACTCCGAGTACACTAAAACTTCCAACATTCCACCCTCGTAACGAAAAAAAATCTCAACTAAACCTAAAGAAAAGTATGAAAAACCTGTACTCCAAATTCCTCAACGTAATCTAAGCGAATGAACCTCAAAGAAAACCAGGACAACAATCTCAAACTCCCTTCTGTGAGACCCCAAGAGTTTCTGAGGGGAGGAACACCGCTGGAGAAGATCCCAGCGAAATTCCTGTACATCCCCACAAGCACACGTGGAAGTAGCCACAAGGGGAGGCAGCGGAGGTAACGAAACGGACTTGAGGGAGTTGAACTTAAGTGAGGGAGCTGCAGGCGGGGGTTGGCGGCTCACTAAGGGAGGGTTTGAAGACTTCAGAGGATAGAGGAGAGGAAAGGGAGAGGAAAAATGCTAATCCATGAGAGAGGGAAAAAAAACATACAGGAGGAAAGTAAGGTAGAGAGGCGCAGGAAAGGTACAAAGGAGAGGAAGGGGAGAGATATGTAAAGGGCAAATGAAAATCATGAAGGATGGAGGAAGAATAAAAGGAAGCATGGCAGAGGAGAAGGAAAACTGAAGAAATGAAAGGAGAGAGTGCAAGAGGAAGGGGAGTAGAATGTGGGAAACAAAAGGAAACTAATAACGAGGCAGAGGAGAAAAGAAAAAGAGGGAGAGAATTGAAGGGGTGAAGAGTGAAAGGTATGATGGAAAAGAGGAACGAGAGGAAGAAAATCAAAGAAACGGAAGAAGGAAAACGGGAGACGGAACAAAAACAGAAGATGAAACAAAAGGAAACACAACCAAAATAGGAGAAAAAGGATAAAGAAGCGAAACCAAACAAAAACCGAAAAACCATAGAAGCGACAGAGTGAATAAAGAATGGAGAGAGGTGAAGGAGGATTACAGGTGAAGGGGAGGAAGGAGTGAAGGCTCAGGGAAGAAAAAGCAAAGGGGAGACAGGGGAGAGGAGATTGGTAAAGGGAGGAAGGTATTTCTGGCACGTGGACTATGAGAAAAGAGGAGGGGACACGTACAGGAGGTAAGGGAGAGAGAGAGAGAGAGAGAGAGAGAGAGAGAGAGAGAGAGAGAGAGAGAGAGAGAGAGAGAGAGAGAGAGAGAGAGAGGAAAAACATGAGAATAATTGGCAGTTTTGGTAGTGGTGGTTGTGGTGGTGGTGATGGTGGTAATGGTGGTGTAGAGACAAGCAAGACGAAGATAAGGGAGGAAGGAAGGGAAGGCAGGAGATAAGAGGGGAGTAGGTGCGATAAGGGAAGGTACCGAGGCAAAGGAGTCATAAGAAGAAGCAGGAAGCGTTAAATGAAAGTAGCTTCACATGAAAAACTGCCAATATCTCATTAATACACTAAACATTAAAATTTTACATATATACCTTACATTTCTATATCATTCTTAATCATTTCACATAAATCTTACTTAATATACGTGTACAAGTCATAAAGACATAGAAATTTAAGTAGACTAAAATGAATGACAATTAAATCTATATAATTTAATGTAACCCTAAGAACTTGTATTATAATCTTATCAAAAAATCTTAAAATATACATGTGGGATATGCATTATGTACACATGTATGTATGAAGCCACTTTACTGTTAGCTGACAACTCACGCTTTCCCGCCAAGACAGAGGACAGCATCAGTCGCCAGGCCACACACGGAAGTCTGCTAAGCTGCTCTCATAACGCTGTACCTACTAAGGCAATAAAGATCTACAAAACTACGTGGTGTATTTCCGTACCTTCCCTATACCCTTGGGTACTACACACCACAGCGCACAGACAAACAATACATTCGTTCGAGCAAATATATGAGCAATCTATAGAAATTTTATTCAGTCACTAAAGCATTAATAAAACCTAATCTTAATCTAACACACGGTAACAAAACTTTATATATCTTATCAAATACAGCTACACTATTCTATGACGAAGGCACATTAACAATCCTAGAATCGCAGTCATGAGAAAAATACGTGTAAATTTCAACCTAAACTAACCTAACCCAATCTAACGCACGATATCCTATCCAATTCAATCTAACACACAATATCCTAACAAAATTTACATATACCTAACGAAAACTTAAATAAATCACAAGAAGTCTTAACCACACCTATGAAAGATAAAACACGTAGTATTCTAACAAATCTCCTTCACTCATCTGTAGGAAAAAATGCTGAAATTAAACTAAACTTCCTTCCTTTGCTGAGAAAATGACGGAGATTTCTCACCACCACCAGGAATCTACAACAACTGCTACAACAACTACAACAACCACAGCTCGCAAACTACAGCTCAGTTCAACGACCCAGGAGGATGTTCTCGTTAACCCCGCCGCCCTGAGTTTTGGGGCGGTCGTCCATCTGGCGGAATTAGAAGGAAAACTCCCCTTAAGGAAACAACTCACGGAGGAAGGTGGATCATAAAAGCGCGAGGCATCCAAGCAACACTCAAATTACTAGCTTTAAGAGAATGGGTGAAAGAAAGTAGGAGAATAACAGGTAGCCTTGACCACTTATCCAAGCAACACTCAAATTACACCTTTCTCTCTCTCTCTCTCTCTCTCTCTCTCTCTCTCTCTCTCTCTCTCTCTCTCTCTCTCTCTCTCTCTCTCTCTACGTCACAACCACCAGGCGAAATGTGGGCCGCAGGAAGGGAGGAAGGAAGAGAACTAAGGAGAAAGGAAAGAAGATATGTATAAAAGCAAAGCGGAACGAAAGGAGGAGGAAAGGAGAGAGAAAAGGAGAGAGGAAACGAGAGACGAATGGAGGAAAGATTGGGAGGAGTGACCAAGAATGAGAGGAAAGTATGCTGTGATGGGACAAGGGGCAAGGTTCCCAGAAGAGCTACAAGATATCACCTGTTCGTAAACACCACCATCACCACCACCACCACTACCACCACCACCATGAGAAAGACGTCGATGAGACCTTTCGTAATCGCGGTGTGCCTAATACTACGTGTTCTCGATATCCTGCAAAACTTATGTCAGTGAGAAACGTGCCAATGTTTCTCGATAATAAGCAAGTGAGTTTGGATGCATCACGTTTCCATTATCCAGTGGATATAAAACAATGCGTCACTCAAACACAGACCAGGACATTAATTAAGTGTTTTTTTTCAAAGCTTTTCAGGAAACGATACATTCTCGGGCTATTAAAATTTCATTATTGGATTTATGGGAGAAAGGCGTTCATTTATCTGACGTCTATCGGCACCTGCCTTCACTAACTCAGCAAAGACGAGGTACAGTGTTGCACGCAATGTCACTGATGTCAAATTTAACTGTGGCATTTAATACTACAACATATAATCCTCAGTGAAGGGTTGCGATAAACAGAATTCAACATTTCTACGAGTCACAGCATCACTTCAGACGGATCACGGCGATAACAACAAATCTTATCAACATTTGTATTACGCATCTTACATTTTATACATCACAGGGGTATAAAGCTCTATTATCTGCCTGTATCGAGAATTATCAACATTCACTACCGTAACTATTGGTAGTGTTTTACGAAGGGAAATTGCCATCAACAACAACTGGGAATGGATATTGTATCTTCGTTCCAACCAAGAAAGTAAACAATAAGACATTTATTTCAGGTGTGGAGTAAAGAACAAAGGACATCACAAATACTTCCCGTCGCCAGGTTTTCATCCCTGCATTACATATACCTACAAAAGAATTCACCTTAAAAGCATACAGTTCGGGACAGCATGAAACACAAGAAACTTTTACGACGTTGAAAGAAAAATCTGGAAGCATATTAAGGAAGAAGTTGAAATGCAAGACGTGTGTGTGTGTGTGTGTGTGTGTGTGTGTGTGTGTGTGTGTGTGTGTGTGTGTGTGTGTGTGTGTGTGTGTGTGTGTGTGTGTGTGTGTGTGTGTAAAAGGGGTCATGTCAGGATTATGCTTATGCTGTATGAAGCTTAAAACACAAGGCATGGTCCTAATTCACTCCTAAAATCGTTCCTCTCTATCTAGGTCGCCTCTCTGTGGGATTCGTCTCGCCTACTGACCGGCAGGGCAGCCACGCCTTTCAATGTGGGTCAGGAAAAAAAAACTGCCTTATGCAAAACTAATTCCAGAGAGAGAGAGAGAGAGAGAGGGAGAGAAAGAGAGATAATTCAGTGCCGTCTTCTTCGCTGTCTGAATATATATCTACTCATATAACATTACAATAACATACAGAAATCATATATAGACTCTATATAACTTGAAAGATAAGGAAAATTAAGTTTGTGTTAAAGCTAGGCGTTGTGTGTGTGTGTGTGTGTGTGTGTGTGTGTGTGTGTGTGTGTTAGGAGTAAGTGCGTGCGTGCGAGCAAGCGTGCGTGTGTTAAGAGCTAGTGCGTGCGTGCGATTAGGCGTGCACAAGGGAGTACTTTGCAGACAGGCGACTCTTTTAACCAAGCCAGTTTGTGCAGCACTAATGCAATACTGCCAGGCGACGGCCCTCTGCGGGATGCCTGGACTGAAGGGCTGTGAGGCGGAGAGCACCACGCCATAACAACCCCGCCGAGGAGGAGAATAACAACTACAGCAATGGGAACGATAACAACGATAACAACAACTCCACCAATGACAACCATTTCACAACCACGTATTTTTTTTTCATTTTTATGTTTAGTTTCATCTTTTTTCTTTCACGTGCTGGAATTCACACACACACCTGATAAAACTAGGCACTTGTATTTCTCCTACCTGCATGTTCCTGTGACCTAGAGTGCTTCATGCTACCCTTGCAATAATCCCTTGTGTGTCTTGATGGTCGGTGGAGGGCGCAGTAAATCGCAGTCACTAACTCTGGATGTTATATGAACGCTGCGTCTAAGGATATATCATTATGAGAGCTAACTTTACTCATTCAACCGCATCACTATTCTGAGGACAGTGCGCCAAGCCGAGGCGTGACATGACGATCCCCGCTGTGAAAATCAGACGTGGCGGCCTCGTACAATTCCCTCGGGTCTTCGTACTGCCGCCACACAAAGGCGGATTCTCGTACCATCTGTGTGCTGTTCAAGATGTCACCATGTGCTCATGAATGCAGTTTTATCACATCTTCTCTTATTTCATTCTTCGAGAGATACCGTCTGTATATTTCTGAATTGTCTTTTGAGTGTAGTAACTGAAAAATAGCGGTACTAATTATATTTTTCGTTTATATATTTCTTGTCATTTTCATCAGTATTGCTAGAATATTGAATAAAGACGATCTATCTATCTGTCTGTCTGTCTGTCTATCTCTACATCCCCTCCCAACCTGCAGCACGGCACAACATGGCATATTGTGCAGGTGATCAAAAACTTTCCCAGGATCCCTTTCCTCCACGCCGGCAGACTGGCTTCACTCGCCTCGCACGCGTCACGCACATGACCACAAAGTGTAGGCGCCAGGTGAGGCGAGGCGTCAAGAAATTCAGGCAAATAATAGAGCAGTGCCGGGTTATTTACCCTCAACGTGCAGTAAAGGAAGTGTGTTCCCAGGAATATAATAATGTCTTCTGTCCACTTCCAATAAACAAATTGTATCATAAAATTTGCTGATCAGATATAAAGAGATACTATATACGCAGGAGTAATATGCTGTGCCACCAGCCTTCACAAGTAAAGTAATCAGAACGGGATGGGAAATAAATATGAATTGCTTCATAATGCGCCAGCAGGGGGATTACTGATCCTTTTTTCCTTTGAGAACTCGATGCACTCATCAACGCAAAGGTACATGTGCTTGTATAATTTTGCGAACACCAGCAGCAAAGACTTGGGGCAGAACACTGCAGCAGAGCAGTGATCTGTCCTGGGATCAGTGATCGTCCAGAGCGCTACGAGTAATTCTTCTGGTTAAAAACACCTGGCGAGGCTTGGCTGCCTATCACAAATACTCCGTCACGGCGGCTGTCAGAATACTGAGTACACAAAGGCGTCCTGTGATTGCGTCAGGTGACGGGGTCCGAATCTTCAGTCAGGTGGAGGCGTTAGGAGAATCGTGTGTAATTCCAAAAAGGCTTCGCTCAAGGTGAAGCAAATCTGCCGGTCTGTTTACTGCATAGTATGCCTGACGTCACGCTAAGACGCTTACCGGAGATTTGCCGCGGCCTACCTGGAGCACTTGACGCGACCTGGCCGGCGGAGCGCGAGGCTTTGTGCATCGCTTCGTCACCCACACTTTACAGGACTAGAAAAAATGACAAAACAAGACAATCATGCATAGAGGAAAGTAGAAGAGACAGTAACAAGGAGCGCAACATGGAGACGCAAGAACAGACACAGCTAGTACAAGAACAAATAAGCAGAAATAACTTAATTGAACCATTTCATATTATAAAAAATAGGAGGTTTGAAGAGTCGTGAAGGAGCAAAGCCAAGTGATAGATATCAGCGTGAGGCGAGACCTGGAAGAGGCGACGCATTCATGGAGTGATTACTGTCTCCACCAATTACCGATAATGAGGCGGCGGGAGGCGCGATCCTTAACTGAGAGATAGAATCATTCAATATCTTTCATTTTGCGTCAAGATCCCTGGCGGTAGTTTCCTCACTCCCGCATGACGAACGGTGCTTTTGCCTGCCGTTTCCCTACTGCCGGGTGAGAGCGGGGAACTTACGAGAAGACTTTGTGATTTAATTGTCACCCCGAGGAAGTGGCGATAGCCGTGGCGGGTTGGCGTCTCCCTGCACATCACCAGACTCATGAGCCTCCTCAGGTGAGTCACTCCATTTATTTCCCACAACACCAGAATAAAATCCGGGTGTCCAATGCCACACACTAAGGGAGAGACAACTAAATCCCCGCTACTTAACAGTGACTACTAACAACATATGTGTTATTGATATTTCACTTGAATAAAGAAGCATTAAGCACTGAAATGAATAAAAAATAAAAGTTAAATCACTTGCCATTAATTGTGTCTCAAAATTACACAGCTAATCTCAATGACATATACCGATACAAAGAGGTTTATTTGTTACTCTGCGGCATAAGTAATAAATGCAAGGAGGTTGAGTGGGATTATATTTACTTTTGCAATGTCATTTACTTCAAAAATCCTAAAACAATCCTTGACATCCAGCAGCGACATTTTTTTCTTTTTCCTAGAGTCTTTAACCTCAGCCTTCCTTCCCTCCTTCCTTTAACACCTCAAGCCATCGCATCAACGTCCAACGCTCCGTTAAAAGAATGAGGTGAAGGAAAAAGTGCAGGTGCTATCGGGCAGACTCGGCGCCCAAGTTTGATGAAGTTCGGATTGCTTGCAGATAAAGTTGGGACGGCTTCCTGCTCCCTCCCACAGACACCCCGAGGACACAGCCGCCGCCAGAAACCACTCACCCTCACCGACCTCGTCTCCCAAAGTATTACGCAGGAGGTGAGCACAGTCCGTTCAACTTCTAAAGGCCAACACGAGGGAAGGATGAGGCGGTGATGCAAAGATTATTCATGCGTATTCAGAGAAAGCAGCAGCAGCAACAACAGCAACAGCAACAACTGTAATAGCACCAGGAACAGGAGCAGCAGCAGCAGCAACAAGCAGCAGCAGCAACAACAGCAAGCAGCAACAGCAGCAGCAGCAGGAATAGTATTGGTGTAGCAGCAGCAGCAGTAGCAGCAGCAGTAGTAGTAGCAGCAGCAGCAGCAGCAGTAGTAGCAGTAGTAGCAGCAGCAGCAGTAGCAGCAGTAGCAGCAGCAGCAGCAGCAGCAGCAGCAGCAGCAGTAGTAGTAGTAATGGTGTAGTAGTAGTAGTAGTAGTAGTAGTAGTAGTAGTAGTAGTAGTAGTAGTAGTAGTAGTAGTAGTAGTAGTAGTAGTAGTAGTAGTAGTAGTAGTAAAAGAAGTGATTGGTATTTCTGTTACTGATGAGTGGTTGCAAAAGTAAAGTCATTATCAGGTCTTAAAAATATCAGGAAACTTGTGCAATAACAACTTGGAAATTTTACCGACAAGAAAAGAATATGATGAAGTTCAAACAGAGTACTGCCTTGTAATTCCTTTCGAATACAAAAGAGAGAGTAAGACGAAAGGAAACGAAAGGAAGAGAAAGCAGAACACAATCAACAATTTACACCAGCGATTCAATTGCGAAGAATGAATAAACACGAAGATAGAAAAAGTAACTGCTTCGAGTCAATGAATAACCGAGGAGGAGGAGGAGGACGATGAGGAGGAATACAAAGGAATACAAAGGAAAGTCAAACATCAACAGACCTCTTGGTCCTTTTTAAGGCTGTTTGGTAACTACTTCTAACTGGCTACAGATAAGAGAGACAGGACAGTACAGGAGAAGGCTCTTCCCCACCCACCACTCCCTCCAGCTTTCGCTGGCGTGGAAAATAGTTTGGAAAAGTATCATGCAGTATGGTAAAACTGACATGGAATTTTCACAGGAGAGGATGAAAGGAAATTCTATTATTCACCCTACGGTGAACTCTACATATCTATCTATAAGAAAGTTAATATAGTATCTAATATAATGTTTAATTATTCAGACAAGAAGAGAGCTTGTTGGGGGTTATTCTTTAAATATTTATCAATTTTTGTTTTTGAATGATGCAATGGAAGTACTGTTTACTAATTCTGAAGGAGGCTTATTCCAAATGTTAACAATTCTATTAAAGAAAAAGTGCTTTGCCTAGTGGGTTTTAAAGCGTTTTGGTGTAATTTTAAATCCATTATTCCTTGTTATGGTGGAATGATCAATAGTAAAATATTTATTTACATCAAGGTTGTTGTATCCCTGAAAATTTTGAAAACTTCGATTAGGTCTCCTCTTATCCTGCGCTTTGTTAAGCTGAATAAATTTAATGCTTCCAGTCGTTCCTCATACGGCTTGTTTCTCAATCTCGGAATCATCTTGGTCACTCTACGCTGGATCCTTTCCAGTTTTTCAATGTCTTTTCTGTAATATGGTGACCAGAACTGCACACAGTATTCAAGCTGAGGACGCACCAATGAGTTATATAAAGTAAGGATAACTTTTTCTGATTTAAATTCAAAGGTTCTTCCAATGAACCCAACTAATTTATTTGCATTCTTTACTGCTTCTGTGCAGTGTTTGCTCGGCTTGAGATCTTTAGACACCACAACACCAAGATCTTTTTCATTCTCAGCACTTTGCCAGAGGTACATTACTCATTACGTATTTTGCTTGTACATTGTTACTTCCAATGTGTAGGACTTTACACTTTTCTATATTGAATTTCATTTGCCATTTTTCTGCCCAGCGTGTCAGTTTATTTAAGTCACACTGTAGTTCTTGCCATTGTGACGTTGATGTAACTTTGCTCATTATTTTGGTGTCGTCCGCGAATTTGCTTATTTTACAAGTGATTCCTTCATCAATATCATTAATATAAACAATGAAAAGAACTGGTCCTAATACAGAGCCTTGAGGAACACCACTTTTCACATTGTGCCACTCTGATTCTTTTCCATTTATAACAACACGTTGCTTTCTGTCAGAGAGCCAGTCTTCCAGCCATTTCAGGGTATTTCCAGCTATGCCGTGAGCTTTTACTTTGCTGATTAGCCTCTTGTGAGGGACAGTGTCGAAAGCTTTCTGGAAATCAAAACAAATAACATCCACTGCTTTTGTCTCGTCATACGAGTTAAAAACTTCATAAAAGAAGTCTAGTAAGTTTGTTAAGCAGGATCTCTTGTTTCTGAAACCATGTTGTGAATCTTTCATGATCTTATTTTCTTCTAAAAATTTGACAATCTTATCTCTGATTATCGTTTCCATCAGCTTGCACACTACTGAAGTAAGGCTGATTGATCTGTAATTAGCTGGGAGTGATCTATTTCCTTTCTTGAAAATGGGCGTGACATTTGCTAGCTTCCACTGCCGGGGGACTTTCCCTGCTTGTAAAGTTTTATTGAATATAATCGTGAGTGTTTTCACGAGGAGGAAGAGGAGGAGGAGGAGGAGTAGGAGGAGTAGGAGGAGGAGGAGGAGGAGGAGGAGGAGGAGGAGGAGGAGGAGGAGGAGGAGGAGGAGGAGGCAAGAAAGATCAAAAGAAGTAGAAGGAAACAATTAGATCACGACATTTATTCAAGGATCCGAAAGCCTCCTCTCTCTCTCTCTCTCTCTCTCTCTCTCTCTCTCTCTCTCTCTCTCTCTCTCTCTCTCTCTCTCTCTCTCTCTCTTTCAGCACGATCCCTACCTACTTGTATGTGATTTAGGTTCATCATCTCGCCTCCTTATTGAACACGATATTACACGTTGTTAAAGGACACACGCCTGCACTCATCGCAATGCAATCTGATCCCACGCCTGGAGAAGGGAGAGAGAAAGAGTAGATGGAAGAGAAGGGACAGGGGCGCGTCTCTGTTGAAGGGGAGGAATGTGAACCTACAATACAATGTTATTTCTACTTTGCCTTACCGAGTTCGTGTTCCCCCCTCTCTCTTTCTCTCTCTCTCTCTCTCTCTCTCTCTCTCTCTCTCTCTCTCTCTCTCTCTCTCAGGTACTGGAACGCATTTCTATCTTGAGTTTTGAGTGTAATTAGATTATTTTATTGATATTAAGAAGAGTCTATGGAGGTCAAATTATTAATGGCCACAGTCTTCATTATTCTAATCCCTACATGAGTTTCTGAAGCTGTATAAAATCACCAAATAGTAACCAGATGAAAAAAAATGCGTTATTGTACTGAAGGGGGTTAAACCAATAAGTACCAAATTACTCAACACGTCAAGAAAGGAAGCAAGACACCGTAAATAAGCAGAGGAACCACAAAGTGAGACAAAAACGCTTCAAATTATGGCAAATCGCTGCACGGGAGACGCACTGGAAGGTGGAAGAAAATCAAGCGCCGGGACGGGAGCACACAATGAAGGGAGCGACAAAGGAAGAATGATGTGAGAGAAAGCAATACACGAAAAAGGTTTGAGGGAAGGAAAATAAAGCGACATAACAGGGAAGTGGAAGTAAGGAAACAAAGGGTATGAGAAAGCCAGACAAAGAGATGGTCAAATATTGATGGAAAAACAGATTGGCATGCAGAAAAAGAGACGGGAAGAAAGATTTTGACAGAAATAGAAAAAAAAAACAGACAAAGAGACAAGGAGAAGCAAACAGAAACAGGGAGAGAGAGAAAAGAACAATGAATAAGTACCAGAAAGACAAAAGAACAATTGCAAAAACAGATATAAGAAAATAACAGAGAAGTAAATAGAAACAAACAGGAAACATAACACAGACAGAGAGACAGACAAAGAGGGAGTTCCAAAAGTTAGTCAAAAAAAATCGAAAAACATAGAAAACAAAACCAAAGTGAAAATAATCAAGGGAAGCGAATCATGAGAAAAAAAAATACAAACGAAACCAAAAAAGAGAACGGATTGAAAAATATATACAGAAATATTTGGATGTATTTTTATAACGAAGGCAAAGAGAAAAAAAACACAACGAATGAAAGAGAAAAAACTGCAACAATAACGAAAAACACATCCATATAAATAGAAATAAAGCAGAGCGAGCACTTGTGTGAATTAAACTGGTACAGAGAAACGCTGGGAAGATTTGTCCCGGGAAATATTAATGCAAAATTACATAATATATTAAACACGGGCATTATATGAGAGAGAGAGAGAGAGAGAGAGAGAGAGAGAGAGAGAGAGAGAGAGTGTGTGTGTGTGTGTGTGTGTGTGTAATTCACCTCCTCCTCCTCGGTCGCCTGCTGGTCACCCAGCCAGTCTTCCCCATTACGGAGCGAGTTCAGAGCTCATTGACCGATCTTCGGGTAGGACTGAGACCACATCAACACACAACACCCACCGGGAAAGCGAGGCCACAACCCCTCGAGTTACATCCCGTTCCTATTTACTGATAGGTGAACAGGGGTCACACATTAAGAGGCTTGCCCATTTGCCCCGCCGCTTACCGGGACTCGAACCCGGCCCTCTCGATTGTGAGTCGAGCGTGCTAACCACTACACTACGCGGTGTGTGTGTGTGTGTTTCACTGTTTGATCTGCTGCAGTCTCTGACGAGACAGTCAGACGTTACCCTACGGAACAAGCTCAGAGCTCATTATTTCCGATCTTCGGATAGGCCTGAGACCAGGCACACACCACACACCGGGACAACAAGGTCACAACTCCTCGATTTACATCCCGTACCTACTCACTGCTAGGTGAACAGGGGCTACACGTGAAAGGAGACACACCCAAATATCTCCACCCGGCCAAGGAATCGAACCTCGGTCCTCTGGCTTGTGAAGCCAGCGCTCTAACCACTGAGCTACCGGGCGTGTGTGTGTGTGTGTGTGTGTGTGTGTGTGTGTGTGTGTGTGTGTGTGTGTGTGTGTGTGTGTGTATGTTTGATGAACTGTTGCGCTAAATATAAAAATAAAATAACGCCCACCATGATTTACAAGATAAACAGTTCCGTTAAATTGTCAGAAATATGGCAGCCATGAACTTCAAAACAAACACGCCAATATTTGCTGCAATGAAACTGCTACACCACCACCACCACCACCCCCACCACCACCACCACCACCAACAACAACAAGAGCATCTCCACGACCAGCACCACCACCACTACCACCATTAATAGAAGCATCAACAAGAACAAATACGCAGAAAAATGAAATATGAACATTCTATAACTAACGAACCAATCAGCTTAACCAACCAACAGAGTAAATAAATAGATAAATCAATAAAAAAAAGAAACAGCTAAATAGATAGATAAATAAATAAGAAAATAAACAGCAAAATAAATAGATAAATAAATAAGCAAGTAAAGAGCTGACTACTCGAAAAAAAAGGGACTGAGACAAAATAATAGGGAAGGTTTTTCTATTCTTTATTTTCGTCTCCCCTTCCCACCTACTTTTACTGAATGGTACAAATGCAACGTTACTTTAGCAGACCCAATTGATCTCTCTCTCTCTCTCTCTCTCTCTCTCTCTCTCTCTCTCTCTCTCTCTCTCTCTCTCTCTCACGTATTTCAGTTTTATCTTGCATTTTTTCGTTATCTTTAATGATAGTGTGTGTGTGTGTGTGTGTGTGTGTGTGTGTGTGTGTGTGTGTGTGTGTGTGTGTGTGTGTGTGTGTGTGTGTGTGATTAGTATACGCCAACCTCAATCCTCCCTGCACTAACGTTTTCTATAACTGCCACAGGAGTCTTCTTAATCCTTGAGTCTCTGGATGCAAAACAGACCAAAAACTTGACTTCTCCTTAATCCGAGACGCACGAGGAAACAGCGAATCCTTATCACAATTAGTCTGAGGAGAGAGGAAAAAGCGAGCGGCAGAGATGAAGAGGAATATATACATCTCACACACAACACACACGCACACAAAGCCACAAAGCAAACACAAGCCCACTCCATCACACAGTAAGCCACAAAGATTCAACAACACAAACATGCTTGCCACTTCCTTCCTCTCCTTCCTTGTGTTGCCGATTCAAGATGGAGGAAACAATCGTAGCTGTCTTAACTCACCCAGTACGGGAGTCTCGGGCAGATAATAAAGAGAATTAGAGTTCCCTGGTACTCATTTATACTGCCGGGCCCACGCAACGCCTGAGTAAGGAGTGGCGCCTTCCCGTCTGGTTCAGGGAGATGTCGGGCTTTGGGGCTTTGAGGGGCGTTCGCTTGCTGGCTGGAAACTGCCTTGGCTGAGCACTAAGCATCATGTGTTTAGTTAAAGCTTCCTCTCCTTCCCTCGCTGTTTATATCTTCTCTCTCTCTCTCTCTCTCTCTCTCTCTCTCTCTCTCTCTCTCTCTCTCTCTCTCTCTCTCTCTCAAGTTTTTTTTTCTTTGTGTTTGAGGTTAGGCTTTTCCACGTGTGTGTATTTAGACTTTTTTTTTAATGGGAAGGTGAGGAAACTGTCTTTTCATTTATGTATTTTATAGTTTATTTGTGCATATTTTCTAGTTATTGTTCTGCTCTCTCTCTCTCTCTCTCTCTCTCTCTCTCTCTCTCTCTCTCTCTCTCTCTCTCTCTCTCTCTCTCTCTGTGTGTGTGTGTGTGTGTGTGTGTGTGTGTGTGTGTCCCATCAGTGTGTCCAGGCGTCCCCTCCTCGCCAACACCAATACCAGTCAATACAGACGTTAATTACTTCATCAGCGTCCCGGCCTGGGTGACCACGCCTCATGGGGCACAACAGTCGATATTGCTCTGTTATGCAAAGGTACTCACTGCCAGGATCGCGGGGAATTCCTGTGACTTCCTTAGGGCACAGTAGCGAGAGTTGAGGTACAAGTTGTGAGTCATGTAGTTTGAATTATGTACAGAGGAAGTCATGTATAAATAGTTTCCTGAAGGAGTGATGTAATAGATGAGTTGGTTATGTGTGTAACTGAAATTGGTATCTGGTTTTTATGTGAAGAGTTATGCAACACTGAAGGAGAGTTCGGGATGTGATTGGTTTAAGTGTGTGTGTGTGTGTGTGTGTGTGTGTGTGTGTGTGTGTGTGTGTGTGTGTGTGTGTGTGTGTGTGTGTGTGTGTGTGTGTGTGTGTGTGTGTGTGTGTGTGTGTCTTTTTTAATCATTGCATAGGTCATACCGTTAATATTCATGGGGACCTATGGCTGAGTGTAGCGCACGAATCAATCGCTCTATTAGCAAAGTAAGGTACAAATGACGCACTTGAGCCATGAAAGCTGTGCAAGAGTTATATAGAAAGTTACACTGATAAGTAGGATTAAATCACAAAGTTCGCAGCGTAAACAGCAGTGAAATACGCATTAAAGGCACGAGATGGAGAGGTTCAAACTATACTGTGTAATAAACATTGTGACGATGTTCCTTTTTAGCACTCAACTGGATATTAAAAATGATTGGCGCTATTATTAAAAAATAACATTGTTGTGAAACCAAATGCTTAACGAGGCATTAAATACAACGGTTAATTAAACATTACAAGCATTAGGTATTATGCAGTGTGTGTGTGTGTGTGTGTGTGTGTGTGTGTGTGTGTGTGTGTGTGTGTGTGTGTGTGTGTGTGTGTGTGTGTGTGTGTGTGTGTGTGTGTGTGTGTGTGTGTGTGTGTGTGTGTGTGTGTGTGTGTGTGTGTGTGTGTGTGTGTGTGTGTGTGTGTGTTTTGAGCGGGTGTGGTGTCCCTGATATCTGAGTCATAATGTCACGGTGCAATGGATCGGGATATTGAAGGTCATGTGTTTCTGAATGACCACTGCACACTGCTGCTGTTGCTGCTGTTGCTGCTGTTGCTACTGCCACTGTTGTTGCCATTAACACCTATTACGACCTATTAATAACACTGTTGCAGTTACAAATACTCATTTTGCTGCTTTCCTTTTAATAACACTGATGCTAGTAATATTCTGCTCAGTAATATCACTTTTGCTATACTGCTAATATTGTTGACACTGGCAATCCTACCTGTGCTTGTACTCTTGTAATAACTTTGCTACTAATAATGCGACTGGTACCACGGATGCTACTATTACTGCTACTTCGCTACTATTGCTGTTAATTTTGCTGATGTTTCGGTCCCTGATGAAGCATATACTAATAATATTGATGATATTTCCGCCAATATTACCGGTATATATTCCGCAAAGAAACATTATCAAAAGCTACATCGTAAAGTAACGAGAAAAAGAAAAGTTAATTTATACCACTAACGAAATGTCTTCAAAAAATAACAAGGTCAGTTTAATTTCCCTATAGTTTTGGTTCTTTATGGTGACGTGGGGCATATTTCTAAAGGCAAGAACATTGTATGGCGCACTTTACTTACTGAATGGAGATTTATGGAAACATGTTCTAAGGGAAAGAGAAAGTCATGTATAATTTACATTTTCAAAATAACGATGTATTTTAAACAGACTTATGAGACACCATTGAGTTTAAGAAATTGACATTTTGATATACCAACAAAGTAAATAATATTGAAATCATAACTTCCCGGAGTAGAATAAACTTGAATTGCAAAAAAGGGACTAAAAATGTTTCAAAATGGGGAGAAAAAGCAAACTTGATGGATTGATTATCTTAACCTAAATTAGTTATGAAAATTAAAGGAAACGCGCATTAATATATTGTGAAAAAGCTGCTGAATAAGACATAAATGAAAGAAAGGTTGGGTGGCTGGGCCGCTAGAGATGGCAGGCACAGCAGGAGGTCAAAGAAATAGGGAGAAGCTTAACAAAACTTGACAGGCTGGCTCTGTGGCGTGAATCATGGACAAAGTTGAGAGTAACCTTTTCTCTGCCAATGGTCTGCTTAAGCCTAATAATGGCGCGCACACACACACACACACACACACACACACACACACACACACACACACACACACACACACACACATATTGCAGAGGAAAGAACAAAATATAGGTAATATAAAAAACAAAAAAAGAAAACAGAATTAAAAAGGAAGAAAAAGAAAAAAATATATCTTGAATTTAATACTCATGACGAATACAGAAAAACTTCACCACAAAATTACAAATAGGAATAACACGAACGAGTAAAAAATCCTTCAGCAATTCGTAAAAAAAAAATAAAATAAAAAGTATATAAGAAAAAAAAACACCCATGTCCTCACCACAACAATTTTCTTCAGTTCCTAGTGTCGCCATCTGTGGGAGAAAACCTAACTTTCACCCACAGGACAAAATTAATAAAACACGTTAAAAATACCAGAGTCTCCCTTACGCCTCACACAAATCACGCACACACACCAAACAACTTTTCATCATGGGAACGATTATTAATTCACGAAAGTATAATTTTTCCCTCCGCATCGTCCCGTGAAAGGTACAAATCCTATGGCTCAGAATCATATATTTATTACGTGGTCACCCCAAAAAATTATGTGAAATCCCTAACGACCTTTTCCACAATATGACTCAATTTGTATGCTGAAATTTTGTGGCTTGAATCTGAAACGAAATAAAAGCTTTAGACAGCAGGGAAGAGTGCAATTCAGAGCATTCAAGCTTCTCCTGGCTTCACTATGCTGGCACGTGTGTGTGTGTGTGTGTGTGTGTGTGTGTGTGTGTGTGTGTGTGTGTGTGTGTGTGTGTGTGTGTGTGTGTGTGTGTGTGTGTGTGTGGCTGAAGGCTTCCCCAATATAAAGCTGCCAAAGGGATGCATTATAAATTCCGGGGGACCAAAAGTTAATCACGTCATTTATACGGCCATTGTTTGTTTACTTTTCATCTTTTTCCAAATTGAATTACACCGCTTTTCGTGTCTCTTTTTTTCCAGGTAAGCTTGCACGCGCCTCCTGTGACACCAATAACTGGCAGATCACCTGGTTTTGCATCCAATCAAGCACAACGTAGCTATTCATTAAACTATCGTGATAAAGTTGCGGTGTCAAAATTCAGAACTAAAGCTTCACTGATCCCACACTGTAATGACGATCTCAAAAGTCTAGGACATTATTCCACTTCCCACAAACTTCCTCCCCTCTCAAAATTTCCCCTCAAACTTTCTACCCATTGTACATATTCCCTGTTTCCTTTAGTCTTTCTCCCTCCTAAACACACTAATTATAACCTTCAGAGTGTTTACATTTTCCTTTCAAACTATCTTTCTCTCTTTCTCTCTCTCTCTCTCTCTCTCTCTCTCTCTCTCTCTCTCTCTCTCTCTCTCTCTCGCCACCATTATAATAGGCACCAGCAAATTTATCGCACTCATTCGTCGCAGTACAGAAGCGCCTCGTAGGTTGTCGAGTCCAATAAGATCGCAGGTAATAGAGAGGTCCTTCGCAAATCGAGCCCAGCATAGTTCAGTGTACGTTCAAGTAGCCATGAATCTGTAGCGGCCCAGTCTACCTCCCTGCCCACTTCATTCCTTCCCACCACGCTGGGAGTAACGAAGCTTGTGGTGAGGTGAAGTCAGGTAAGGTGAGATGTAAAGGTAGGATAAGTAAGATGTATTAGGAAAGATGTGTGATAGTGTGGCATTGCATAAGAGGTAAGATAATATGATATGATGATAAAGTAAGGTGAGGTGTGAGAGAGAGAGAGAGAGAGAGAGAGAGAGAGAGAGAGAGAGAGAGAGAGAGAGAGAGAGAGAGAGAGAGAGAGAGAGAGAGAGAGAGAGAGAGAGAGAAATACACATACACATACATACGTAAGAAATATATACATGCAGGGTGACAAACAGACAGACAGACAGAGGAGAATAGGAAGAATTGCATTTACACAATTAAAGGAAGAAAAAAAAAAGGAAGACAAGATGAAACTTTCGAAAATTGAATTAACTTACTTCTGAGACATAAAAATAAAAAAAAAGAACATGAAAAGAAGAGAAATAAAGAGTAAAAAAAATGAAAACGAACAAGGTGAAACAAAGAGAGAAAAAACGAAAAAACGAAATAGAAAAACCGAAAAAATAAGATACAGACAACAAAAGAATAAATTTGATAGTAACTGCAACAATAAATAAATATAGAAACAGAGAAGGAAGGGAAGGAGAAATAGAGAAAGAGAAAGAGAGAGGGAGTGTGAGAATGGACGAAAAGAGTAAATAGAATTAATGGAAAGGTGAGGAGAATGAGTGAAAAGCAATTAATATGGATGGCGTCCCCAAGAGGATGGAAGGAAGAAAAGAATGAAAGGGAGAGAAAAAAAACAAAGACGAAAATATTATCATGCACGCGAGAAGATGAAGAGAAATGAATGAGAGAATAATTAGTGTGAAAGGCGCGGCAGGAATATAAACAACGCAGGGAAAGGGGAAGAGAAGGAATGAGGGAGGGAGAGAAATGGGGGATGATGAGATGGAAACTGAGGGAGGAATTAATGAAGAAAGGAAGGACGAAAGGAGGAAATAAGGAAGAAAAGAAAGAAGGGAGGAAATAAGGGAGGAAAGAAGGGAGGAATAAGGAAGGAAGGAAGAAAGGAAGGAATGATATACGGAAGGAAGGAAAGATGGAGGAATAAGAAAGGAAGGAAAGAAGAAAGATAGGAAAGGAGGAAGAAATTGGATGTGAGAGAGAGAGAGAGAGAGAGAGAGAGAGAGAGAGAGAGAGAGAGAGAGAGAGAGAGAGAGAGAGAGACGAGGAGATTAGGGACAAAAAAAAATCAAGAAACAGAAAAAAAAAGTGAGCAGAAGATTAAGAAATGAAGAAACGCCATCACGTAATCGAGGAAGAAAGCGAGAAATGGAATGCTGAATAAATGTACGTATGTATGAATAGGGTAATGGAATACCTACATTATACCTTCGCTACTAATAACTACCTGTCACTCACCTGTGCCTTGTTTTTATCCTTTCCTTAATAGTTGGTTCCCTCCATAATTTCTCCGCCACAGCAACGGCGCACAATTCACGGAGGAAGAGAAAAACAACATCAAGTAACGGAGATGAAAAGTATAATTGATGCATAAGAAAATGTATAGCAAATAGAAGTATATGAATTGTGTATAAGAATGAAAATGAAAAACAAAAAGAACTAAGAAATAAAAAAAAGGAGAGATAAAGTTATGAAAAAGCATCAATAGAACAGAGGGAATATAAATAGAAATACGAAATTGAAATGAGTTAAAAGATGAAAGAACAAGGAATGTAATAAAGCAAAGAATGGAGAAAAATTAAAGAGGAACAAAAAGAAATTATGAAATAAAAAACGACAAAAACGTAAAATAATGCAATTGAAGGAAAAGAAAAAGAAAAATTAGAAGGAATGAAACGAAACAAAAATACAAAACGAGAAGATTAAATATTCATAATATAAGATATAAAAAGAAGAAAAATGGAAAGAACAACGAAAGTGACGAAAAGGAGAGAGAGAGAGAGAGAGAGAGAGAGAGAGAGAGAGAGAGAGAGAGAGAGAGAGAGAGAGAGAGAGAGAGAGAGAGATGGGGGTAAAGGGAAGGGAAAAAAGTCACGCAGATTCATTCACTCCCAAAACTTTTCAAAACTCGTGATGGACTGGCCTGTCGCAGGAGAAAAAAAACTTATCTCTCCTCTTTCCTTCCCTCCAGTCTTTCCCTCTTCCCTCCTTCCCTCCTCCAGGTGTCGTCGCCCTTGGCCTTCTAGTATTGATCTGTGGACTCCTTAGACTCTTACAGGACGCGTGGGAACTGGACGAGTGAATGACCTGACGAGGATAAAGGCTATTTTCTTATTTTTTTTACGGTATTTTTTTTTCTCATCATCATTTTATCTCGTTATTTTCCACCTTGATAGATTCTTCCTCTTATTCCTTTTTATTTGGGTGTTTTTTTATTCGACTTTTTTCTCTCGGATATATCTTACGGTATTAGTGAATTATATAACAGAAAAAGCTAACGAAAATTATAGTTGCTTATATCAATAGCTAGGTTAGAATAGGTTAGGTAAGGAAGAGTAAAGTAATGTGAGGTAGAGTAAAGTTAGATTAGAAAACATTAGGATTGGTGTTAAGATTACCTAAGATAACTTTGAATGTTAGGTTACGTTAGCTTAGGTTAGGTCTTATTAGGTTAACCAAGATTGATGATTAAGCAATTAAACAGAAAAAAAGGAAGACACTGGGAGTAGAAAGGCTGAAAGGAAAATGGCTAGAAGGTAAAAGTGTCCAAGGAGAATAAGTCAAGAGGGAGAGAGAAAAAAAAGACTTGAATGGGAAAACGTCCAGGAAGAAAATGTCCAATGAAGATTACTTGAAGGGAAGGGAGGAAATGCCTGGAAGGGAGGGAGAAACAAGGGAGAAGATAGGCGAAGGAATTGTCGTATACTGTCAGCGTGAAGGACAAGGAGAAAGGGAGAAACAGGGGGAGAAAATTTCCTATACTAAGTAAAGAACCGCAGTCAGAGAAGGAGAGGGAGTTGTACAAGTAAATAGAAGGTAAAAGTAGATGGATTATAAGAGGTATGTAAACTGATGTATGGAAATGTATGTAGAGGAATGTATGTATGTAAATGTATGTAAATGTATGTAGATGTGAGTATTGAGTGGTAGGAATATGTAGATGTATGAAAATGAAAACTGAAAAGCAGGAAAAGTTTGGGGGAGAGAATATCTTATACTTGCTACTTGAATGACTAAAGAAACACAAGGAAAATGGAGAGAAAAGATTTTAAACTAGCTACGCGAATGACTGCAAGGAGAACAAACGAGCTGAGAGGAGGAATCTGAGAAAAGTAAATTTGGGTGTCAAGAAGTGAAGGACAGGTATAGTATGAGAAGTTCTGGAGAAAAGTGACGGAGAAATACTTCTATTCTGACACCGTGAAGGACTGAAGAGATAGAGAGAGAGAGAGAGAGAGAGAGAGAGAGAGAGAGAGAGAGAGAGAGAGAGAGAGAGAGATAGACAGAGATAACAGAAGAATATTTGGTGAGAGAATGTCTTATACTTGAACTGAAGGAAAACTAGAAAAATATTAAAAGATCTGGGGATAAAATTTAGAGTTCTATTTTACCCTAGTGAACGACTAGAGAGAGAAAAAAAAAAGAGAGGGAGGAGAAAAAAGCATGATAGGTTCTTCCCCTTCGTCACTCCAGTTTACCCAGTCAAGCCCCAGTGATGTCAGTAATTTCTGGGGCTCGGCGCGTGTGGATGTGAGTAAACAAATGAAACGGGATACGGATCTGGAAATCTAATATTCGGCAGCTGCAATCATAATGGTTTTAACAAATGCAATTTATCTCACCCCTCTCAATGACTCGCTTGCCCTTCTCTCTCTCTCTCTCTCTCTCTCTCTCTCTCTCTCTCTCTCTCTCTCTCTCTCTCTCTCTCTCTCTCTCTCTCTCTCTCTCTCTCTCTTAAACGTTTATTGTGTGTGTGTGTGTGTGTGTGTGTGTGTGTGTGTGTGTGTGTGTGTGTGTGTGTGTGTGTGTGTGTGTGTGTGTGAGAGAGAGAGAGAGAGAGAGAGAGAGAGAGAAACCCACCTATCAAACTCATTTTCGACTTCTCTTACTTATTTTTCATTTTTTAAGGTTTGACATTTATTTTTCTTTTCTACTCTCTCATCCTCGCCATTTTTCATCCTCAAAAGACACTCCTAACATTTCTTCTTCTTCTTCTTTTTGTACGGGATTAAACTGAATAAATTATACCCACACACGAGATAAGAATCACCAAAATGACTCTACTATAACACAGTTGCTGAAGTTTCATTGTCCTCTCCCTCTCATACTTCTCTTCACCTCTTACTCCTACCTAGCCAATCTTCTCATGGCCATAGCTTCCCTCCCTCTCCCTCTCCTCTCTCTCTCTCTCTCTGTCTCTCTAAGTGCATCAAAGGCTCACCATCCTCACCCTAATGATCGGTTTCTGTTGGATGGTCGCCGAAATTTGACCTTAATTCAATAACACCATAAACCTGAGAAAACTTAATATTGACGAGACAGCCAGAGTAAAGGACTGTGAACAGGGGATACACGTGTCGAACCCGGTCATCTGGTGTGTGTGTGTGTGTGTGTGTGTGTGTGTGTGTGTGTGTGTGTGTGTGTGTGTGTGTGTGTGTGTGTGTGTGTGTGTGTTTTCGTGCTTCTGTTGTGATATTTTTAGTTTCTTTTTGTTGGTTGTTCTTCGCTGAAAATTATTCTTATTTTTTTGTGTGTGTGTGTGTTTGTGTTCTAGTCCTGTATAATATTTTACAGAGTTTTCCCAAATAATTCCACGTATCTCTTCTTGGTACAATGCAAATGTCGCCCATTATTGTCCATTAATTCATTTATTTTTACTCTCTGGGGGTAATAAAATCTCTCTCTCTCTCTCTCTCTCTCTCTCTCTCTCTCTCTCTCTCTCTCTCTCTCTCTCTCTCTCTCTACGTGTCTGTCACCTGAGCTTTTCACTCACACCTCCTGCCACTGACTCGCTAAGATCGCCAGAAGGGACATGACATTTTGATTCACTCCAGGTTAGAATACAATACTGAAACCTACATACTGTAACAGAGAGAGAGAGAGAGAGAGAGAGAGAGAGAGAGAGAGAGAGAGAGAGAGAGAGAGAGAGAGAGAGAGAGAGAGAGAGAGAGAGAGAGAGAGAGAGTAAAAAAAGAAGTGGTCCGGAAAGAAAAGTCAAATTTATTGGGGAAACAAATTGGAGCCAGGTCGAGTTCTGTCCCGTCTTGGTGTCACGGTGTGTGGGGTTTGCGGCGCGGGGTGTCGTAAGTAAGGTAGCGGCGGGAGCGGTGGCATACGGTGCGGCAGAGAGGCATTCATACACTCCTGCAGAAGACATAGAAGCTGAAGGGAGAGACTGAGCACTGACTGGATATAAACGTGTAGTAATTGTAGTATCTAATGTCCGTTTCTCTATATTCCTTTCCGTTTTTTTTTTTCTTCTTTTTTCTTCTTTTCTAATAGTAATATTCAAGGTTTGTTTCTCTATATTCCTTTTCGTTCTTTTCTTTATCCTTCCTGTTTTTTTTTTTTTCTTCTTTTCTCTTCCTTTCTTTTCTTCATTTCCTTTTGTCTGTTTGTTTTCCATCTTTGTTATTCGTTTATTCTTTTTACGATTCTTTTTATTGTCTTGTTTTATTCTTTTTATTTATTTTTTTTCTTCCTCGTCTTGTTCCTGCTATTCTTCATATTCTTTTTCTTTCTTTGTTTTGTCACTTTTTTTTCGATCCCTCTTCCTCTTCTTTCACACCTATTTTCTATTCCCCTCCTACTCCTCCTCCTCCTCCTTTTCCTCCTCCTCCTTCTACGAACCATAATCCTCCTCTCTCCGTTATTACTTCCTCTTCTTTTCATTTCCTCTCGTTCTCTTCCCTTCTCCCCTCCTCAATTTTTCCTTCCCACTCCTTCGTTATTAGTCGCTACATTTTCTTCGCTACAATTTTTCTACTCACCTGCATATGTACGAACATCACTCCCATAAACAGTGTAATTGAAAATCGAAGGTGAACACAAGATTAAAACAGAGAAAATTATAAGAGCTGAAGATTTTAAGATATACTTCAAGTGATTACCTGCAAAGGAGTTGAGGGTTTAAAAGAGGCTGTTTTTACCTGGAATGGTGAGACGAGAACAGGTGGTAATGTTTTCTCTCTTGTGCACGTGTATATTACCTGCTGTAGTAGGAGGAGGAGGAGGAGAAGGATGGAGGGAGGAAGGAAGACGAGGAAGAAGGAGCTTTAATAGTAGGTTGAGGAGAGAGGACTATATTGTGGAGGTGAAAATAAGGGTGTTTGTGGGGGTTGTTGTGCTAAGTGGCGTGTGCGGCTGCGAGGGAGAGAGACTGCAAAGGTGTAGACTAGAGTGCTGGGAGAAATTATTGAGAAGTGTTGAGGTGCGAGAGAAACACTGGTTGATTGATTTATTACCGCAATACTAGTAAAGGAAATTGAGAGAGAGAGAGAGAGAGAGAGAGAGAGAGAGAGAGAGAGAGAGAGAGAGAGAGAGACGCGTGCGGAAACAGACGTATTTTGTTGGAAATGGCCGGATCTTGGGATGCTGAGGTGATCTGGACGTGAGGGAAGAATGGCAGGAGAAAGAATGGACCTCAGAATCTATACGTCTGACTCTCATCAGTGAAACGTTGGCTGGAGACTTACAAGAGGGAAGGCGAAATGGTGTTAGGAAATCAAGGGATGGAAGACCTCACAGGAGAACGAAAGGAGAGTATGAGTAATATAAATGAAAGGAGGTTAAATAATATGGTTTACACAGGTGAGCCAAGGTGATATACAAAATAATATCCCCTGTAGAAGAGTAGAATAAAGTAGTTACACAAGAATATAAGAAGAAAATGAGGGAATTACACAAGTACGTTTAAAGAGAGGTTTGCAAGAAGCCTGAAAACATAACCATGGCCGTCTTTACATGTAATACATACAAATAAACACTCTTGCCAAACTGTTATACGTGTCAATAAATGTTTAGTTACTGTATTACCACTAATTTGATCATTGGAGTTGCAGATCAAGTTATTTATAGATATACATATGATAAAAAGACTAATTCAACATATAACTCAACTTAGTGTGTAAAAATTAAGGTTAAAACTACGAATACAAATGTGACGCAGGGAGTTAATGTGAAAGAGACGTGACTGTTTGTAAGAGCAATACTTTGTTTGCTATAAATGTGTTTAGCTTCTTAAATTGTGCTCCGATTTACATTTCAAAGCTGGTACTTGCGGTCGTAAAAGCAATGTCTGTTTAATATTGGATGCATCATATACCATTATTATTTATTCAAAACACTATCATCGCATAAATTATATAGTTTTTTCTCTCCTCTTCCTCTAATACCTCATTTTCCTTCATCATCTCTTCTCTTTGCTCTTATTCTTGTTCTTGTTATATATTCTTACTCCTCTTATTTTCCTTCATCAACTTCTTCTCCATATTGTTTCACTATTACACCTCCTTCCTTCATCTTTTCCCTCATTTTTTTTTTTTCTCTTGTTCCTAGTTTTTGTTATACTTACTGTTCCTCTTCCTTTTATATCCCGTCATCAACTCTTCCTTCTTTCATTCCTACTTTCAACACTACTCCTCCTTCATCCACATTTTCCCTCATCATCTCTTCTTTCTTAGTTGTTTTACTTGATTTTGGTACACTTACTCTTCCTCTTCTTATATTCCCTTATCAACTCTTCCTTCTCCTTTTACTCCTATTTCAAACACTCCTCCTTCCTCCACCTTCCTCTTCCTACGTTATCAACCACTACCACCACCACCACCACCACCACCACCACCACCACCATCACTACCACCAGCACCATGACCGCACAGGGAATTTAGTTAAAGACTGGGCGGCGGTGTTTCCTGGCGGGGACACTGAAGGGACAATAACTGGGGGAGGGTTGAAGGGGAAAGAGATGCACAGGGGATCAAAAAATCATCTGAGGGGAGGTGTGTGTGTGTGTGTGTGTGTGTGTGTGTGTTTCACTGTTTCACTATTTTGATCTGCTCCAGTCTCTGACGAGACAGCCAGACGTTACCCTACGGAACGAGCTTAGAACTCATTATTTCCGATCTTCGGATAGGCCTGAGACCAGGCACACACCACACACCGGAACAACGAGGTCACAATTTCTCGATTTACATCCCGTACTCACTGCTAGGTGAACAGGGGCTACACGTGAAAGGAGACACACCCAAATATCTCCACCCAGCCGGGGAATCGAACCCCGGTCATCTGGCTTGTGAAGCCAGCGCTCTAACCACTGAGCTACCGTGTGTGTGTGTGTGTGTCTGTGTGTGTGTGTTTAGAGTCTTCGAGTTAACATTCTCCCAGTAAATTTATCGTCAGAGAGAGAGAGAGAGAGAGAGAGAGAGAGAGAGAGAGAGAGAGAGAGAGAGAGAGAGAGAGAGAGAGAGAGACCTCGAAGACCATACGACAAACAGGATACAACACTTTCCTAATCTGATGTCTAGACTGAGAGAGAGAGAGAGAGAGAGAGAGAGAGAGAGAGAGAGAGAGAGAGAGAGAGAGAGAGAGAGAGAGAGAGAGAGAGAGAGAGAGAGAGAGAGAGAGAGAGAGAGAGAGAGAGAGAGAGAGAGAGAGAGAGAGACAGAGATTCCTTACCTGACTTCATTTCAGAAAGAGCTTGTCAGGAAAAAAAGATTAAAAAAACGAGGAAGACAATAGAGTTATAGAGGAAGAAAAACATTTGAATCACTGAGGTTTTTCGAGAGAGAGAGAGAGAGAGAGAGAGAGAGAGAGAGAGAGAGAGAATAACAAATAAAGCATACGAAAGAAGAATCAAGATGGATGAAGGAACTGCATCGCTATTTCTCATGAGTCCGGAAACAAAAATACAACCTTTGCGTGAAGTTGGAATAGAGGCAAACATTTCTTAGCCTTGTTTCGCCCCGAGGCAAGAAAGGCAACGCTAAATAAAATGTTCAAAATGTTCTTCCCTTCGTAGTATTATTTTTTCCTGCAAGTTCAAACGCGGCGCTATTCCCACGCTGTCTGAAATTAATCAACCGATAAATAAAGTTTTCTTCCGATAAGTTTTGGGAGTTGGAAATGCCTGTTTTCTTTCTTTTTGCACCGTCACCTGTTGTCGAACACACACACACACACACAGAAAAGAAAAATAGAGAGACGCGAATACACGACGAAATAAAAGCAAGAGGTACAGTAAGAATGAAGCAAAGATAAAACACGGCTGAAAGAAAACGAGGCCAAACAGGAGACAAAATCTATAAGCGAGGCGATGAGGGAGAGAAGTAAGAACATTGAGGACACAATTTCAGTTTGACAGTGGATTGCCAGAGACTTACCATGATGAAAGGTTGAGAATCTGGATGCGTAAGATAAAGCCGCTTATATCCGTGGATCGCAACCAAGACTCCCTGTGGATTGAGAAGAGAGACAGAGAGAGAGAGAGAGAGAGAGAGAGAGAGAGAGAGAGAGAGAGAAATGATACGAGGAACACTCACTCACGCATCACAAGGGAGGTGAGCTAAAAGATGCAAGGGCGAAGGGGAGAGAAAGAGAGGGAGAGATGAAGGAGGTTGGAAGAGAGAAAAAAAGGATGTGATGAAGAAGCTGCAGATCTTGAATACCAAAGCTTTCTCTCTCTCTCTCTCTCTCTCTCTCTCTCTCTCTCTCTCTCTCTCTCTCTCTCTCTCTCTCTCTCTCTCTCTCTCTCTCTCTCTCTCTCTCTCTCTTTATTTTTGTCTCCTAATTTTTCTGTCTCCTTCCTCCTTTCCTTCTATTTATCTATCTATCTCCTTATCTCTCTTTTCCTATCTTCTTCTAACTTTCCTCCATCTCTCTAGCCACTCTTCTTTCCTATCTTTTTTCTCCTTTTATCCTCTTCTTCTCACTCTTCGTTCTCTTCCTCCTTCTCCTCCCTCCCCTTCTCCTCCTCCTCCTCCTCCTCCTCCTCCTCCTCCTCCTCCTCCTCCTCCTCCTCCTCCTCCTCCTCCTCCTCCTCCTCCTCCTCCTCCTTCTCCTCCTCCTCCTCGTACCTCGGGAAAACAAGAGACAAGCAGGCGGCGGCAGTTTGGAAAACATTAATCTAACATTTTCTTCTTTTCGCATCCTTGTTTTCTTTCCTCGGCAATGTATTTTCTACTCATTTTTATCTCCTTCTCTCTCCCGTCGTTCCAACTTCCGTCGCCTCTGCTTATCCCTCCCTTTCTCCCTCTCTCTCCTCCTCTCCTTCCCTCCTTCCCTCCTTTCCTCCCTCTCTTCCTCTGCCTCCTCGCTCAAGTTCTCCCACCCAGTCAGCCACGAACAAGGACACAGGAATTCTTAGAGGGAAAAATAAAAAGCTAGACCCCCACACAAGATTAAACCGTAAAAGTAAACAAACCAATAAATATCCTTCGTGTGGTCAATAAATAAATGTCGTCCGGAAGGTAGACTTTTTTGGGGGGTCTTTGTGTGTGTGTGTGTGTGTGTGTGTGTGTGTGTGTGTGTGTGTGTGTGTTGGTGGTAGTAGTAGTAGTAGTAGTAGTAGTAGTTTATTTTTATTTTTATTTCCTCTTTTTGATTATTACCATTTTTCATTATGATTTAATTATTGCAAGTTTATAAAGGACAAGGAAAATGAAACCAAACACGCAGGTCATCATTTTTTTTAACTTCATTCCCGATTTACCATTACCATTACCATTATAATTTTTTTTCACATAAAAACACAAGAAAACAATATTAATTAAACCCAGGCAGGCACACGAATAAGTAAGTTTTTCTTTTACCTCTCTTTCCTTTCCTTTCCATTATCATAATTATTTTTTTTTCTACTTCTCTCGAATCAAGAGAAGAAAACAACTTGAATGGAAAAGACTTATGGATGACCGCCAAAACCTGATCACTGTTACATTTTTTTTTCAGTCAAGGGATCGTGTGTGTGTGTGTGTGTGTGTGTGTGTGTGTGTGTGTGTGTGTGTGTGTGTGTGTGTGTGTGTGTGTGTGTGTGTGTGTGTGTGGAGGTGAAGGCAAGGGAGATGAGATGAGCAGAAGCTAAAAACATATTGGCGTTGCATCTCTTTCGTTTTGGCTGGGAGATGAAATTTGCCGGGAAGTGTTGCGGCGACAAAGGAAAATAGAAAAATAGAAGCGATAAAGTTAAAATAGATGAAAAAGTTTACCAGTAGTTTTGAAAGTGAAAGGAAAAACAAGGAGGAGAAAAACAGAACATGTCCTCGTCGAAATAATGTTAAAAGATACAAAAGAAACTTATATGTTGGTACGGAAAATGTAATTAAAAGAAAGAAAAAAACAAGAAAAAAACACTATTAGCATGGAAAATTTCAAAATAAAAAAGAAAAAACAAAAAAGAATATCGTTGAGATAGAGGATAAAACAAAACGAGAAAAAAAGGAGTGAAACAAAAGCATAAAAAAAAGTTGACATTGAAAGCAGACAAAAAAAAAAGGAAAACAAAAAAACTATATGTGGGGCGCGTGGACATTCTTACCCCATTTTTAATACTAAATTATTACCATTTTTCGCGGAGATGGCGTCGTTAAGGTCGTGCGTGCGTGGTCGTGCTGCGGGTGGCAGGGTATCAGACTTCACTTCATCTTTAAACGCAGTAGTAAATCTCCACGCGGCAATAACGTGCTGGGCCAATGGTGACGGACGCGGCGTGGAGCTGAACGGCGCGCGGCTGTACGTTGATCATTGCGGTAAAGGAGAAAGGGATCAGTGCCCCCCTTCACTTTATAGAATATGGTTTCCTTACCCCCTTCAGTACCATGACACAAAAAGGGATTATTGCCCCCTCTTCACTTTACAAAATACGGTCCTCTTAACCTCCCCCCCCCGTCTCTTCAGTACCATGACGCGTTTCATATTCATTCTTGTTATTATTTGGTGATTTTATACAGCTTCAGAAACTAATATGGGGGATTGAAATAGGGAGATTGATAGGGTATGGTAGGGTATGGTAGGGTAGAGTAGGTTAGGTTAGGTTAGGTTAGGTTAGGTCAGGTCAGGTTAGGTTGGATTAGGTCAGAATTACCGTTGGAGAAGGTAAGGTGATTATTGACAGGGGAGAGATCGTTGCCCTCGTCACAAACTCTCCACGACTCCTAGCTAGAGAACTTAAAGGTCGCTTTGGTGAGTTAATCAAGGTTAGTGTCGATTCAATGTCAGAGTTGGTGTCAGGGAAGGTACAGGGACTACTGACGGAGGGATAGCATTGTTTTTGTCACTTTTAATTCTCTTGGGTCTATAGTTCAGGAAAGTTACGATCAAGGTGAGTGAGTCAAGGTCATAGCGTTAGAAAAGGTCATGAGTGTTAATACTGATGGATGGGGGTCATTACTTTCATCTCTATCTTTATGACACTCTTAAAAGTAAAAACGTAGGGTTGTGGGTTTTAAGGTGAGTCAGTTTTAGGCACAGTAAAGTAACTAGTGACGGAGAAAGATCATTGTTTTTATCACTTTTTAACCGTGCAGATCTGGGAAATGGACAGGTAGAGTAAGCGATCTAAGGTCAAGGCTGCGTCATAAAGGGTCAAGGACAATCAATAACCCCATAAAATTTAATTGGTTGAAAACATAACGGATAGGCAGGCCAGCTCGCATATCGCTCGTTTATTCCGCGGCAGACAAGTAACGAGTGAGCGTTGAGTGTTGTTCTATTTTCACCCCAACGTAAGACTGCATACGAACTATTTCACCTTTTTTTTTCCTGCCAGGTATTGAACTATCGGAATAAAATAGCACCTGTCCAAAAGGCGCAGTTTCCTTTCGGCGCACGTTGGCTTATCGTTGATCCCACATTCGGGAATTCGTCTGACATCTGGAGAAAATAATAAAGCTGTATTTTCCCCCCGCCAGATTTACAACCACGCTATCTGAGAGGCGGAGGCTGGGCATGTGGAGGGAGGAGGGGGAGGAAGAGGAGGAGGAGGAGGAAGAGGA
>NC_059299.1:7517479-7544979 GCF_017591435.1 Portunus trituberculatus
GTCTTCCTAGGAATCAACGCCCGTCACAGTGCTCCTCTTCTGCATGTCATCATTATTAAGACGATCACTACTTACTCACACAGGCAGACTGATAGACAAACAGACATAGACACACACACACACACACACACACACACACACACACACACACACACACACACACAC
The DNA here is from genome assembly GCF_017591435.1 of Portunus trituberculatus. Lineage (NCBI taxonomy): Eukaryota > Metazoa > Arthropoda > Malacostraca > Decapoda > Portunidae > Portunus > Portunus trituberculatus. The sequence goes on from NC_059299.1 coordinate 7,517,645, forward strand.
ACACACACACTTTTATGAATTCTGATACTCAAGTGATCCTCTTCATTAGCTGTATTTATTGCTCTTGGCCGGAGGTTCTCCTATAAGAAAACGTTCCTGCTATTCTTTACCAGGTTGGTCAAACGCTGTAAACAGACTCACAAAACCAATTATTACTGATTTCATAAACAATATTTGATAACTAAAGTCAATTAAATGAATGCATCATTTTATTCAAGAAAAAATTACTCACATTTCCCGAAACATTAATGAATTTTTCTCTCTTTTCATGATTTCGTATTCAAAGCTACCGTGTGGCATAATGAGTGACGACAAATAAGATTTTTTTTATTAATATTCAGTAATAGGTAATACCACTTAGGAAAAACATTCATATAGTGTAGTTCACCAAGTACTGTCATATCAAAAGGTTACACTGGCATTCACATTTAATATCAAATCATTCCGGATTACTCACACAATATGAAAACGCAAATTAATTTTTTTCACCGATATCTGGAAGTATGTAAAATTTCAAATCAGACCAGTGATATGAATTCGTCCAACTCGGCAAGTGCCCAATTTTATAACTCGGTGAAAGAACGAGTTTCAATCAAAGACCAATTTTCTTCCTCTGGGACCGGGACCACCAGCGCCGCGGTAACGCTAAAGTATCAAATATCCGGCCGTCAGGTGGCGCTTCTCGCAGTACGGCACATAAGAGCACCCTCCAGGTAAAACTTGTGAAAATACTGAAAAAGTCACTATAAAAGAGCTCTTGATATGGGGTCCGTCGGCTATTACCTATCAATCCAATAACATCGCCGTCCCGTAACAACAATATGAGGGGAAGGTTTAGAGAGCACTCCGACCCCAGCTGCGCCTCCACTCTTCTTAACTTCCCGTACGTACCAGTAAATTCAATGAAATTTGAGCTAACTTATTGTAAAAAGTCTATAGAAACCAATAGTAACACACACACACACACACACACACACACACACACACACACACACACACACACACACACACACACACACACACACACACACACACACACACACACACACACACACACACACACACACACACACACACACACACATACAAAGAGGCTAACGCAGCGTCGTACCGTCCGTGTCTTATGTTTGAACTTGGACAATTCTAAGTGTTGTTTAATGTTGTTTACAGCCTGACGTACGCTCGAGGGGGCATACTTTTCCCTACCCAAGTGTTTCCAGGGCGGTACTCTTCCCTTCCTTCACTGGGGCAGGAAAAATGGAGTGGCGGCCTGAGTTGTGTGGCGCGGGAGTTAAGGAAGGAAGGGAGAGAGTGAGTGAACGAGGGAAGTAGAGAGTAGAATACGGAGAGAGGAACGAAAGGAAGGAGGGTGAGAAAAGTAGACAGTACCGGAGGGAGAAAGAGACATGTAGGATAGGAAAAGTAATGTGAGGGAGGGAGGGAAGGAGGGAGGATAGCAAGAATAATGTGAGGGGAGGAAACGGAGATGGGAGAAAAAAAGGGAGGGTGAATTGGAGAAACGGTGTAGAAGTAAAGTTACGAGAGGTGAAGGGACAATAAACTGCTGCTCCTTTCTTAGTAAAAAAAAAAAAAAAAACACGTGGAAATATATGACCTAAAACACTTCTGAGTCGTGAAATTGTATATGCACGACCAGGAGATTCACGACACACACACACACACACACACACACACACACACACACAAGAGAATACATACATTACTCACATTTCCAAAAACAAGCAGGAGCACAGACATGCAGGCGAGTATAACTAATTCAAAAGAAGAGCCTAGATGTTCCTTCTCGCGGAATTATAACATGCAATGCGACCGGATTATTTTAGCAGGAAACACAAATTCTGCAAAATCCCAGGAGCGATGAAGCCAGACAGTAATCCTTCGCCAAGAGACACCGCGGACTCTTGACTTGTGAAGGACACGGAGCACAAGGGCACAGCAACGCAGACTTTACAAACATTATGAAGCAAAACGTAATGCAACTTATGAATACACGTTGATTATTAAATTTCTTGTGTGTATCGTGATATGAGTTTTAGAACCAGGTAGGCTTAACACACACACACACACACACACACACACACACACACACACACACACACACACACACACACGGAAGGAACAGATGGTAAGGACACAATATCAGCACTTTATCACTTACCATAAAACAAATATATAAAAGTATTACATATAACCACATCTATTTCCCTTGTCTCCTCCTCCTCTTCCTCCTCCTCCTCCTCCTCCTCCTCCTCCTCCTCCTCCTCCTCCTCCTCCTCCTCCTCCTCCTCGTCGACAACCTTAAGTCCTACCCAGACTACCACTTCTTCATCGACCTCTCCAATGTCTACTCTTTCTTCCCCTCTATATTTACTCCATATTTCGTCTTCTCTCATTCTTTTCTCCCCTTCTCAGTGAGCAAAGCGTGTCCGACAAACTTCTAGCAGAATAACAAAGAAATCTAAACATGCAACTTAATTTTACAGCCAAGATCGTTTTTTGTTGATAATCAAAACATGGACGTGAAAAAGGCCAGAAAAGGTTTAATTTCTTGTTACCTTAAGCTACAGAATTATTTAAGAGGTCATGATAAAGAAATACATATCTAAAAAAGTGTATATTAGTTTAGGAAGAAAGGTTTAGCATTGAAAGAGCCAAATAACATCAATATGCATGGACTGGAATTCAATTACTGTTCCGGAATCAATAGTAAATCCAATATCATAACACAAAATGTACCCACGCGCCTGGAAATAGGGAATCACTAATAGAGAGAGACAGAATTATTATGTGCATGTACACTAATAACTGCCTCGTGCTGGAACCAGGAAAACGCACACACACACACACACACACACACACACACACACACACACGCCCGGTAGCTCAGTGGTTAGAGCGCTGGCTTCACAAGCCAAAGGACCGAGGTTCGATTCCCCGGCCGGGTGGAGATATTTGGGTGTGTCTCCTTTCACGTGTAGGTGCTGTTCACCTAGCAGTGAGTAGGTAAGGGATGTAAATCGAGGAGTTGTGACCTTGTTGTCCCAGTGTGTGGTGTGTGCCTGGTCTCAGGCCTATCCGAAGATCGGAAATAATGAGCTCTGAGCTCGTTCCGTAGGGTAACGTCTGGCTGTCTCGTCAGAGACTGCAGCAGATCAAACAGTGAAACACCGCGTAGTGTAGTGGTTAGCACGCTCGACTCACACTCGAGAGGGTCCGGGTTCGAGTCCCGGAGGCGGCGAGGCAAATGGGCAAATGGGCAAGCGGCAAGCCTCTTAATGTGTAGCCTCTGTTCACCTAGTAGTAAATAGGCACGGGATGTAACTCGAGAGGTTGTGGCCTCCTTTCCCGGTGTGTGGAGTGTGTTGTGGTCTCAGTCCTACCCGAAGATCGGTCTATGAGCTCTGAGCTCGCTCCGTAATGGGGAGGACTGGCTGGGTGACCAGCAGGCGACCGAGGTGAATTACACACACACACACACACACACACACACACACACACACACAGGCAAGGGGTTAGAGAGAAATGCAGACTTCGAAACACAGCGGAAATTAACCGGACACTTTATATCATAGTTATGCCGGAAGAAGATGGGAGGAAGGAGAAACGGGAGGAGAAAAGAAGGATGGTGCAAGAGTAATCACCGGAAGAGGGAGGAAGAGGAAGAAGAAGAAGACAGAAGTTCGGGAAGTCATTTCTTTCTATTAATTCTCGATATCAATGGATTTTCTCACACTTGCACCGGAGAGTAAGAATGGTTAGCAGGTGTTGCAGAGCAGGTGTAGCTTTTTCAGGAGAGGCGGCGAGTCAAGGAGGCACAGGTGTTGTTGTTCTTAAGCCCTTCAATACTGGGACACATTTTTACCTTGAGATTTATGTGCGATTAAACCATTTTATTGACATTGGGAAGAGTCTATGGAGGTCAAAAGATTAATGGCCACAGTCTTCACTAAACCCACCTACATTATGATTCTGGTGCTGTACAAAATCACCAAATAATAAGCAGAATGAATATGAAAAAGAGTCATGGTAATAAAGGGGTTAATATAGTTGTTGCTATTATTATTTCTTGTTGTTGTTGTTGTTGTTGTTGTTGTTGATGGTGGTGGTGGTGGTGGTGATGGTGGTGGTGGTGGTGGTGGTGGTGGTGGTGGTGGTGGTGGTGGTGGTGGTATTTCTGTTATCATCATCGTTATCAGTTTACTTGCACTAACGGTCATTTGGCGGGAGAAGTAACGCTTTCCCACAACTCTACAGTAACCGCGTGATGTTTCTTCATTCCCATCACTGTAGTATTTGCTGAAATCATCAACTAATTAACTTTGTACGGGACACCAATGATTAAATATTCAAACTGCGGTAGTTTTTGAATGCATATAAATTTTATCTCAATTTATAAGCATATTAATTTCATGACTAATCTACTCACTTATATGTCTATCTATCTAATTATCTATCTATCTATCTGCGTATAGATGTATTTCCTGTACATCCCTGTTTATCATAACGTCCTGCCGTATCATCAAATCATGCAGGCTCAGATAGTGATACAGATAATCTCACTGCATTGATAAAATATTAAAACTAGATAGTCATGATTATTTATGTTTGATACACGAGGATTTACACATTTTTCTTATTTATTTATTATTATTATTCATTTATTTATTTATTTCACGTATGTATGAATCCGGATGTGACAGTTCACGAGATCACACGTTGTATGTACAAGGTGAGTCACAATGCGCGCCTAACTACATGTGACTTGTAACAAAACCAATTTTTTCCATTATTGTTTTCAGAATTAGTTCATCATCTGTAAAAACCACAATAGCAATACAAACTTTCATATAAACCATCAATTTTCATTTTTTTTTTTTATTTAGCTATGCATTTTTTCCCCAATAAAATCCAACCATTGGCCGCACTTTATCCGATTAATTCCATTATTTCATTACATTTGCTATTCCCTCCCTCGCTTTTTAATACGTTCCATTCATGTTTATTTGTGGGCATTTTATGGAGAGAGGGAGGGGGGCGTTTGAACGGGGTGTGGGGGGGAGAAAAGAGAAAAGAGAGAATGGAAAGGATCAAAATATTCAATACAAACTGAAAACTGAACGTATCCATCTTTATCAGGAAACAAAAAGACTTAAAAAATAACAAATAAAAAAAAGATTCACAAACACGATTCACATACAAAAGTCAGTTAAAGAATTCATATCGCTTCATTAAATCTATCCTCCTTCCATTTTCTGTGCATATTTGAAGGACAGACAACTGCACATCGTCCTCATTTCTCGTCCCCGTCATATTTCGGCGTAACTCTCCTATTCCACAATAAATCCTTCTTAATTAGATTTTTTTTCCGTCGGAGGGGGAGAGATATGAAGTTATAATTCGGAGGAAATATAGTTATCTTTTACCAGGAGATAACAAGCAATATTCCACCCGAGTCTCTCTCTCTCTCTCTCTCTCTCTCTCTCTCTCTCTCTCTCTCTCTCTCTCTCTCTCTCTCTCTTAATTAGCAAGACAAGTAAACACCTCCGCTTTACAAAATCGCTTCAACCCCATCTCTCTTTCCTCCACAAACCCCCCACGCCCCCACACTGCAGCAGGAAGGGCAACAACAAAGTCTGAGAGAGAGAGAGAGAGAGAGAGAGAGAGAGAGAGAGAGAGAGAGAGAGAGAGAGAGAGAGAGAGAGAGAGAGAGCAACAGTTACAAAAGGCGCAATTTCCTCAAGAATAGAGTCAGAGAGATAATCCAGTTAGTAAAATAAGCCTATGTAACGAGCAAAAAGACTAACCTCTAAAATTTGAGAAGTTAACCTAACCTATCCTAACCAAACTTAATTACCCCTACCTTACTTTTCTCGCTAAGTGAAAAATATCAAATTAACCTTACGTCACCTAAAATAACCCTATGTAATCTAACTTATTTTTTCTTATGCAAGAGGAGAAACCCAGCTAAAGACAACAAAAATTTAAAAAGGCCCACTTAGGTGCCAGTTCCCCTACAAGTCTGATATAGAGTTAGCCAAAAGAAGAACAAATGTCTTGAAACCTCTCTTTAATTCAACCACTGTTACAAAGCGACTTAAATGCAAAATAATATAAAAAAGAAGCACATTGACCTTAAGATGAATTATATATTACATCTGTTACTGTAGAACCAGTCCCAAGGAGCTATAACATCATTATCCATAGAAAACGGATAAACAGACACACGTTTTTTTCCTGGATTTCAAGGGTAACTGTACGATGTCTAGCAACGTTTGGTGACTGTATTAGTGGACGTAAAGATGTCTTGATAGAAATGGTAAATGTTGTTGTTGTTGCCGTTATAGTGGTGGTGGTGGTGGTGGTGGTGGTGGTGGTGGTGGTGGTGGTGGTGGTGGTGGTAGTAGTAGTAGTAGTAGTAGTAGTAGTAGTAGTAGTAGTAGTAGTAGTAGTAGTAGTAAGAAGAAGAAGAAGAAGAAGAAGAAGAAGAAGAAGAAGAAGAAGAAGAAGAAGAAGAAGATGAAGAAGAAGAGGAAGAAGAAGAAGAAGAAGAAGAAGAGAGAAGAAGAAGAAGAAGAAGAAGAAGAAGAAGAAGAAGAAGAAGAAGAAGAAGAAGAAGAAGAAAAAAAACTAAACAACAAACACACACAAACAAACACTCAAGCAAACACCAGCAATACCAACACCTAAGGAACACCAGCAAAACACTGCACCACAAAATCAACCAGCAACATAAGCACAACACTAACAATAACCAACGCTACCACTAACACACACGCCCTTTGATCTTGACCCAGCTACGTCTTCTCGGTATACTGCATCACAAAACCTACCAGCAGCCATAACAATAACCAACACTACCACTAACACACACGCTCTTTGATTTTTTTTCCTAGTTGTGTCTTCTCGGTATGCGGGGAGCACCAACCACGCCCAGCACACTTAACACTTTACAGGGGAACATATCGAGCAAACAACGAGAAATTTATCCTTGGTACTAAAAATTTTACGCTTCTTCCATAAACCATAAAAATGACGGGGCTAAAAGAACATGAAGAATAAAGAAGAGGAGGAAAGAGAATATAAAAGAGAGGAACTAGAGGAACTTGACAAAAGACTGCGGATTAGGAAGCAAAGTGCAAAGAGAGAGTATGAGGAGGAGGAGCAAAGAGGAAAGAGGAGGGAGGAAAGGAAGAGGGAGAAACGGACATGGAAAAATGGATAAAGCAGATTTTGCAGGAAGGAGAGCGTGAGAGGGAATGATTAGCAGAGAGAGAGAGAGAGAGAGAGAGAGAACACGAAAAGAAAAAACTGTAATGAAACTGAGACTGTGTGTGTGTGTGTGTGTGTGTGTGTGTGTGTGTGTGTGTGTGTGTGTGTGTGTGTGTGTGTGTGTGTGTGTGTGTGTGTGTGTGTGTGTGTGTGTGTGTGTGTGTGTGTGTGTGTGTGTGTGTGCAACGAGAGATGTGTGTTTGGCTGTACGCGTGCATGCATACAAACCCACCAGACAAGAATGCAAGTGTATGAACGTACGTGCGTGCCTTTACGTATACATGCAGTGTACGTATGATTACTTCAACTTAGGCAGACACTGGAGCACGTGTTTACGAATACACAAAAGGAAGCAAGACGGTCCTTAGCGTAAGTAACGACTGCAGAATCAACCCTGACTTACACAATATTCAAGAGAGGAGTAACTTTTTCTCTCTCTGTTTTTTCCATCCAGCAACCACACTGTAATAAAACACAGAAAATATACGAACATTGATCTGCGTGAGGCGTTCATCCCCTGTAGCCATAAGCACACAGAAAACGGGAGAAACAAGCATAAGGTGTGAAAAAATGACGCTTTCTCCTGCTCTTCTCCACCTCCCCTTGACCGCAAAATGAGTAACACGGGGCAGATTTATGGGGCGTAATTTCCTGGCTGCGGTGAGGCAATGGGTGTGTGGCGGTGTCAGTGAGTTGGGTGGAGAATAAACAAGGGAAACATGAGTAAGAGAAGGGAAAAACAAAGGAGGAAGTAAGGTATGATAGCAGAGGTTTATGTGTGTGTGTGTGTGTGTGTGTGTGTGTGTGTGTGTGTGTGTGTGTGTGTGTGTGTGTGTGTGTGTGTGTGTGTGTGTGTGTCAAAGATTCATATTTCTGACCCGAGGATTGTCAGGAAGTGCCAATTGGATACTTCCGGAGATGGTCATTGTGGCACTGATAGCTGGGAGGAGGAGGAGGAGGAGGAGGAGGAGGAGCAGGAGCAGGAGGAGGAGGAGGAGGAGGAGGAGGAGGAGGAGGAGGAGGAGGAGGAGGAGGAGGAGGAGGAGGAGAAGGGAGAGAGAGAAGACTGAAACGACGAAAAGAACAGAAATAACAAAAACAAAGGACAAAAACTATGAGGAGGACGACCACGACGAATTGCGAGAAGAAGAGGAAGAAGAGGAAGAGAAGGAAGAAAAAAAAAAGGACCAGCATAATGACAAGAACAAGGACAAGAAAAAAAAACAAAGAACGGAAACGAAAATGGGAAGGAGGAAGAAGAGGGGAAGAAGAGGAGGAGAAGAGGAGAGAAGTGTAGCAGAAGTAGGAGGAAGAGCTGGAAGAGGAGGAGGAGGAGGAGGAGGAGACAATGCAGAGGCGGAATGGATAAAAAGGTTATTTGCCTGCATCCTTTCTTCCTCCCGTCAGACAACCGTCAGCCCAAACACAAAGTCAAACAGAAGTCAAGCGTATTCAAGTATTACTCTTTGCTCAAGGCTTCAGAAGAGGAGGAGCCTTTGCAGCCTTACAACCTCTTCCTTTCATTAACCATTATTCCCTTTTTATGTACGCACAGATAACTTTTCACTCACTTTTGTCCGGTTCGTTATCTTTCCGTCGACTTGAAAGGGTTAAATCATCCCTCTCTCTTTCTCTCTCTCTCTCTCTCTCTCTCTCTCTCTCTCTCTCTCTCTCTCTCTCTCTCTCTCTCTCTCTCTCTCTCTCTCTCTCTCTGGCTGTCTCTTTCCCTTTTCCCTTTCCCGTACTTCAGTCTCCCACCCTCTCCCTCTCCCTATCTGTCTCTCCCTTCCTCTCCTTTTGCCTCCCTCAAGTCACTCAGCTCACCACTCAACACACTCAACATCAAATAACAACGGCTTCAACTCCTGAAGGGAAAAAAGCAACATCAAGGAGAGCGCGTTGACAGACCTTCCTTTTCCCTTTACCTCCATGACTCCTCCGCCTCTTTCCCACACTTGCCGAAATGACCTCAAAGTACCACTGTGAGCAACCTCGTTTCCCATCCCTCTGGTCCCTCTTAGGTCTCATTATACCCGTCTTTTATCCACCTCGCACCCTTGGGAGAAGAGGAAGGAGACGCAGCTGAGCGGAGTACGGCCCTTCGTCTCCTATAGTGTCGCAACGAGGTGATTCATACGAGCCGAGTGGGGTGTTTGCCTCATGGTGATGGGAGAGTGTTGGGAAAGTTTTGGGAAGTGGCAGTGTGTGTGTGTAGTATTGAGGTTATTGGGTTGGGGTCTTAGTGTACTGTTTCCATTGTTAGGTGGGTGTAGATGTGATGTTTGGGTACTGTATGGATGTAGTGTTGCTGGTTTTATTGGCAAGGTGTGAGTGTAGCTTACCCTTTACTGGGAGTGTGTAGTTCTAGTGTCCCTGTTATTGACAAAAGAAAGTTTGTGTATTATTTACGCGACTGGGATAACTGGGAAGGTCTGCGCTTACTTCAATATACTGAAGTCATTAGAGGCAAGCCCGTGCTGTATTCACGTTACCGGGTTTTACAGGGAATGCATTTTGTTTTTCCGGGTATCTCCAGTACGCTGCCGATCCCTCCACGCCAAGAAAACACCCCACACGCCACACAGGCAGCCTTGCATCCCCGCCAGACAAGAAACGCCGAGAGCCAGAAACCAGACAAGCCCCTCCCTTCTTCCTCCATTCTTCCTCCTTCCCACCCACCACGCCCCCGACACACCAGACACGCCCATCAACACGAGGCATTTGCTTAGCCCCTTGTCGGTCGTGCGGGATATTCATCAACTCTGGAAGGAGCTGGAGAGTGGGAAAGGTCGTGGCGGGGTAGTGGGGTGGCTGGGTGGCAGTGTGGAGGCTCGGGAGGGTGAGGGCAAGACAGTATGTGTGGAAGAGGGGCAGCGACACTTGGTGGGCGCCTCACCACTTGGAGGCAAGCCAGGCACTATCATGTTTCACTTCCCCTTCCCTCTCCCTCTGTTCCCCTCGCCTTCCCTCACCTCGCACCCTCACGCCCTGCCTATTCTAGTGGTTCTCTTTTCTCCCCACTTCTCTCTTCTCTTCTATCCTGTCCTTAGTTCTTCTATTCTCTCTTCTCTCTTCATTTCTACTTTTCATTTACTCCTTACTTTCCTCTCTCTCTCTCTCTCTCTCTTCTCTCTCTCCATTTCTTTTCATTAAATCCTTGCTTTCCCCTCTTTCCCCATCCTCATTTCCCCTTCCCTATCACCACATTTAGCCATCTTCCTACCACTTCCCTTTATCCTTCTCCTTTCCACTCACTCCCTTTCTCGTGTCTATTCTTTCTTTCCACTCTCACATACCTCTCACGTCCTCCCTCCCACGTTCTCTTCACATCCATATCAATTCCATTTCCATATGCATTTATACTTCCTTTCTCAATCGCTCCTCAGTATTTCCCTTGACGCAACTGTTTCCACCTCCTCTTCCTTTCTCCCTCTCCCATTTCCCATTCACCTCTACAACTTTTTTTCTTCCCTTTCGCTGTACGATCTCTTCCCTCTTTATTCTCCCCAACAACCTTCCACATATTACTTCTTAGCATTCCTAATATCAATTCCTTCCACATACGATACCACGCCCCTCTTGCTGCGATTAACATTTCAATGCTATCTGTATGTCTTTCAACAAGCAGTTCATGTGTCGCAAGGGAAGTGAGGAAGGATGCTATTTTTTTTCACAATATATGTCATTAAATCTTGGAAATATGTAAGCTGTGGCAATAAAACAAAACACCGATGTGCTTTTAGATAAATTGAACGGTTAGCATTATTTCACATCCGAAATTAAGCTTCAGGGTAAAAAGGGAAGAAAAAATAGATAAAGTAAATAACAGAGTGAAAAACTAACAGAGAAATGAATAACAGTAAAACATTATTTATTACTGCCGTGGTGAGAATTAATAGGCAAACTTGAAACGCATCCATTGTTTTTTTTTGTTTAGTTTTTATCTTTTTATTTTTTCATCTTCCCCCTTTCTTTCTCCCTCTCTGTGGATGATTTACACCACCACCATATTACTCCCAATCTCTCTATATTTTTGGAGACCATCCGCTGACGTGAAATATCGTAGTTATAAACATTGCAATTCTGAAAACACCGCCACCACAACACACTCGCATTCCCCAGCAAGACACGGCCATCATCTCCTGCCTCCTCCTCCTCCTCCTCCTCCACCTCCTCCTCCTCCTCCTCCTCCTCCTCCTCCTCCTCCTCCTCCTCCTCCTCCGTCTCTTCTTCCACCACCTCTTATTATCCTTTCCTAACCCTCTTTTCTTACTCTTCTATCTGTTGTATTTCTTCGTCCTTTATTTTCTCCATTACTATCATTTACTTTTTCCATCCTCCTCTTCCTCCTCTTCCTCCTCTTCCACCACCTCCTCCTCCTCCTCCCCATCCTCTAGTCTAGACAGACGTACCTTAACAATACCAATACTAAGAATATCCCTCACCAATTCGCTTGTGCAACCTTCCTCCTTCACCATCACTCATCACCACCTCACTTCACCACATTTAACCGCAACACAATTCTGCAGCTCAATACACAAACCATAAATCTGTCAGCGCAACTTATCTACACTGCAAAGGTTCCGAAAGTTCTGTGTCTTGGTGTTCTATTCTTACTTCTCTTTTTCCTCCTCCTCTTCTTTCTCTTTTCTCCTTTTGCTCTTCCTTCATTCATCATCCCATGTTAGTTAGCTCTCTCTTCATCACCACCATAACGTATTGTCACCACTATCATTCACTGCATCATTATATAGTTAAGGTTGTATAGTGACATTTCCTGTATTACCATTATCATTATTTACTATCAGCATTGCCAATTACTAGTGACTTTTTATCAATGCCACCATCATCATTTCCAGTCAAATTACTACGACTCATCACCATCACCACCATTATCATCAGTATAATTATCATCATCCATTAACATCACCACCTCCGCCTGCCTTTCAAACACACACACACACACACACACACACAGAGAGAGAGAGAGAGAGAGTGGGGGGCGCCGTGGTACAGTGGATCCATGAGCGCTTTGGGGTCCGAGGGGTCTCCAAGCGCAGGGGTTCGAATCCTGTCCACGGTCCGAGTGTAGGTTGGGCTTCCTCACTCGGGGCAACGGTTTCCTAGCGGGTGGGCTTTGAGATAGGAGGTACCCAAAAAATATCCCCTTTAGCCCAGAAAATCCCTTGAAACGCCCACATGGTATAAATAAAAAAGAGAGAGAGAGAGAGAGAGACACCAAAAGCACAAACACGCCTTGAAACATTCCAAATCGTTGTCTTTTCCTTCCCTTCCTTCCTTCCACGCTGTTCCCTCCTGCTTCCATACCTTCATTAGAGCCATCAGCAAAACAATTGAGCATGAGCGTAGCGTTCAGCAAATACCATCCTCCCAATAAGGCCCCTTGCAAGCTGCCCATCTCCCTCCCTTTACACCCAATTAACCGCCCCTGCTAATTTCTCCTCCATTCCAACGCGCCAAACTACTGTTCTTGTATCTAAAACTTATTCAACCCACCAACATATTAATTGCCCGCCTCACATTCCTACCAGCCTCTCTAATATCAAAAAAGGAATGCTGGTAATCTATAAAAATATATGAGAGTGTGTCTGTGTGTGTCTGTGTGTCTGTAGGGCTAACATCTCCACTCTCCCCAGCATCCTAATCCCCACCCAGCCACTTTCAAGCCCTCGAGCTACACCGCCTCCCGTCCCAGTCCATCCCTACCCTCTTCCAGCGGTATTTTAATTACAGGGGGGGCCAATTCGGAGGGAATCCAGCTGTTCGGGACTCAGCCAATTTCAGTTAGTGGGTCGGTGATGCCTGTCACCTCAATGGACCCCAAAATTAAAAAGTTGGTAAAATGTACAACCACACTTTTTTCAGTCCCAAAGTATTCATAGTGGAATTTAAGTGACATGTTCTTTTCCTGGAGATCAAAGACGCACTTGTACCCACCCTCTCCCTCTCCTCTCTCTCTCTCTCTCTCTCTCTCTCTCTCTCTCTCTCTCTCTCTCTCTCTCTGGTCCTTCCCTCCACCTGTGTATAAGGGAGTGCGCAAATTAGAAACAAACACACCAATGGAAACAGGTGTGTGTGTGTGTGTGTGTGTGTGTGTGTGTGTGTGTGTGTGTGTGTGTGTGTGTGTGTGTGTGTGTGTGTGCACAGGTGTGTGAGTGCTGAGGCGTCTCACCTAAGGAATGAATGACGTTCCGCACCGATTTTACCATTAGGAACTTTGTGAGAAAAACACTATTTTTTGGCGTGCGTGTGTGGCTTTCCCTCTGCGCACCCAGTCGCGCTCTACTACTATTCTATTTTGAGAATGGCAATATTCAGACTTTTCATACAGTATGTTTTGTTCTGGCGGCGCACACACACAGTTAGTTGGCGGCAATTGACATCACAAGTTAATTTTTTGTATGAAACTTAGAAATTAAATAGTTTCCTGAGTTTTAACTCCACAAGAGCTTTTTTTTTTTTTTTCTCCTCATGGCAGCATAAACAAGTTTCTAATTAAAAATGCCTCCTCTTGCCATCCATTTAGAGTTCAGAGGCAAGTAATTACATGCCGTGACATAATTACCAAATTGTTACGAAATAAATGTTAAAAAAACGAAAAAAAGAAAGAAAATGCTGTGAATAGCTGGTCTTTCTATATAAATGTCTTGGTCTTTGTTGCTCTGTGTTCATGAATGTCTATTTTTCAATTAGGTTTGTTTACTTTATTTAATTATTTCACCTTGCAATTATGACTCATTGTTTCTGTGTTTGAGAAATGTTTACGTGTCTCTCTCTCTCTCTCTCTCTCTCTCTCTCTCTCTCTCTCTCTCTCTCTCTCTCTCTCTCTCTCAGCCGTTTTAATTTTCACCTAGCCATCAAACATCTGTCTCTTTTGCTGTGTGTTTGATATCAGTCTGTTAACATGTCATCTATATCTCTCTTAATCAGCAGGTGTTTCAGATAAGCGCATACACACGCACAAGCACACGCACACGCACACACACACGCACAAGCACACACACACACACACACACACACACACACCCGGTAGCTCAGTGGTTAGAGCGCTGGCTTCACAAGCCAGAGGACCGGGGTTCGATTCCCCGGCCGGGTGGAGATATTTGGGTGTGTCTCCTTTCACGTGTAGCCCCTGTTCACCTAGCAGTGAGTAGGTACGGGATGTAAATCGAGGAGTTGTGACCTTGTTGTCCCGGTGTGTGGTGTGTGCCTGGTCTCAGGCCTATCCGAAGATCGGAAATAATGAGCTCTGAGCTCGTTCCGTAGGGTAACGTCTGGCTGTCTCGTCAGAGACTGCAGCAGATAAAACAGTGAAGCAGTGAAACTCACACACAAACATAAGGTTCAACGGGTCCTAACGCTCACTTTTTTTTTCATCCCTGTTCGTTGTGAATTGCGTCATGTATTTAAAGTCAGAAAGCTACGAAAGGGTCAGCTCTCTCTCTCTCTCTCTCTCTCTCTCTCTCTCTCTCTCTCTGTGTGTGTGTGTGTGTGTGTGTGTGTGTGTGTGTGTGTGTGTGTGTGTGTGTGTGTGTGTGTGTGTGTGTGTGTGTGTGTGTGTGTGTGTGTGTGTGTGTGTGTGTGTGTGTGTGTGCAGGTGAAAGTGTAGGCGTGTGGTGTGGATTTACAGGTCTCACTGCAGTTATTACCAACCATTAAACACAACACACACACATGCACACACCTCCCAGACATACCACACCATTTAGTAGCCATTCCACCCAGGCCTGCATACCTGCCCAATTATTTTATCACACTCACAGAACAGCCAGTAAAATCATTGTCCTGAATATACAGCGCTATTTTCCAAAACGACGAAGATTTTGTAGGTCAGTAACTGCACGGAATACACTAGTGAATATTGCTAAATGTTATCTCTCTCTCCATTAAAGAATTGAATTTCAAAATGTATGTATCACATGATAATCAGACTAAAGA
The DNA here is from genome assembly GCF_017591435.1 of Portunus trituberculatus. Taxonomy (NCBI): domain Eukaryota; kingdom Metazoa; phylum Arthropoda; class Malacostraca; order Decapoda; family Portunidae; genus Portunus; species Portunus trituberculatus. Next base: position 7,532,894 of record NC_059299.1, read on the forward strand.
AAAAAGAACAAGTCACCCATATTATATTACTCTCTCTCTCTCTCTCTCTCTCTCTCTCTCTCTCTCTCTCTCTCTCTCTCTCTTCAGATGGCCAAGTGTTCAATAAAATGTCATTATCGTTATTCTATATGTTTAGTCCTATGACGCGCTAATAATTGCTGTAAAAACATGATCTTTCCCTTGGTTTTAGTTCGTATCATCTAATCATTACCTTCAATATTCTTTTCTTCAGTTTTACGCCCTATTAACTCTTGACAGTTTCCTTGCATGATAACTGACATACTTCCCTCAATCTTAATTCCTGTGATCTCTCGTCAGCTTCCTTATTATAACTGACAATTTCTATAAGCTTTCTCTCAGTCTTACAACTTCTCTTCCAACATTTTCTTTGCAATATAATAAACCAAGAATCTATGTAAATCCGAAGACTTAAACACCAGATATCAAAAAATAGATTGCTTTTTTGTTAGCCTTATCTATGACAGTACACTAATAAAGGCTTACGTGAGGCTATATCCTTTTATATCACGATGGATGGAACCAGGTTAAGCCAATAAACAAGAATGACACGTGAGGCTTGGTATTGCTTCCTCCACAGGACTGATGCTTTATTTCCTGGTTATAATTAGACCGGCAGTCCCTGTGGAGGTAATGGTGATGGACAGATATGGGGGCAAGTGTCAGATTGAGTGATTTATAATGCACCACAGAAACAAGGCCACGCGGCGCCACGGACAGGTGAACGCAACACAAAAGCACCTGTACTCGCATGACCCACGGAAACACTCGCAATGCATTCACATCAGGTACACGCGAACCTTTTTTTTTCAGTCATTTAACCTTTTTTCAACTCAGACAATTTTCACAAAAGTTCTATTCAGATGTCATCCAGGAATATCGAAAATTCTCGTAACAATTGCTCCTCTTTTAAAGCAAGGTAGGTACATATGGAAAAATCCTCGTTAGTATTCTTTTTTTTCTGAGTTCCCTATTGTAAACTAAAATAAACTGTACTGTTGTTGATTTTTTTATGTAAGAGGAGCATTGGGAGAGATAAAAAAAAAGCCATATAAAAAAAAACTCATGTATCTTAGTCATTGCACAATCAAAAAATGTATCATCCAAATTTAAAATGTGTCTTGAAATCTTTATCTAGAAACAGTTCAAATCAAAGTGGTGAATACGGATGACCATTTCCAGTATTCTAAAAAGGAGAAAAGATAAAAGAGAATGGACATTTATTTTCTAAGCAATATTCAGCACGCAATGTTCAGCTCATAGCAGTTGTATAAAAATAAGCGAAAATGAAAATAGAAGAATATGCACTCGAGTTTATACAATAGTCATCATTCATTCATAAAAAAAAGAGGCGAGAACGATAAATAAGAACCTACTATCTACATTACTAGAACAACAAATATGAGTCGAAGGCATAATCTCATTTGTCCAACTACGTTTTTGTTGATTATATAATGAGTATCAAACAAGAATATACAGAGACCTTAAGAATACGCAACCTTAAATCCAATACCTTTGATGCCAAGACAGGGTGGAGCTAGAAAGGCAACACCAAACACCTCGTCTTCACCACCTACACACAGCAACAAATACCCAGCAGTCTAATTTTCCACGTCCTCAGTTAAACGTGCTAAAAATTTACGACCGAATCAGCCGCGAAGGAAACAAAGGTAGCAGGGAATAAAGGTGCAGGGTATAATGCTGTCAAGGTGTGAAAAGGAAAGACGAATCATTGGCCAGGTAAGGCAGCACAGAGACGCAGAACACCTGTGCACCTTCCCTCGTTAATTACTTCACCTCCAGCACACCTGTCTACCTGTCTAGTGTCGTCTCGTGTTTACAATAACTGTCCGTGTCCATAAGGCAGTTTGGCTATTCATGGTGCTTCCTCCTCCTCCTCCTCCTTCCTCCTTCTCCTCCTCCTTCTCCTCCTCCTTCTCCTCCTCCTCCTCCTCCTCCTCCTCCTCCTCCTCCTCCTCCTCCTCCTCCTCTCCTTCTTCCTCCTTTTCATCCTCGATTTTTCTCGTCCTACTTCTCGTTTTCTCTTTTTTTTTCTCCCTCTCATCATCATCAAATTTTTTTTTTTTTGCCTCTGTTCCTCCTCTGTTTATTCTTCATGTCCTTCTCCTCCTTCTTCCTCCTTCCTCTCCTTTTTCTTCTCTCTCCCCTTTCTTCTCTCTTGATATATGCCTCTTCACCTCCCACCTACTCTCCCTTCTTCCTCTTCTTTGTCCTTATTCTCCATTTTTTTCTACTTATCCTTCCCCTCCTATTCTATTTCATTCTTCTTCTCCCCCTCCTGCTTTATCTTCTTTCTCTTGTTCCTCCCCTTCCTTCTCACTTAGTTTATGCCTCTTCACGTTCCCTTCCCTCTTCTTTCTCTTATTTATCCTTATTTTTATTCTACTTATTCCCTGCCTCTTCAATATCCTGCTTCTCCTTATACACTGTCTTCTTCCCCCTTCTTTCTCCCTTAATTTATGCCTCTTTACCTCCTTCTCCCTAATCTTCCTTTATTTTTCATACTTTGCATTTTTTTTCTACTCATCCCCCCGTCTCGCAATCTTTGGCCTCCTCTTCCTGCTCTTTTTTCCCCTTCCTTCTCTGTTTCCTCACTCGCTCCCTCGTCGCTGTAACTCCTGACTCGTTGCCTCTAAGTCCGCTGTTAGTTCTTAGTAATGTTCCTGCAGCATCTCAAACTAGTCCCGTGTGTCTCCTTGTGTCATTACTTGCGCCTGCTCTCTCTCTCTCTCTCTCTCTCTCTCTCTCTCTCTCTCTCTCTCTCTCTCTCTCTCTCTCTCTCTCTCTCTCTCATCCCGTCACTCTCGCTTATTCCTCGTGTGTGTGTGTGTGTGTGTGTGTGTGTGTGTGTGTGTGTGTGTGTGTGTGTGTGTGTGTGTGTGTGTGTGTGTTTCCCCTTTCCCCTTTTTCTCGTATTTCCTGTTCTCCTCCTCTTCATCTTGTCACTTGTCTCCTCTCGTAATGACCTCTTCTTGTTCTATCCCTCCTCCTCCTCCTCCTCCTCCTCCTCCTCCTCCTCCTCCTCCTCCTCCTCCTCCTCCTCCTCCTCCTCCTCCTGCTCTTCCTCTTCCGTCTTCGTCTTGTACAGTCAGTCGTCTCTCTTTCGCTTCCCAGACACTCATCCACTTCAGCCAGTCATTTCACTTCTTCCCTTGATGGCACTTTCCTCCTCCTCCTCCTCCTCCTCCTCCTCCTCCTCCTCCTCCTCCTCCTCCTCCTCTTACGCTGTCTTTCATCATGTCGGTTTCGCTTGTATATTCCTTTCATCTGTCTAATAACTAATCCTAACCTTCACTTTCCCTTGTGTCTCAATTTACCTACACACACACACACATACACACATACACACATACACACATTAGCACATTAGCACATATACCTACCTATCTCCTCACCTCGTTTCCCATCTCTCCCTCCCTTCCTCTCCTCCCCTCACTCACTCACTCCCCGTCAATATTCATCCCCACTAACTCCTCTCCCGTAATAGACAACAAAGGTTCCCACGGGAGCTCTACCTGTCAGCTTAGTGGGAAGGAATTTAAATATCCTTCTCTCCTTCCACCGGCCGCCCTCCTCCTCTGCCTCTTTCTCCTTTTCCTCGTCTTCCTGGAGAAATCTCAAGCATGTCCTTCAGAAAGAATCCTATATGAATTTTCTCTTCCTCTTCCTTTTCTTCCTTTTCCTTCCTCCTTCCTCTTCATCGTCCTAGTCTTTCTCCACTTTCTCAATTTTTTTTTTTTTGTCATTTCCTTCATCATTCGTTTTCATTATTTTCTCAGTTTTCTTCACTATCTTCATTTCCGTGTCCGCTTTCTCACGTACACTTTCCTCCTCCTCCTTTCCCTCCTCCTCCTTTCATTTTATCTTCATTACCTTTATTCTTTCATATTTCATCTTTTCCTCCATTTATTCATATCCAATTCACCCTTTTTTCCGTCCTACATTTCATATTCTCTCTATTCCTCTTTTTCTCCTCACTTTTCGTGTGCACATTCATCTTTATTCATCCTTTCCTATTCCCTTTTATCTTCCTCCTCACTATTTCTCCCTTTCCTTATTTCTCTTTATTACCTCCACACTCTTGAGTTTCCCTTTCCTTCTTTCCTTCCCCTGTCTTTCTATTTACCTCGATATCTTTACCTCGATAAGCCCTCACGTGTAGCTCAGCGATTGGTCACTGCCAGAGAGGAGAACATCGAGGCCCTACTCCAATAACACCACCTTTCTGATAACCTAGGAACAAAAAACACTGGGAGCTAATTTGGCCAAAGCCGCAATCACTATAGTCCCCGATTTTCAGCCCAGCCACGAAGTAATTACCGGGAGAGATAATACTATTCTTTGGCGCCTCAAATAAGCAAGACTCACAAAGCCAACCAAACTACGCGGAGGGCAAAGTTTGTCTTCCATTACAAGTTTTACTGAACACAAACAATTCTGTCTAGATGAGAGAGAGAGAGAGAGAGAGAGAGAGAGAGAGAGAGAGAGAGAGAGAGAGAGAGAGAGAGAGAGAGAGAGAGAGAGAGAGAGAGATGTATTGAGTGTCATAAAGGAAAGCTGTGTGAGTGATGTCTGTCTGTGCATGATAACTCAACTCCAAGATGAAAAATGGCTCTACAAATCAGATAACACGAGGAAGGTGACACTGGACGCCAAGCACACACAGCACAGAATAATAAAACACACGACCACACGCCCAAGGAAACTATGTGATATTCTACTCAACTTGACACCAAAAGAAAGCAATATATGGCACACACTTCCACTTACTTCCATTTCTTCTTGGATATTTTGAATTTCATCATAAAACAATTAACCCTTCAATACCATGACGCTTTTCCATATTTATTCTGCTTGCTATTTGGTGATTTCATACAGCTTCAGAATTTTTGTTGGGGATTAAAATTGTGAAGACTATGACCATTAATCTTCTGACCTCCATAGACCCTTTCTAATGTCAATAAAATGGTCTAATCGTACACAAATCTCAAGGTAAAAATGCGTCCTAGTATTGAAGAGGTTAATTTGATCTATATATTAACTTGCATTTTGTTTATTGTATTCCTTCATGTCACTCAAATCACAGAAAAAAACACGAGTAAATGCAACACATGAGAATAGATTGAAAAAATACAACCTAAGAGAGAATAAAGAGCAGTTCTCAGTAAGAAATATGTAGAAAATAAAACATTGCGTCAGGAAATAAGAGTAAAGGAAAAACATAGATATTGAACACTTAATTATTGCTGTTCCGGGAATGAGGGTGAGAGGAAGCTTCTCTACCACGTGTTTGCTGGAAATAAATACGGCGCGAGTCAAGTTAAAATGTCACCCATGAACATGTTAATTATAAACTCCCTCATCTAATTTAATTACATTTGAATATATAACAGTATGGTGTGTGTGTGTGTGTGTGTGTGTGTGTGTGTGTGTGTGTGTGTGTGTGTGTGTGTGTGTGTTTATGACATGTATGTGCATGTTCGACACCACTGCAGTCAAAGCCAAAGCAATAATCCAACAAATATAAAAGTTTCAGTTACACACACACACACACACACACACACACACACACACACACACACAGACACTGACGCCCAAAAAAAGACAAACCATCACTATATTATCAAAAATTAAAACGAATCAAACGCAATATGACAAAAACAATCGACACACACACACACACACACACACACACACACACACACACACACACACACACACACACACACACAACATGTCACCACCATCACCGCCACCATTACCACCAGTTTGAGTCACAAAACAACGCACCACTACCAAAACACACTTCATATTCCATCAACTCACCAAAACACTTCTAATTTCAAACAGCCACTGCAGCCATACAATCACAACAAACAGACGCCATTTTTTCAATACCTGTACATTTAGCCAAAAAAACAGCTGACCTTTATAAACCCCACCTTTAGGTGTTCCAGATATAAAACAATAAAGAATATTTGTACACTGTCTATTCAACTCAAGCCTTTATATTTTCACCTGACACATTTATGCAACTTAGAGGAAGGTGTGTCCCCATGTGGGTTAAAAATAATTACTTGTACATTTCTTAAAACAAAGCGTGAAACAACTACATGTCCTGGGATGTGTGTGTGTGTGTGTGTGTGTGTGTGTGTGTGTGTGTGTGTGTGTGTGTGTGTGTGTGTGTGTGTGTGTGTGTGTGTGTGTGTGTGTGTGTGTGTGTGTGTGTGTGTGTGTGTTTGCGAGCAACAGTAGGGCGTGACACAGTTTGGCATAGCGTGGCAAATTTAACTACTTACAATTGTCACGTTCAGTCCTTCTGTCAGCCAAACACCAGCAACAACCATACTTTAGAACCGTTCCGTAAATGAGAAAGGAAAAAAGAACACTCCTATTCCTGTCCATAAAGACGAGAAATACACAAATGAAACTGGCACAATAGCGGAGAATTAAGTGCAATGTATGCCTGGTCGTGTTCCAAGGTAATGATGACGTCAGCAAACATCAAACAGGAAACATTAGACAAATATAGCATAGAAATTTAGTTCGGGTTCATATCGTGTCAGTTTCGCTTCGTCTCTCATCAGTTGACGCATGAAATTAAACTTTTTTTTGTAAATTTATTGGTATATTCTATTAGTATATCTCTCTCTCTCTCTCTCTCTCTCTCTCTCTCTCTCTCTCTCTCTCTCTCTCTCTCTCTCTCTCTCTCTCTCTCTCTCTCTCTCTCTCTCTCATTTACATCTCTCCCTCGTTGAATTTATTTGGTTTCTATTTCCAGACGCGATTTTTACTTTAATTTGCACTCACCCTTCACTGGGCTGCTTTTCTTACCATAACTCTATTAGTTTGGCCACAATCACAATACTGGGCACTATTATGCTTCCATTCGTACACTCATAAATGTGCAACGAACGTCGGAGATGAAATGTAGCAATAGGGATCATGTGTGGCTGAATGTGGCAGCCAAAACAAGTTTAATCATCGGAGCAATAACTGTATTCTTGACATGAATAAAAAGAGGAATATTACACTCGTTACTAACCTTCCCTTACCCAACTATGAGAGGGAGACTATATGCACGAGAACATATTAGTTTATCGAAGTATATATTTATAGAAACGGCATCACTTTACATGGAAAGGGTGATATAAGCGTTGATATTAAAGGAAGTGTGTAAAAACCTTAGTGTTTCAAGAAGCAACAGAAAATCTACATTCTAATAAAAAAACTGAAAAGAAAACGTGAAATCTCGAGTTACAGGACGCAATTCAGTTTCTAACATCATCTGAAACTCATCTCCTCACAGGTTTCAAGTCGTAGCTAGATGAAAAATTAATGGGAGACTATTTTTAAGTACCCAGACTATTTGAAAGAACCTGGAATTGAGATATAAAAGTACAAAGACTTCCTGTTACAGCCTCGTTCTTGAGAGCACGTTAAACAGTCAACATAAAGAGAAAACGCGACAAGATCAACACAGGAATCGTAAACAATGAAATAAAATCTCCGGAATCAAGTTTGAAGAGCGACGTGCAGAGAATTCTTTTGTATTTGGAGAGAGAGAGAGAGAGAGAGAGAGAGAGAGAGAGAGAGAGAGAGAGAGTGTGTGTGTGTGTGTGTGTGTGTGTGTGTATGTATGTATGTGTGTGTGTGTGTGTGTGTGTGTGTGTGTGTGTGTGTGTGTGTGTGTGTGTGTGTGTGTGTGTGTGTGTGTGTGTGTGTGTGTGTGTGTGTCACTAGGGTCAGGCGGTAGAAACAAATAAAAGATACCTACAACAATTCCAAACGCATCTGTAGCAGCAACGACAAAAATCTATACAAAAAAAGGAAATAAAAAAAATATACACGAGAGAGAGAGAGAGAGAGAGAGAGTCAGACCATAACAACTCGACAAACAGAACCACACCATTACCTTCACCTTTCTTTAACACCTTTCAAAACACAGACAAAAGGAAGGCCACTCATTAACCTTACCTGTCTGAACCTCACACCTTAAGCACTGAAGAGTTACCTTACCAATACACGAAACAAACATACACTCATACCTGAACTCTGAACCCCTACACGGAAACTTTAAAGGGAAACACTCCAATATTGGCAATCTCTGTTTTCCATCAATCTCTTATTCCCTCACGTGACAGCTGTTATGCAAAGACTGGAAAAATAATCTCTATTCACAAACACGTCCTCACAGTACGAAAGAGGAAGAAATACGCGAATTTTACTAGGGAGAAATACTAAATATACTCTCACGGATCATGGAAAACAAAAAAAGAGAAGTATTAATGATTCCAAACACACACACGTACGTACACAAAGAATAAACAACACTAGAACTATATTAAAAACACCAAAAGATCAAACAAAAATAATAGGACCAAAGAGCACTAGTAGACACTTTATCCTACTATACTTTCCGTCCCATAAGTGAAACAGGTCTCTTTAAGTATCTCGAAGACAAATATAAGTGATACGATAAAAGCTCCACGTGTTTATATTGATGGAATATCGGAGTAGTCAAGCGTCACAGGAAAGACATATCCTTTTTCTCCCCCCGCAGCAGAGGAGAAAAGTTACGCGTTGGTACAGTTTCCAAGTACAAGGTTATGGAAAAAGCAGAATATGTCGTGAAAATGTGTGCCTTGTTTGTTATGGATTTGAAAGTAAAATGTGTGTGTGTGTGAGAGAGAGAGAGAGAGAGAGAGAGAGAGAGAGAGAGAGAGAGAGAGAGAGAGAGAGAGAGAGAGAGCACGTACAATAAAAATACAAATGCCATCCCTTAAATCCAGTCTATATCCCTTGAACGAGGCACACACACACACACACACACACACACACACACACACACACACACACACACAGCACGCACCCCCATATATCCCAATCCAAGTCAAGGGGTGAAGGCGAACCGAAAAAAATATATAGAAAGACGACGGAGAGAAAAAAAAATAGAGAAGAAAAAAAATAAACTATAATCTATACGGTAAAATAAATTGTGTCCTGCTGGAGGCCTTGACCTGCTGTAGGGTGAAGCTGTCCAGCCTGCCAATACAATAGCGGCCCTTAGGAATTACGAGCCCACGACCCTCCACCCTGGTACTTTTGACACGAAGATTGCGGGGCCTGGAGCGGGGCGGGGCCGGGTGGGGATGATGGTGCTCCAGAGAGAAAAGGAGGGAGAGAAAGTAAAAGGATGAAAGGGGCGTAGAAAAGGACAGTAGGTGATCGATGGTTGAATTAGATAGATGAAAAAGGTAAGAGGATGAGAGGTGTGAGTGAAAGGAAAAGGTAAAAGGAGTGAGAGCAAGAGTGGGATGAGAGAAAGGAAGAGTGAGAGGGATTAGATAGAAATATTGGTTGGTAAGGTCACGACTGTTGTTCCTGTGACCTAAATAGTAGTGGCAGTGGTGGTAGTGGTGGTGGTTGTGGTGGGAGTAGTGTTGTTGAGGAAATTATTCTATATATACAAAAAGGGATGATGGTTACCTGAAGGAAGTAAATAAGGAAGGAAGGAAGGAAGGAAGGAAGGAAGGAAGGAAGGAAGGAAGGAAGGAAGGAAGGAAGGAAGGAAGGAAGGAAACAAACAATCAATCCTACCATACATTCTTTACATAATTATCCTCTCTCTTTGTTCTTTTGGAAGGAAGAAACAGACGCGGAAAATAAAGGCACAGTTACTGAATGGAAGAAAAGAAAAGGACCGAAAAAATAAGATAGCGAAAAAAGAGTCAAGGGAAAGAAAAGAGACCGAAAATATGTGGCATAATACTGAAGTAAATGTTGAAAGGAAAAGATGAAATAAAAAAGCAAAAGAAATCATGCATAATACGAAAGAAAACGGAACAGACGACAAATTTAGAGAGAGAGAGAGAGAGAGAGAGAGAGAGAGAGAGAGAGAGAGAGAGAGAGAGAGATGGGGGGGCGGTGGATACTAGTGGAGAAGAAAAAAGGAGAAGGGATGGAGCAATAAATCTAGATTCGAGGGACGGAGGTCATAGCGTAAGGGCGGCTGCTCTGAGGGGAAGGGTCACGCAGGGCACCACTTTGTCTACAACGTTAAGGGAGGCACAGTGATCGCGGCGACTCTCCCCCGTGAATTCAAGGACAACGAGAACGAGTCCCACCGAACACACTCCAATTCAACGCGAGCCTTCTGTGCCAAGAGGGACACAGCGGCGCGGGAAGAATGGATACCAGCAAATGGGAAAAAAAAGAAAAAGTACCCGAGTTCTTTATTCTCGCACAGACACAGACAAGTTACACGGGAATATGACGCTTCTCTTACCCGCCGCCATATGAAGTCGGAGGAGGAGGAGGAGGGAACAGGGGAACAGGAAGCACCATTCCAGTGAAAAGATGACAAAAAAAGGTACCCTATGTTTTATTTTATACGCGGGACATGGAAGCTGTCAGGATTCAACTTGGAAAAGAGTACTCGTATTTATTTTTCCCACTAGCGTAACAGGAATTAATCCAGATGAAGGTATAGATTCCGAACACTAGGCTATTAAAAAGTATGAAGGCCAAGTGGATAAAATAATGCCTTTTAGAAATGTTGGTTTGTTGCTCGCTTCAGGATAGGATAGGAGAGAGAGAGAGAGAGAGAGAGAGAGAGAGAGAGAGAGAGAGAGAGAGAGAGAGAGAGAGAGAGAGAGAGAGAGAGAGAGAGTGTGTGTGTGTGTGTGTGTGTGTGTGTGTGTGTGTGTGTGTGTGTGTGTGTGTGTGTGTGTGTGTGTGTGTGTGTGTGTGTGTGTGTGTGTGTGTGTGTGTGTGTGTGTGTGTGTGTGTGTGTGTGTGTGTGTGTAATTCACCACAGTAGTCTGCTGGTCACCCAGCCAGTCTTCCCCATTACGTAGCGAGCTCAGAGCTCATAGACCGATCTTCGGGTAGGACTGAGACCACAACACACTCCACACACCGGGAAAGCGAGGCCACAACCCCTCGAGTTACATCCCGTACCTATTTACTGTTGGGTGAACAAGGGCTACATATTAAGAGGCTTGCCCATTTGCCTCACTGCCTCCAGGACTCGAACCCGGACCCTCTCGATTGTGAGTAGAGCGTGCTAACCAGTACACTACGTGTGTGTGTGTGTGTGTGTGTGTGTGTGTGTGTGTGTGTGTGTGTGTGTGTGTGTGTGTGTGTGTGTGTGTGTGCCCCCGTGGCCTTGTTCCTGCCGCCACCAGACAAACAAACTGATCCATCTGTGCAACATGAGTGTTAAGATTTATGATGAAAGTAACAAAGCCACTATCTCTTTCACTGAGTCTGTTCCGTTATCTTTATAAATGCTCTAGGTAGTAACATAAATGAGCTTACTAAACCAATGAATGCCGGAATATCACACTTTGTCATGTTAGAGTCTTTAAATCCTTCACAAAAAGCTGCCATGCGTGGTGTCAGGTGCGGCGCAGGTGTGGCAGCGCAGGTAATCCGTCAGCTCAGCAAACTCTCCACTAATCATATTCCTTATCATTTCAGCAGGCATCAATCACGGCCCTCAATCATGCGAGGCAACTTTGCAGAAATGACTCATTCAAAAAAAGCGAGCAGAGGAAAAGATGTCGTATTTGCAGTAACCCTCAATACAGCGGCGCCCTCTCCGCCAGGACTGCCGTGTGTCAAGGTTTAGGAGGGACGCGGACCACCTCCAATGCAACTGTGGAGCCGTTTCACCCGCGAGAAAGGCAGCCTGTCACGATGCGAGATTTGAAAAAGCCAGACGCAATTCTGCATTTCTCCTGCGAGTCTCCTTCCAGGACGACAGAGAGGACAGGAGGCGCGGCGGTAGGCAGGAGGAAGAAAGAGAAATATGAATTATTTTATCTTGCATGAAAAATTCCACTTGCGAATTCACAAAATTCCGATAGTGTTTGTTCTTTAATATCCTGCCTTGGAGAAGCACGAGTGTCGAATACATTTATGTGGAATCTAATATAATTATACCATTAATCATATCTGCGACACCATTAAGAAGATTAATACATATGTTAATGCAATAAATCCCGCGTGTGAAGCACACTAAATAAAAGCACCAAACACAA
>NC_059299.1:7549979-7554979 GCF_017591435.1 Portunus trituberculatus
GTTTGTGTTGTTGGGGTGAGGAATCTATCTTACAGAGACACTTTCCTTTGCTTGTTGTTTGTCTTCATCTTTCCTCAAACTTTCAACCAACAGACAAGTTATTAGAATGCATTGATTTCACTTTTACATGAATGAAGGTAAGTATTCTTATTTCCCTCCTGCTTTGAAACGTGATCTTGACGCAGTACTTATCCCAGCTTCCTCTCTCCTTCCCCTTTCCTTCCCAAACCATTAAATCTGCAGGAAGTTAAAGGACAAAAGGACGTCTTTACATATAGAGAAGAAAAGAAGATTGGAATTCCTTCTTTTCCCCCTTTTTTGACTCCTACTGCTTCCCTTCCTTCCTCCTTCCTTCCCCTCTCACCCCTTAAACCCTCGAACCTGTAGGCAAATTAAGGACCCTTTTATAAATCCCCAAGATGAATCAGCCCTCCTGGAGCCTCAAGACTTCGACAAATAGAGTGACTTATACTTCGCCTTCTCGTTGGGATGTGGGAATATGCAAGCGAGCGGGACCAGGAATATCCATTACTTGGAATATATTGGAGGGTTCACTTCTCCCTCTCTCCTCCCTGGCCTCGTGTTCCCAGTGCTGCCCCGGGAGAGTGAGAGGGATATACCTCGCCTGCCACGGTCTCCATCTCGCCTCTACCATTACAGCCTCCTGCATGGCGATCGGCTGGACGGAACTGCACACTCATTCGCTGGTGGTGGTGTTTTTCTCTCTCTCTCTCTTTACATGCAAACACATAGATGTATTCATTTATTTGTGTAAAGTAAAGGAAACTCCTCACTCTTTTCTAGTTTTCTTAATTAACATCAAAACGCATTTAAAATAATATGTTTTTTCTTTTATACTTTTTAACTAACAGCTAACGTGTTTGTGTTAAGGAAGAATCCAAGATAATGAATGCATCTACATTTCCTTTCCTCTCACTTTACAACGTTTTAAAATGTACACATAAGGTTACATGTTTATCATCTGAACCAGCGAGTCTTGCACACAACACAGCATTGCGGAACACGGAAGTGACGAGCATCAGGAAGAGCAAGCCGCACTAATGAAGAGTGAGCTGCGGCAATGGACCGTTTCCGCGCGCTTCATATTACAGCCTGCCGGCCTTTGCTTCTGCCATTAACAGAGGATCAGCCACATGAGCCACAAAACACATTCATGGACACAAGTCGAGTAACGTGCACTCACATCTATTACTTTGTTTTCTATCAATATCAAGTCCTGCAATCCGGTGACAATTTCGTGACAAAACGTGACAATTATTATTAACAGATTAGAGAACGTTTATTAGTTCCTGGAAAATAAACGCCTTCTTTAACGTAAGTATTCAAAGATGCTCTTATTTTTGTCCTTTATAACGTAGCAACCATTCAAAAGGCGGTTATTTACACTACAGCTCTTCCTTATATTCCCTTTCTCCCTCCTAACAGAAAGGTCACAAAGAGGAAACACAGCGTCAGAGAGGAATAAGTAGCGGTGGCCATTGTGTCGAGAGGCGGCAGGTGTGTGGGAGGTAAGGTAGCTCAGAGGAAGGTTGCGTCAGTGTTTGTCCAGCGGTATAAAGAATGGAGGAATGTGTGGGGTAACTTGTCTCTGTTGGCCGCTTTATTTGTCTGTCCGTCTCTGTGTGGAATGTGCGAATGATTTGTCTGTTTGTGTTTGTATTTGTGTTTGTGTGTGTGTGTCTGTGAAAGATGCCAGGATAACTTGTCTGCTTATTTGTCTGTTTGTGTGTGTGTGTGTGTGTGTGTGTGTGTGTGTGTGTGTGTGTGTGTGTGTGTGTGTGTGTGTGTGTGTGTGTGTGTGTGTGTGTGTGTGTGTGTGTGTGTGTTTATCTATTTGTCTTTGTTCCTGCATATCTGTGTCCCTGTCCGTCTGCCAAAGTCTCTCTCTCTCTCTCTCTCTCTCTCTCTCTCTCTCTCTCTCTCTCTCTCTCTCTCTCTCTCTCTCTCTCCCAGACGTAATGAATGTGTCAAACAAGAGGACACGAGCCTCAGCCTCACGCGAGAGAAAACTTTGTCACTTACCAACTCGTGAAAACGAGCAAAAAGTGCAAATGCAAACTCCCCAACTATTTTGCATAATAACACACAGCCAGTTTTACACAATGTTTATAAACGACCTACTAAGAGAAAAGGACAAAATACGTCGGAGGGAAGCGACCAATGTGACCAATGTGACCAATATGACCAAAGTGACCGATGTGACCAATGACCTCCACACTCCCCATTTCATTCCTCGAAGTATTCCAATAAAATGTATCAAAGGCGATCATTGGTTGAGAGAACCAGTGCTGTTCCTGGACCCCACGCACTGACGGACATCCAAGGAGCGCCTCCACATCAGCGTGACGCATTACTGGAGGAGATTGTCCCCGCGTTCAATACACTTAAAAGCGTTCAGATGTATGTGTGAAACTAAAACAATGATACATCTCTCAGGGCTATTCCGAAAAGTCCATGTTCCAGCGAGAGAGAGAGAGAGAGAGAGAGAGAGAGAGAGAGAGAGAGAGAGAGAGAGAGAGAGAGAGAGAGAGAGAGAGAGAGAGAGAGAGAGAGAGAGAGAGAGAGAGAGAGAGAGAGAGAGAGAGAGAGAGAGAAATAAACAAGCATAGGGGCACGCAATTTAAAGGACACATTTCTATTATATATTTTCCTCTGTCTGTTTCACTGCCGTTAATGGTTTTCAGGATTAATAGTCAACGTAGCATTTCATATTTCATTTACACTGGACTTGTGGCCTTGAACTCGAGACCAAAGCTAACCTAGAGAGCAGCGGAGAACGGAACAATGTAGTGAGGTAAGTGGCATCACGCACAGATCACAGAGACTGTCCACCGTACACTTCTAGGAAACGAGAACAAGTATCCCGGATAAGTGAATGCAATAACGCACTTTGCTTTCATTGGTTAAGCAAGTCCTGGCATTCCGCCGGTATTCAAAAACGCTTTTGTCTCTCAACACAACTATTTTCAGAGACCACACAGAATATTTCGGATTCTCAAGAGTTTTCCTCTTAACAATATAGAAATTATTTATATATAAAAAAAATTAAAACAAGTGCAGCTTTAACTAGAGATCTCTGAAAATAGTGTAAGTGCAGCACAGGACTGCTTCAGAATATTAGTACAAGATTCCACAAGGATGCGTCGCCTTGGGATGAAGGACGGAGCCTGCAGCTCAACCAAACCAGCGGGACAACACGCTTGAAGCTTCTCCGTGCTGTTTGCCGAGGTTTAACGATCGTTTGCCCAGCGTCGTGACTAGCGGAGGAGAGCTGTGTGCTGCAAGGTTTTAATGCTGAGATATAGCCGTGACCAAGACGCCTGGCCTGTGAGGGATGAGGGTGACGTACATGGCGCAGTGTGCGGTATACAGTGTGGTGTTTTCCGTCGTTTATATCCCACACACCACCACCACCATCACCATCTGCATACCACTATAAGTTGGGCCACCATCACCACCACCATCACCACCACCTCCAGTACCACCACCACGGCTTAATGCACAGGCAAAGGTGAGGCAACATTACACTGACCCAGATTCAAGGCATATAAATCAAAACGAAGCCCAACAGCAAAGGACGTGCATGGCTGTCCTTATCTTATTAATATAATGGCGAATAATCGAGTAATTTGTTGACTATTATTACATGCTGTAGTGGTGGTGGGGGTGGTGTGGTAGTGGTGGTGGTGGTGGTGGTTCGCTACTGCGGGTCGCTGTGTCTCATCACTAACTCTGCACTTTGAGCAACATTCCAGATATAAAACCGTCCAACAATCAAACACGCAAGCGAGTAATCGGAGTTAGTTTTAAAAAATTAATAAAAAAACAAGCAAAAATAAAATAAACGCATTCTATACAACTAAATATAACTTGACTGAACGATATAGAAAACTCTTTAATACTGAGATAACACGCAGTAGAGCGCACGCGCGCACTCAGACACACACACACACACACACACACACACACACACACACACACACACACACACACAGTTCAATTCACATCGTTACCAGTGCCAGAGAGAGAGAGAGAGAGAGAGAGAGAGAGAGAGAGAGAGAGAGAGTCGATATTGATAGCCTTGTCATTAAGGGTGATTAGGTCTCCCATTAATGACAGACTCCCGTCCTATTGGAGTGGTGGTGTGGTGGCCCGTGTGATGACCGCTCCATACCTCACTCACCTGCGTCGTCACCTGAGTCTGGTCACTAACTCACCTGTACGAGACCCAAACTTCAACACCGTGACAAAGTGACCCGCTAGAATTTGCAGGAAAGTCACGAACTGCAGAGAGAGTTTAGTGGTGTTTATTTGGAATCTTTCGTCAAACACACACACACACACACACACACACACACACACACACACACACCGCGTAGTGTAGTGGTTAGCACGCTCGACTCAAAATCGAGAAGGCCCGGGCTTGAGTCCCGGGAAGCGGCGAGGCAAATGGGCAAGCCTCTTAATGTGTGGCCCCTGTTCACCTAGCAGTAAAGTAGGTATGGAATGCAACTCAAGGGGTTGTGGCCTACGTTGTGTGTGATGTGGTCTAAGTCCTATCCGAAGATCGGTCACTACGAGCTCTGAGCTCTCACCGTAGGGGAAAGGCTGGCTGGGTAACCAGCAGACGACACACACACACACACACACACACACACACACACACACACACACACATCCACGCACTCAAACACACGCAAAAGCAGTTAAACAAATCGTAATCTCATTGTACCGAACGAACCTCACCCGAGTAAAACACATGTGCTTGTATGCGTCAGTATGAAAGTAGGGGAAAACACACACACACACACACACACACACACACACACACACACACACACACACACACACACACACAGTACTGACGATCATTAAGAGCTCCACCACTCGAAATAGGAAACTGATACCTCTTCTACTCGTACTCTCTCTCTCTCTCTCTCTCTCTCTCTCTCTCTCTCTCTCTCTCTCTCTCTCTCTCT
>NC_059299.1:7557479-7562479 GCF_017591435.1 Portunus trituberculatus
GGAATGAGTAGGAGCGGAGAAGGAGGAGGCGGTGAAAGGGACAAGGGACGTCAGGTGCACATTCTTCAAGGCGAATGTCCGAAGTGGCTCGAAACTTGAAATTATATCCGGTAATCACCTTCCGCGTCGCCCCTCACGGCCCATCAATAACCTAACCTAATGACAACTCCTTCCTCAACCTTCCCCAAATTCCCGCCACTGTAAGATTCAAGCCTACCATTTGGGTTCTGATTACACCACCAACCCTCTTTCCTTACCCCGGCCCCCTAAATCCTTCCCCTTTCTATTGGTTGTCCAGGGGAAGCGAGGACCGCGAGCACCAATCATATTCCTCGCATTCATATTTCCATTCATATTTTCCTCTCAGACCAAGTGACATTTTGCGGGACACGCGTCTTTATCTTTTTCCCTTCTTTGTATCTTTGGAACTTGCTTTCTCTCTCTCTCTCTCTCTCTCTCTCTCTCTCTCTCTCTCTCTCTCTCTCTCTCTCTCTCTCTCTCTCTCTCTCTCTCTCTGCGTGTGTTTTCAAGTCTTTACTCTGGAGGCGCCAAGACTCCATTAACTTGTCTGAAGGGTGACAGGCTTATTTCGCGTGCGCCTCCGCTGAAAGTGAGATTTTGAAGGGTTTTAACGAGGATGGTGGTGGTGGTGGTGGTGGTGGTTGTGGTGGTGGTGATATCAATATTGATAACGATCTTAAAGTCATTATCATCATATCGCTTCTCTCAAACTTCCTAGCCGTTTAATGAAGACGCCGAAAAAAAATAAATATGAAACATTAAAGACTTTCTAATGATTTATTCAGGGAGAGGAACTCATCACATGCTTCAAACACAATGACAATAAAAGTAATCCCTTGAATCCTTGAAGCCATTTAATGAAGATGCCGAAAATAAACAAATATGAAACACTAAAGATTTTTAATAATTCATTCAGAAGAGGAACTTATCACATGCTTGAAACACAACGACAAAAACAATCCCTTGAAACTAGAGGCAACCATAAGACAGAAGAATCGAGCTCTGTTTGCGTGTACAAGACCCGATACTATAACCCCAATATGGAAGGTATCGGAAGAAATTCAATCCCTTTAAACTACACCTGAGCAGAAGACAAAGGAATCCAGTACTATTCCCATACATAAAAACCCGATACAGTTCAAACAATATGAGGGAAGACGAGAAGTGGATGCCATAGAATATATCCTCTCCCATCACTGTCACAGCCCGTCCTCTTTCTCCTCACACGAACAAATAAAGGAAAATAAGACAACTCCTCCTCAAGTATAGACAGCAGGTCATACTTGGGTCAACAGAGAAAATGGAAAGGGAAAAAATCTCCATGCCTATCGCTCACTCCTGCGCGTTACTCCTGGAAGCGGATGGAAACATTTTGCGAGGAAAGGCGAACGTTCTTGCTAAATCTGGTCATATTTCAACGACAGGAATTTGCTGAGCGGCTGAGGATCCTGGCGTGTTTCGCTTCTAAGTTTTTTTTTTTTCTCACCTTTCTCTCTTTCCGCCTTTCTTTTTTTTCCCGATATATCTGAAGTTTGCTTTCTGTTCCACGATTTCTTTATTTTCCTCTCTACTATTGTTGCTTTACTTATATTTTAACTTTTCTTTGTATGTCACTTTTATATTATTCTTCCTCACTGTTTCTCTAGCATTGCAATATCAGTGTTTGTTTGTTTTTTCCACTTCACTTCAAGCATTCCTCGTGACTCATTTTACGTTTTCTGCTTATTATACTCCACTGTCCTCACCTCATTCTTTCTCTCCTCCCCTTCCCAGAACAAACAAATGACAGTTTTCTCTTTTTTTCAGGTGCAGTGCAGGTATTTCTTGAGACCTTAATTTTTACAGATGTTCAGGAGGGACGGTCGTAACGCACGTAAATCTTAATTGGATTAGTTCTGGTGCACCTGACTGGTTAAAATTCAGCACTTTTTTTTTTCTTTTTGTATGTGGGAAAGGAGGGAACTGCAGCAGCTTGGCGGATATAAATAAAGAAGTAAAGGAGAAAAGTTCATGTCACTGTGATAAAGCGCAAGAATGTATGGGGAAATTAATGAGCAGATCAATATTCGCTCAAAATAGATAGACATTTTGCCAGTAGAATAAGTGACTAAAATTTTGAAGGCAAATGAGAGCGAATCAATGAGTGAATGACTTCCAATAGAAAAAAGTATACATCAATTTTAAAAGTAAGAAAAAAAGAGAATAAAAGATGAAAGAATAGATGACAGAGGAAAGAAAAAAAAATAGAAGCAGAATGAAGCAAAATGAGAAATACATATAAAATTTTAATATCGAAGTGAATCTAGGCATTACTTCAAATTGATCCGGCATTCTTCCTCCTCCTCCTCCTCCTCCTCCTCCTCCTGCTCCTCCTCTGTCTCCTCCTCCTCCTCCTTCTCCTCCTCCTCTTCCTCCTCTTCCTCCTCCTCTTCCTCCTTTCCTTCTTCTTACTCTTCCTCTTTCTCCTCCTTTCTTTAAAATACCAGAGACGAGGGAAGGAAGAGTAATGGAGAAAGACAAACTATGCCCGACAAGGAGGATAAAGGAATGAAGATAATGTTAATTCCTGCTAAAGAGACACTCCACCCACACCTTAATGATCCTCGTGACGGAAAGCAGGTGCGATGATGATGATGATGATGATGATGATGATGATGATGATGATGGTGATGATAAGGCACCTGCTCTTCATCCTCCTCCTCCTCCTCCTCCTCCTCCTATTCACACTTCAACTGATCCAACTTTAGTGAGAAAAATTCGTATTCATTTTCGCCAAGAGTTAAGACAAACGAACGTCACTACCTGGCTGGCGGGGCCTCGCTTGCCTGGGAATGGCTGAGTGTCTGACTGGAAGACTGGTTTACTGCTTATTTAACTGAATAGTCGATTGGCTTAGTGGCTACCTAGACTGAAGCAATGAGACAGCAATGAGACAGCAATGAGACAGCACTAACTTAGATTTTTCCGCCAAGTTCCGTGCAGCATTAAATACCAAGAATGATGATGAGTTATAATGAATGTTTTAGAAATCTCGTACAAAATATTGGAGGAAGGAAAAAAGTGTGATAAGCAGAAAACTTAAAATGAGTCACGATGAATGCTGGAAGTGAATTGGAAAAAAATAAATACTAATATTGCAATGGGAAAGAAACAGTGAGGAAGAATTATATCAAAGTGAAATACAAGGAAAAGTTAAAACATAAGTAAAACAACAAAAATAGAGAGGAAAATAAAGAAGTCGTTGAAGAGAAAGCAAACTTCAAATATATCGGGGAAAAAAAGAAAGACGGGAATAGAGAAAGGTGAGAGAAAAAAACTTAAAAGGGAAACACAGAAACCTCATTCAGAAAATAAGTAAAAAGGAAGGGATAGTAGCATATAAAACTAATATTCACTTTGATAAAATTCCTGCAAACTATTTCTTCAAGTCGAAATTTCTCTTAACCTCACTTTGACATATTCACCTAAAAAAGATACGACATTGAACATCTGGCAACATCATATCGACAGCTGGAAATCTGGCAACATTCCATCAACAAATCAACACATTACTAAAGACATAACACTTAAACTATAACAAGAGAAGCAGAAGCAGTAACAACAGCGATGAGTTAAAGGCATAATAACAGTAATACCCTCAAGCCTCGCGGACATGCAGAGGGGTTACATTTCGACAAGTAATCAAGAGAGCTGCCGTTCATCTGTGCGTCCGCTCACCTGAAGTCACATATTTTCACCTATATACGTGCAACATGGGAATAATTCTGCCAGCATGCAAAGGGAATGGATGGGAATATCTTACATACATAAAGAATTCCTGCAACTTGCGAGACCTTGAATTAATAAAACCAGTGCACCACCTGTCCTCGTTCGAAACAAAATCAGTTTTCAATACTTTATTCCGTATTGAAAACTGAATGCCATGCCAGTAAAAAGTTTCCGGGAATCCTGCTCAAAAATACATGGTGACTGGAGCGCCGTGATTCATACCAGCACGCCTCGTAACACTTGTCGACACGTTGCTGTAATGTGCTTCAAGCGACAAGGATTTGTCTTCGAGTGTGCATGTGTGTGTGTGTGTGGGAAGTGTACGTGTGTGTGTGTGTCTGTGTGTGTGTGTGTGTGTGTGTGTGTGTGTGTGTGTGTGTGTGTGTGTGTGTGTGTGTGTGTGTGTGTGTGTGTGTGTGTGTGTGTGTGTGTGTGTGTGTGTGTGTGTGTGTGTGCGAGTGTATGTACACCAGCGTTGACAAGTAAGTGAAATGTCGGATGCATTCACCGTAGAGTTTCACAAACGCTCCACTGCAACACTGTCTCACTCTTTCATTCCTCCTGTCACTGCCACCGCCATCACCACCACCACTACTACTCCTACCACTACTATAACAACTACTACTACCTTTACTACCATTACACTGCAAACGACAAACCGACAAACAGTACCTAAGAATAAACACGAAGCCACCGATGAGAACAATAACAAAGTATCATTACCCGCTTCAGGTTACCCAGCATGGTTCGCGACTACCACCATTACATACCAGACATTGTACCCTCTCCTCTCCGACCTTCATTAACGTTACTTTTAACTCTTCTACTCGTAACTCGTCCTCTCCTTCCATTCGCATTTAAAAGAGATAAAGTAATGAGGTTGTGAGTGTGTGAGAGCGAGAGAGAGAGAGAGAGAGAGAGAGAGAGAGAGAGAGAGAGAGAGAGAGAGAGAGATGTAATGATAGAAGGGCAAAGAAAGTAAAGCAAATAAACAGGACTAAACAGACCGTTAGGAAAATTGACAATAGAAGAAGGAAGAGAAAGAAGAAGAGGAATAGAAAGAAGAAGAGGAGGAGGAGGAGGAGGAAGAGAGACTCGAAAATAAAGACGAATAGAATGAAGAAAAACAAACAAATAAAAATAAAAACAGTAATAACAGTAATAGAAATCAAAATATATAAAATAATGATAATAATAATAATAATAGCAAT
>NC_059299.1:7567479-7574979 GCF_017591435.1 Portunus trituberculatus
GAGAATGATGCACAGTCTATTAATGGAGAGTAACGGCACGGCGGGAGAAAGCTAAGGAAGGAGGGGAGGGGAGGGAAGCAGAAATAGATACAAGACTGACGAGAAACTTTTTAAGAACGCAAGAAAAAAAAAGAAAAAAATAATTAATGGATTTTCAGGGAACATAACAGGAATTCTAAAAGTAGTGAAAGAAGCAATTGAAAAAAAAAGGAAAATGAACAGAGGAGTCAGAAAATTAATAGAATAGAAAATGGAGAAAGTTCCAGTGTACGAAAGGAAATACTGGAAGAGATAATGGATAATGGAAAACGTGACTGAAAAGAAAATGGAAGGCAGGAAAGTTGAAAAGACAATACAAGAGAGGAAAAAAAAATGTCTAGAAAAGAAATAAAAAATAAATACTAAGCCAGGGAAAAAATTATCATAATATAAAAAACTTAAAGCAGGAACAGCACAGAATTAAAATTAAAATGAAAGAATGAGATTAAACCCAGTAAAAGAAAAAGGAAAAAAAAAGAAAAAGCTGAAATTAAAAAGGAGCTTAGCAGGAAATCAGCGTAGAGGAAAACGAAATATAATGAAATAACTGAAAAACTGTGGAAAAAGTGAGAGATGAAATGAAAGAATGAGTCACGGAAGTGAGAAGAGAGAAAAGACAGAGAGAGAGAGAGAGAGAGAGAGAGAGAGAGAGAGAGAGAGAGAGAGAGAGAGAGAGAGAGAGAGAGAGAGAGAGAGAGAGAGAGAGAGAGAGAGAGAGAGAGAGAGAGAGAAATATATATATGCAGAGAAACGAAAAGGAACAATATAGACAAACAGACAGAGAGAAACAAAAGCAAACAAAACCAGAATATAGAATAAGAAAAATAAACAAAATCTGGAACACAAAAAATTAAAACAAGACCAATAAAACTGAATACCGAGAAAAAAAAACTCACAAAACTTGCAAATAAAAAAGAATTAGAAAATATAAAAAAGAATTAGAAAATACCTCCAGGAAATCATAGAAAAATGTCTGAAAAAAAAACTGAAAAAGAATAGGGAAATCGAATCAAATATATTCCCTTCCTGAGTGTGGGCCATTACGTAAGGAATTAACGTGGGACAGGTGGGGGAACCGGAGCAGGTAAAGAGAGGTAAAAATAAAATTACACTCATGAGTCCGCAGCCTTAATTACGTTACGCCAGGTAAAATGGGTTAATATGCAAATTCTATCAAGGTGTGATCACTGCCTGGGTCTGCGAAAAGGTAAAATTATGACGGTGCTTAAACTTGCTTGAGAAGTGGAGGTCATAACTTTACACACACACACACACACACACACACACACACACACACACACACACACACACACACACATCTACAACTTCCTCGATGCGGGATTCAGACGCTGTATTTCCTCATCCCAAAACTCCATTAGGTAAGTTTCCCCGTCTCGCCCAGCCTGATCTGACAATCAATAACACTTCCACAGGGTGCCCCAGGGAGCTTCACACGGCAACACGGGCAGCTGAACGAGGATGCCAACAGCGGTAGTGGTGCTGGGGATGTTCGTGATGCTGATTCAAGCGAACAAACCTTCCTCGCACATTACACGGACGGGAAAATAAAAAGTGTATAATTTATGCCTCCATACTTTTATTTCTAACACATCGTTCCTGCATCAAATTTCTGCCGATCAGTTCTGCCTTCTTTTTTTTTCCAGGTAACAATGCACGGTTATATCCATTCACTCACACACACACACACACACACACACACACACACACACACACACACACACACACACACACACACACACACACACACACACACACACACACGTTGATCACTTAGCTAATAGCGATGGACAAAAAGCGTGAGAACGGAACAAAGAAAGAGCAAAAGCAACATGAGATAGCCATCCTGCAACCTTCACTCGCCACTGTATTGAAGAGCTAAGTACATCCTGCAATGCCGCGACCTTTCCCTTGAATAACACTAAAAGCAATCTCTCTGGCTGCCTTCGTGTTCCGCAATGATACACGCAACTCTTTTTTGTCTGAGTGAGGTCTGATTGGCTGTCGGCGTTCCGCATTCACATACCACGCGTGCAAAACATTTCACCGTACATACTGGTGTTTTTGTATTTATGGCTATGAAAATGCATTATTGGAAGCGCGAATTTCATCACACTGGCTGTACAGGTTGTCATAATTCTTCATGTAATACAAAATGCTTCGTGGTACGTTGCGTCATCCCTCGCTAAATATTTCCACACGTGGGTGGTGTTCTTGTGTTGCTTCATTGCACAGTATCAAAGAGCAGAGTCAGAGAGGAATGCAAGATTTAATGAAACAAACGTAAAACACTATTATGAAAACATGTCACACGAACCAACAGTAACAAATCATACTTACTTAAAAAAAAAAAAAAAAAACACGCACAAGAACATCGGCTCATAATTCTCAGCGACGCAAGACAACCACAACATAATAGAGAATATAAATCAACAACATACCTCGTCTGGGAATTACAAGACCACATCGTCACTGCCAAAAAAACTAACCTGGAAATACAAAAGAAAACAAAATATTAGTAAAACCCATACCAGAGAGAGAGAGAGAGAGAGAGAGAGAGAGCGGTAAGTAAAATAACAAGGATTAAAACAAAACATTTTCAAGAAGACGGAAGGATATTTAAAACAAAGTTATATGATTTACGGGCAGAGTCAGAGAGGAAAGCAAGACTTAATGAAACAAACGTAAAACACTATTATGAAAACATGTTATTTTTATACTGTATTCTGCGATTTAGTCTGTGAGATTGCTGTTGCTGTTGTTGCATTTATGTAACAGAGCAATGCCCACTCTTCATAATTTGAGGCAAGAAATGTGGATTTTGTATATTATAACACCATTGTGACTGTGTACAGCTTTCTCTCTCTCTCTCTCTCTCTCTCTCTCTCTCTCTCTCTCTCTCTCTCTCTCTCTCTCTCTCTCTCTAATAATAATAATAATAATAATAATAATAATAATAATAATAATAATAATAATAATAATAATAATAATAAATAATAATAATAATAATAATAATAATAATAATAATAATAATAATAATAATAATAATAATAATAATAATAATAATAATAATAATAATAATAATAATAATAATAATAATAATAATAATAATAATAATAATAATAATAATAATAATAATAATAATAATAATAATAATAATAATAATAATAATAATAATAATAATAATAATAATAATAATAATAATAATAATAATAATAATAATAATAATAATAATAATAATAATAATAATAATAATAATAATAATAATAATAATAATAATAATAATAATAATAATAATAATAATAATAATAATAATAATAATAATAATAATAATAATAATAATAATAATAATAATAATAATAATAATAATAATAATAATAGTAATAACAACTATGATAATAATAATAATAATAATAATAATAATAATAATAATAATAATAATAATAATAATAATAATAATAATAATAACAATCATAGGAATAATAACACTAATGATAATAATAATAACAACAAGCTGGGACACTAACATTCCTTGACACTCGCATCAGCTCGCTTCAGTGTCTAAGCCCCGCACAATTATCTCACTGACACACGCATACAAACACACAAACACTGCATCACCCATGAGCATAAACGGAAAAAACAAATCCAGATGAGTAATTCCCTTCACTATCAACGTCCAGCACAACTGTCTCTCTCCAACACAAACACTACCCGCTTTAAAATTTGATAAATACACAAATAAATGAATAAGTAAATAAATAAATCACTTCCTACATGACTAAATACATAAATAACCTAATATGAAAGAAAAAGAAAATAGGTACTTATAAAACTAAATAAATGAAAGTCATCCCAGGCACGGAAACTGAATACAAGTCATTAATTCCCCTCGCAGTTTAAACTCAACTCCAAAAATGATACTCGGAGACACAAAAAAAAGACTCTTGCACGTACCCTTCACTGGCCAAGCTTTGCGCAACTACCTCCTTCAAACACAAACACAAGCATCAACTCTCAAAAAAAGACACACGGAGCACTGAAACAGATTCCCTGTCATTTACTCTCTTCACTGTCCGGGGCCCAGAACGTGCACTTCGTCAGCAATGCACGGTGTGTGGTGGCCTGGCTGCATTTCCCGGTAATACTATGCAATTAAATTCAGCCCAAGTGCGTCCACCCAACTGCAGCTTTCCAGAGAGAAATTCTGGCCCTGGAAAATTGGTCTGCCCAAACTGAATCCAAATGCAATCTTAAAAAGCTGTCAATATGGAGAGGAAATTTTGCCTGGGAAAGAGGGAAGCTTGAATGGGGAGGCTCGGAATAGAAGGCAGAAAGATGGGTACTCACTAACAGCATGTACCAGCACTCACCACTACTCTAGCCCTTTGCACTTCTCAGAATTAGTAAACTGAATTCACCATCACCCTTTTACCACTATTACTCAACACCACTCAGCATCACCTACACTGAACTGAGCACCACTACACCATCACAAACTATCACTCAGCACCACTCAGACACTCAGCACTACCACATTAGCACACTCAGCATCACCAAGAAACCACACCAGCACCACTGTGACACCACCGCCAGCGCTTACCAGAGCCCTGTCACCCACGGTCACTCATCACCAGCTGTCATGCATTTATCACCACGAGGCGGGATTACCAAGCAAATCCTTACATATCAGAGTCTCGGGGCGCGGGAAAGAGACCGCAGCAACAAAACTGACGCCAGTGAGACAGACAGTAGGTAACAACGGCAATTATTCAACCATTTTACTACTGCTACTATTATTTTTTAACATTTTTGTACTGGTTTCCTAAATGATTCATTAGCTTAAAAAGACATAAATTACCGACTATTGTGTGTGTGTGTGTGTGTGTGTGTGTGTGTGTGTGTGTGTGTGTGTGTGTGTGTGTGTGTGTGTGTGTGTGTGTATAGCTACAAATATTCTTTTACAGTGCATTAAGTGTTAGGAAAGAAAGGTGAATCTAAAGAGAGGTAATAAGGATCCCGTACTAACTTCCACACCACAGAATGATGACAAAAGAAACCCTGCGGAACATCCTAACCCCCCACACCTTCAGCGTCTTCACCAGCACCTGACCCTCTGCCTTCCCTAGGGGACTAATCACTGCCCCTTCAAGACGTGAATAGGTCGTAATGAAAGGATATAATTACATCGTCATTCCAGGAAAACAGACCGCCATCTTTACGGCTTGTATTCCCCCCGTACAGCTTTGAGAAAGTACAGCTCGTGGTGACATCGATATAAGGCGACTTAACTTGAATCATAAGGGGGACACTGGCGGTATGGGGCATTATAGAAAAGTCAGTGGCAATGTTACATTATGTGAGGTTAGGTTACGTTGAATAACTGGGACGCATTTTTATTACGAGTTTGCGTATGATTAGACGATTTTATTTAAATTAGAAAGGGTCAATGGAGGTCAGAAGATAAATGCACAGGGTCCTCACTATTTTAATCCCTACAGATGTTTCTGAAAGTGTATGTAGAATAAATATGAAACATGGTACTGAAGGCGATAAGGCAGTTAAACAAGTAATGGTTCATAATATCAAATTCCTTTATCCATTCAGAGGAAGTGGAATAATAGTGAGTTTTAGTTGTGCTGTGTTAAGTCAAGTTAACTATCCAGGACTTGGTTGGGTTAGTTTAGGTTAGAAAAGCTGCCATTCAGTACAATACATATAAATTAAAGATTAGTCCATACATACACACTTAATGGAACGAGTGAAGTGTAGTGATGTTAGCTTACATTAGCAAAAGATGCGATTTAAATTACCATCAATATGAAAGAATTTGATTGATCCACACACGCTGAGAGAGAGAGAGAGAGAGAGAGAGAGAGAGAGAGAGAGAGAGAGAGAGAGAGAGAGAGAGAGAGAGAGAGAGAGAGAGAGAGAGAGAGAGAGAGAGAGAGAGAGAGAGAGAGAGAGTTTGTGGCGTTAAGTTAGGTTAGGTTAGTTCCATTACGTTAGGTTAAGTTAATCTTTTTAGATCGTGACGCGTTTTCATATTCATTCTAGTTAATTTTGGTGATTTTATACAGCTTCAGAAACTTATGTGGGGATTAAAACAGTGGAGACTCTGACCATTAATCTTCTGACCTCCAAAGACCCTTCCTAAAGCAAATAAAACCGTCTAATCATACCTAAAAATCATGGTGAAAATGTGTCTTAGTACTGAAAGGGTTAAACATGCGGCGTAATGTTTGGAAAAAAATTTAACATCAATATGAGAAAACAAAGTCGACCCATACGAGCAGCTTGATGCAGCTTTGCGTGTGGCGGCCTAGCGTGGTAGCGGGAACACACAAGGCACCCACAAGAACCGCCTTGCCATGAATAGGTACGAAATCCGAAAGTTCCACAGTTTCTCCATTTAGGTCGTTAACGTCATCTTGCGCCAAACTACCTGCACAATTATCCCCACGAAGCTAATCTTTAATGGCAAGGAGGAGGGAACATTGCCGGACAGTGTGCTATTTCTTTCCCCATAACGTGAGGAAAAGTAGCGAGGTAATGTGGAAATATGTGACGTATACAAAGCTTAGTGAATACAAGTCTCATTGCCATCAAATTCCTTCCTTATATTTAATTCAACATTTCCTGACACCATTCCATCATCTATCTCATTTTTATTGTACTCTCACCTTTATCTTTCTCTCCTTACCTTATCTATCCTAGCACTCTCATCTCCTTATCTTGCGTTTCCTGTCTCTCTTATCCATCCCTTATCTATTCTTTTTAATGCAAGAAGGGATGCTGGCTAAGGGCAAAAATGAAAAAAAATAAAAAAAGGACCACTTGAGATTCCAGTTCCCTTAAAGATTAAAATAGAGTTAGCTAAATTTCTGATACAAATGTCTTGAAACTTCCCTCTTAAAAGAAGTCAAAGTAGGAAGATGGAATTACAAGCGCCAACACTTCTCCTATAACATTTCCTGATCTCACTATTCACTTATTTTACTTTCCATAACACGCCCACATTCCTCACCATCTCTTGTCAACTTTCCCTGGCTGTTTCTAACCCTACCTTGAACTTACCTGCTTCCGGCTTGACCTTACAAAATTATTAATCTACCTGCATACCAAACAAAACACTACCATTCTAACATGCTCCCCCATTTGCCTTTTTCCTACCTGTCAACACCTGCCCACCTGTTATCACCTGCCCACTATCCAACCTTACACACACAACCTAACCTCTCAGACACCATCCAACTTCGCTACCTATTCCAGAAAACACGCCACCCGATCTATTCTGCGAACGTTACCAGCGCACCACCTGTCCCCACCTTGCCATACCCATTACCACCTGGCACTCCTCTCCCTCCCAAAGTGCATCCTCTCCTCCTCGGGCACCTGAGCAGTGAACACTTTCTTGCGGCAACTTCAGAAGGCCTTCAGGAG
>NC_059299.1:7579979-7587479 GCF_017591435.1 Portunus trituberculatus
CCACCTCTCACACTTAGAAAAACAAAGAGAAACAGCAACAAAACACCTCAATAAATCAAATAAAACGCCACCAACAAGGCCCGAAGTAATAAACACACACAAACAAGATAATTCACAACAATGCCAAAACTGAATTCCAAAACAAACTCCCGGCCGACCCTCTCCGATACATGGCCAAACTTGAGCAGCGCGTCACAAAGCTGGCACTCGAGGAAGGTTAGTTACTCGGGAGGATCTTGTGAGCAAATTTCCCGCGCGAGACACACACCGTCACACACAATACCTTGACGCTGATGTCCTCCCCTGCGACACCCCCGGCTGAGGCGCCCATTGTGCCATTGTGTGTCAGAGTGTAACCGTGTCCCTGTGTCAAGATGAGCAAGGAAACACGTGCGCCAGATGCAGATAGCAGGTGTGTGGATGTCATTAGGCACACGCGTTCCTGGCAGGTAGGTAAAAGATTCTCAGGGCCACTGTGATGTGAGGAAAAGGTGTAGGATATATGTGCCGCGTGAGAGGACATGGGTGCCAGCTGCAGGTGGACACAGGTGACAAAGCACTTAGGGTAACACTGAGATAATCAACACCACCTGCTGAGTCCTAATGAGGTGATAATTCTGTTATAATAATGTCGTTTCATTGTCTCTCTCTTTCTACCACGTTCTGTCTTGTACGCTTTTTTTTCAGTGTTTTTGTTACTAATGTAAGTGTTGTGAGATAAAAGTAGTAGTAGTAGTAGTAGTAGTAGTAGTAGTAGTAGTAGTAGTAGTAGTAGTAGCAGCAGCAGCAGCAGCAGCAGCAGCAGCAGCAGCAGCAGCAGCAGCAGCAGCAGCAGCAGCAGCAGCAGCAGCAGCAGCAGCAGCAGCAGCAGCAGCAGCAGCAGCAGCAGCAGCAGCAGCAGCAGCAACAGTAGCATAACATGTTTCACGAGTGACCCAGAACTTATAAATCTCCTCAAATTACGGTAATTAACTGCTACTACTTAAGCCAAATTACTTACAACAAGGCAATGTTTAAGCCATTCTTAAGCCCCCACGACCACTAATGCCACACCAGCTCTTACGACACAGCGCCAGACAACAGCACAGCCCAGCAGACCACCAACCACTCCTTCCTGATTAACTACACTCTTGCTAAAAGTCACTAAATTACACGGCTACTCAGTAAAGCATCATTATCTACTTCTCCTCTTCAATAAGCTCGTTACACCCTCACCAGGTACAGAGGAGGTAAGGCGAGGCTCTAATCATGTGATTACAGGTAAGTGCTGACGTAATTGTTAGTGGAGGTAATGGAGAATTAGCTTTACCAGGTGTCACAAATTCTTGCTTTAAAGTGTGGAGGAAAAAGATATTGTATCCAGAATAGTCATGTACTTTATTCAATGACCACTCTAATACACGCTTTCACCAACATAGATCATAAAAAAGGAGGGAAAGTGAAAAAAACATCACTACTCACACTTTCCACAAAATTATAGTCGACAGATACCTACACCATACTCGGCTCACCACCTCCACTACAGCACGTTCATCACACACCATCCTAGGCACACCACCCACCAGATAACAACAATTAACTCTTTTTTTTTTATTGTAGTGGATCTATTAGCCTAAACCTAAACCTAAGCTAACCTAACTGAAGTACATTAACCTAACTAACCATAACCTAATTAAAATAAATTGATCTTTTCTTATCATAGTGGATCTATTAACCTTAACCTAATCTAACCTAACCTAAACTGACTTAACTTCACCTAACTTACCCTACCCATAAACTAACCTAAGAATTATCTCCCGTTGTGGTACATTCATCACACACACTACCACATCACACTCACCACACACCCCTGCCACCCCCAGCTACACCACCATCACTTTAACACAGCAGCCGTGAACTACAAACACACTATCAATATATGTTTTTTTTTTTTTTCCAGGCAGGCTAACTTTTGAAAAATGTTGAAGGTAATAAAGATAATAATATAGTGTGTGCCTGTTTCCCCAAATTCCATAATATAGCTAATTTCCACATTAATTGGAAACACAACAAGAATCACAGCTGAGTCCAAAAGCTCATTCCAATATTAGCTGCGTTTTTAAGTCCAAATTGTATTCAAAACCCAACCATAGCGAATCATTTCCACTAAAACATAAAAGTTGAAACTGAAAACAAGGGAAGCAAGAAGGGTAAAAATAATGTTGTATTCAGCATATATTAAAATTAATGAGACTTAACTGTTTCATCCACTTAATACAAGCAAGCAAGGAGGATTTCCAGGTTTTTTTTTCCTTTTGGAGTGAATGCATTTAAAGCTCGCCTCTCCCTCTCCTTCGCTCTCTTCATCTCCGTCATATGTTTTTTTTATCTTTCTTCTCTTTCATGTCACTTGATTTTCTCCCCACGAGTGAAAGCATATGCATACACACACACACACACACACACACACACACACACACACACACACACACACACACACACACACACACACACACACAGTAAAAGTATTATCATATTAATCACGTTTTTTTTTTCTTCTGTTCATTATATTTACAACGAGAACTTTCAAATGGCCCAGCACCAACAACACCACCACAACCACTAACAACAACAACAACAACAACAACAACAAATCAACCTTAATCCTTCACCATGTATATTCACTTCAGAAAATTTAGTCACCCTGGGACAAAACAAAACAGAAAACGTAGGAAACTATTCAATTCACTTCCTGCACCAACTCACGACATCCCCAATACCTCTGACGCGCAATTAACAATATCTCCACGACCTTCAAATAAGCTGAGGTTGGTGGAGGTGAACAAAATAACAATGCACGTGGGATAGAAGGATACATCATAAAGAAGACAAACAAAGAGGGGAAGAAAGGAAGGATAAAAAAAAGATCGGAGGATATAAAGAGATGGGAGGACAAAAGATTGTGAAGAGAAGTAGAGAGAGAAAAGATGAGAGAAGATAAGAATAAAGAAAAAGAGGAATAGAAAATTTGTGAAGAGGATAAGTAAGGAAAGATGAACAAAGGGTAAAGGGAAAGGGAAAGACAGGAGATACTGAGGGAAGGAAAGAGCGGAGGAGTAAATGAAGAAATAAACAGAGAGTGCAAGGAAATAGAAGGACAGGGCATTGTGAGGAAGACAAGGAAGAAGGGGAAGAAAGGAGGGATGAAAGAAGATATGAATAAAGGAAGGAACAAGGAGGTGGAAGGACAAGACATGGCGAAGATGACATGTGAGAAGGGAGGGGAGGAGGAATGAGAGAAGGTAAGAATAAAGGAAGGGGAACCGTGAGGGAGTGAAGACGAAGACAAATGAAGGAGGGAGTGGAGAAAGAGAGAAAGAGGGGAAGGGAGAAAAACATAAAGGAAGGAGGGAAAGGAGAGCAGACGGGGTAGGAATCACGGAAGGAGAGAGAGGAGTAGCATGGAAGGTCAGGGCCTCACGTCATGCTCCAGACACGAGTGACGGACGCCTATCACGCTCCTGTCACGCTTCCACACGGCCTACAGGAACAGAAGCGGGTCACTCCATCAGTCTATACATTTTTCTATCATCCCCTCACGGTCACTGTTGCCACTTATTTTCCCCACCTCCTCTCTCCTTCCTTCCATCACTGCTTCCCTCGCTGTTCTGTCACAATTGGCCCCTTTCACGCTTGTCAGCCATCCCTCTCCTCTCCCCCAGTGTCTCTTCTCCTCTCTGCCTGTATCTCCCTCCCTTCTGAGGCCACCGCGATCAATGGGAATATGGGAGACATAGGAAGAGTTGTTGAAATTGGATATATAGAGAAAAAAAATTATGCAGGTGGGAATTTGTGATATATACATTGTCTTAAACTAATCCTCATATCCCTGAGTCACCTATCCCCCTACCACCATCCTCACCACCATCATCACCACCACCAAGACTACTAATCGGTCCATTAAGACGCAGGCAAGCAAATGCGGAGACTCAGGTTGGGAATTATAGTCTCATAACTGTTTGGCAAAGATAGAGTTCTCTCGTTACCGTGGCGTGGCAGGAAGAGGGATAGACAGGAACATGGAAGAAAGAAAGGGATTGGAAAGGTAAAAGAGAAGACACTCATAATATGGTTTAGTCTTAGCCATCATCTTTTAATGGGAATGTCAGTCTGTCACAGAGATAGACTGCTGTTATTGCTATCCCTTCCCGCAACCAATCATTGTTTAGGAAAAGAAAAAACTAATGACTTTAAACTAACTATAACCAATAAATGAGCTACTATTATGAGATTACTCTTCAACAATGTTTGCAATCATTTCTTTAATTTACTTTCCATGGAGGAGGAGGAGGAGGAGGGAGAACAACAACAACAACAACAACAACAAAAGAAGAAGAAGAAGAAGTAGAAGAAGAACAAGAAGAAGAAGAAGTAGAAGAAGAACAAGAACAAGAAGAACAAGAACAAGAACAAGAACAAGAACAAGAACAAGAACAAGAACAAGAAGAAGAAGAAGAAGAAGAAGAAAAGAACAAGAATAACAAAGATGATAGCTAACAAGACAACGACAAAGAAAACACTAAAACCGAAGACAAATCCAAACACAAAAATCACCCAAAACCAGACCACCAACAAAATAGTAAACGAATCAAACATTACCAAACCACGAGAGGAAGCTTCTGTTTTTCTCCCTACTTTCACAGGAGAACAAGGGAGAGAGAAAAAAGAAATTACATACTGTCTCTACACTTCCCATCCCACACACACACACAGTATCAGTAGCAGAGGGAACATTATATTGGTGGGGAGGAGCGGACATGAAAGTTTTCGTAAGACATAGGGAAAGGAAATATCTCCTCCACACACTTAATATTCTGCTGACTAATATAGAAAAAGGTAGGGAGCTTGAGGAGGGGATGGGATGGAGGAAAGGTTGGAAGAAGGGAGAGGGAGGGAGAGAGAGAGAGAGAGAGAGAGAGAGAGAGAGAGAGAGAGAGAGAGAGAGAGAGAGAGAGAGAGAGAGAGAGAGAGAGAGAGAGAGAGAGAGAGAGAGAGAGATAAAACTAAAAGAAAAAGAACAAGAGAAAGAAAATGAAAAAATCTGAAAAACAAAATTAAGAGATACGAACGAATACAATTACACACCAACACCACCACCACCACCACACAACAACTACAACAACAACAACAACAACAACAACAACAACAACAACAACAACAACAACAACAACAACAACAACAACTGCTTAGAAAACGACCACAATCCACCACCACCACCACCACCACCACCGGCCGCCTCCCTTTCCCACACACAGACACAGACACAGACACACAGACACACAGAGACACAGACACACATAGCCACGTTTCGTAACAATAGTCGGGGAACACTGCAAGTTTAAGTAGAGTGCAGCGGGAGGAGCGGGAGGAGGAAGCAGCTGCATCTTCCCGGAGGTACTAAATTCCCTGGGGCAGTATTGAGAAGGAGGACGAGGAAGTGAAGGAGGAGGAGGAGGAGGAGGAGGAGGAGGAGAAGGAGGAGGAGAAGGAGGAGGAGGAGGAGGAGGAGGAGGAGGAGGAGGAGGAGGAGGAGGAGGAAGAGGAGGAGGAGAAGGAAACGTCGTCTTTGCTTTTCCTCTCTCTCTCTCTCTCTCTCTCTCTGGGTACAGCGTGGAATGATAAGGTACAGCCAAGGACGCAGCTGTGATCTTGAAAAAGCACGTGAGCTCTTAAACTTGCGATCTTGTACGTAAACTTCGGACGTTCTGCTGTGGATTTAAAGTTTTGTAGCCTTGCAATAGTTTTTTTTTTTTTTTCTTTCCTCTCTCTCTCCTCCCTTTTTTTTTTTTTTCTTTTCTTATTCCTGTTTGTCTCCTTTTTTTTCAAACTTTCTCTGTCAATGATTTCTTTTATTTGCTGTTTTGTATTTCTAGTCAATCAATTATTCAGTTTATCTCTACTACTCTTTCTCTCTTTCTTCTTCAGCTCCTTTTTCTTATCATAATTCTTTTACTTTTTCTACTTCTACTTCTTCTTCTGCTGTTTATTACTCTTCTGATGCTGCTATAAATAATAATATGAATACTAATACCTTTTTCCTTTTCCTTCTCCTCCTCTCCCTTCAACTCAATCCACCCTTTACGAAACAGACAGACACTTGTACTTTAACCAGATTCTAATTGAGGCAACTCTCGCGCGGAGGAAAACATCATTAACTTTAAACTCGAACGAAATGACCTTGAATCCGTTCACTCGTAACTCACCCGAGCTAGCGGTAACCACTCACTCAATTTTTCCCCTTTTGTAACTTTCCCCCTTTACTCCGCATCCGTAAGTCTGAGCTGATTACGTGGAATATAGAAAACTGTGATCTTGTTACTACGTTTTTTTTTTCATTTTTTCCCGTGTCCTTTTTACGTTCCCTTCAGACACACACACACACACACACACACACACACACACACACACACACACACACACATACAGCCTCGTCTCTCCACCGTCCCTCCTCTTCCCAGGCCGGCACTACATTTTACTGAGGGCAAGCGGCACAAATTCAGGGGAAGCTTTTGAGGGAGATGGAATGGATTTTGCAACTTTTTCGCAGAAGCAGGAAATTGACCAAAGGTTACAGAGACAAAGCCAATGCATTTCCCTTCCCTCTAAAACCTCACCACCCAAAATAAAGCAGGGAGAGATAGAATAAAAAAAGAGAAATTGAAAAAGATCGTTGTAATTTAGTCCTCGAGGCACGATACTGGTGTAATTAGTCTTTTTCTCTCTCTCTCAACTCTCTTTCTCTTCCTCTCACTCTCCCTCTCACACACACAGTCTCTTAATTAAAGCTTCAATTAGAATCTGAAACAGCGAGTCGATAAGAAAAACAGTCACAATGAATGAGCCGAGTCCCCGAAGTCCTTTCCACTGTCAGGAGGGAAAGGAAAGAAGAAAAGATAGAAGGAGGGAAGGAAGGTCGTGAGTGTCCACAGGGCGCTCTTGTCCTCGCATAGCCGTGTCCTCGCTCCCTTGTCTCGCTCTCGCTGTTCTCGAGAGTTTTAACACTGTAACTTTAATCTTCGCTGACTCACATTGGCTGACTCTTGAGAACGCGACTCTCTCTCTCTCTCCCTTTCCCTCTCCCTCTCTCTCTCTCTCTCTCTCTCTCTCTCTCTCTCTCTCTCTCTCTCTCTGGTATTGTGTTTTCCCTTCCTAACTTTTATTTATGTCTTGATTGTTTCCTCCTGTTCATTTTTCATCCTCTTTCTCTTTTACTTCTTTCTCTCCTCTTCCTTCCTCTTCTTCCGCACTATTTGGCCTCCCTAAGTTAACAATTCAATCAATCAATCAAGCAATCTCTCTCTCTCTCTCTCTCTCTCTCTCTCTCTCTCTCTCTCTCTCTCTCTCTCTCTCTCTCTCTCTCTCTAAGACCCGGTGACCTAAATTCTAAATGGTGCAGAATGTGAAAAGCCAAAAAGATCAAGAGTAACAAAACAAAGGCAGTATTTACCTCCAGTCCTCAGC
>NC_059299.1:7592479-7647479 GCF_017591435.1 Portunus trituberculatus
TACTGTTTGTTTAGGGTGTGTTTATTTCTTAACTGTTGTGACTTTGATGATCTGCTCTGGTGATACATTGAAAAATAAGTTGGAAAGACACCACTAACAAAAAAATAAAACAAAAAAAAATAAAACAGAAAATCGAATGTTTAGAGTAGACAGTGTCATTATATCCTTCACAATTTGTCTGAAGGTATCGCTCACGGCAAATGGCGCAATAAAGAACCATTTTTTCAGCGTCTCTGATTTCGTTTTCTTATGAAAAACTAACTAAAATTACTCAAATAAAGCAGTGTGGTATTTTTACTACCACTCAGTCAAAAGAGTTCAATTTCTCTTTTTTTCTGATCATGTTGACTTCCTGCATTTCAAGCTAAATCTGCCGCGCCGTGCGTCATCCAGCTCTCGCTCAAATGAATCTCAGTGTTTGACTGTTTGAAATGACGAACTGACAACGGTCAAGGCTAAATACGACGCATGAAAAATGTTTCTAAACGAACTAGGAAGATGATACAGCGGTGGGGAACGATACGAAGGTGACACTCCTGATACACATGCACAATTATGTTGTGCAAAAAAAATGAAGCAAAAAATAAAAAGGAAGTGTTCATCACAGGGGAGTGAGTATCACCTCTGTGCAAATCTTTTACGATGAACGAAACTGTATTTGTGCTACCATTTTAATTTCAATTTGTATGTTTGAGAATATCAAAACCACTGGAATAAATAAAATCAAACTTTATAACTGATATGACATAATACTTCAATCTGTGCATTCCAAAGAGGATTAAGGCTTTTAAAACCACTAAAATTCACTCCAGCTTGTCTCCATTCCTACACTAATCCTCTCCACTATGACTACAGATCCATTCCACCACTCCATTCTGCCAAATAAAAAGAAGTAATACAAATTTTATTCATTTCTCTATTTCTCTTATCGTTCATTGCCCCATGAGTTTAGGCGATAGGCGGCAGAGAATTGTAATAAACGGCTCTAATTCCGAGTGTAGCCAAGTGATTAGTAGGGATCAGTTTTAGGGCCATTGTTATTTTTTATATATATCAATGATTTGGATAGTGGAATTAGTAGTGATATTAGTAAAATTGCAGATGACACAAAGAAAGGTAAATTGACTTGGTCAGATACGTATACATCGCCTTGCAGGCAGATTTAGATAGGATGAATGAATGGATAGACAAATGTCAAATGCAGTTCAACATTGAAAAATGCAAAATACTGAGTGTAGATAGAGAAAATCCACACAATAGGTACACAATAAACATCGAAGCTCTGGTAGGTTCAGAATATAAAGAATATTTAGGAGTCATAGTTATACGCGATCTCGGTCTAAGAAAGCAATGCATAGAGGCTAAAAATAAGGTAGATAGGATACTAAGATCAATTTTTGGGAGTGTTAAAAGCAGAAGTCCCGAACTAATATTAGTGTTATATTTAGCGCTAGTCAGATTGCATCTAGATTACGTTGTATACAGTTCTGGTCTCCACATTATAGGAAGGATATAGGTCTATTAGAATCAGTGCAAGGGAGATGAGGGATATTCCTTACGAAGCGAGACTGAAAATACTAAATCTGCATTCCTTAGAGAGACGTAGGTTAAGTGGTATAGCGGTTATAAAAAAGGGGACATGAGCAAAGTTCTTAGGATCAGTAGCCAGGAAAGAACAAGAAATAATGGGATCAAGCTTGAGAAATTTAGGTTTAGGAAAGAAATGGCAAAGAACTGGGTCTTTAACGGAATGATAGAGGAACCACGGTGGAGGTTGGTGTGGAGCAACACTGCAAGACTTTTGAAGAGCCGAGATACGTATACCACGCGAAGATGAACGAATTTATAGGTATGAACTCATGAAAGCTTACACTGGATTAGCTAACAAGAAAGTGAGTGAGAGGGATAGAGAGAGCGTGGGTGAGGAGAGAGAGAGAGAGAGTAGGGTGTGTGAGTGAGTGTGTGAGTGAGTGACTGAGAGGGACAGAGAAAGAAAGTGGGAGAGAGGGAAATGTGGGGAGTTTGTCCGCAGAGTAAGTGAAAAGTGGCCATGTCTCACCCTAGAGTTTCTGAAGAGTGCGTGAA
This sequence comes from Portunus trituberculatus, assembly GCF_017591435.1. Taxonomy (NCBI): domain Eukaryota; kingdom Metazoa; phylum Arthropoda; class Malacostraca; order Decapoda; family Portunidae; genus Portunus; species Portunus trituberculatus. Next base: position 7,594,565 of record NC_059299.1, read on the forward strand.
CATTATTTGAAAGTGTGTGAGTGCGAGGGACAGAGAGGAAGTGTGGGTGTGGGGGAGAGTGAGGCAGTGTGTGTGAGTGAGTGAGTGAGTGAGTGAGAGGGACAGAGAGAACGTGGGAAAGGAGGGAAAGAGTAGGATGATGTGTGAGTGAGTGAGAGGGACAGAGAAAGAAAGTGGGAGAGAGGGAAGTGTGGGGCTTGTCAGCAGAGTAAGTGAAGTTTGTGAAGAGTGCGTGGACATTATTTGCTGCTTCTGTTGCTACTACTACTACTACTACTACTACTACTACTACTACTACTATATTTTTTTCATGTCCTGACCTATAGCTCCTGAAGTTAACTTGAAGAGTATTGGAAACGCTGTTCAGCATCCAACCATTAGTGGCACAGGCAATTTTATTGATAGTGGTACCTATATTAGGGCCCATACCATCACCCAAGCACATCTTTAGTGTAACCACTTAGAACAGCGTTTTCGAATCTTTTCCGACCACAGCACCTCCTGTTCTCATGTCTAAGGAATCCAGCACCTCTAATTAAAATGTTATTACAGAGATAAAAGAAAGTGAAGTGTGTGCATCATTTCCCAGCACCCTCAATAATTGATTTCAGCACCCCCAGAGAGTGCTAGCACCCCAAGTTGGGAAACGCTGACCGAGAACATGGGTATCATGGCGACATGCAGGTGATTTTAAACTATTCGACAAATGGATTTGAACCTACGTATGGACGTCTGCCCGATCCCACGCTCACCACCTTATCCACTACGCCACCGCCTCCCTATACTCTCCTTGTTATTCTCTCTCTCTCTCTCTCTCTCTCTCTCTCTCTCTCTCTCTCTCTCTCTCTCTCTCTCTCTCTCATTCATTCATTTTTACGTAGTCTGTCCTGAATTATAAATGAAAAAATAATATCGAGAAGTACACCATGGTACAGTATATCTATATCATAAAGTATATTATAAATAGATAAATAAATAAATAAATAAATAAACAACCTCGCGATTTTCCGCGGTACGATTTTCGACGATTTTACTTTTCACGATGCGTTTTTCCACGATTCTATTTTCCACGATATTTTCCGCGATGCGATTCTCTTCAATAATATTTTCTACGATACGATTTTCCACGATAATATTTTCTGCGATTCGGTTTTCCACGATAATATTTTCCACGATAATATTTCCCACGATTATATTTTCTACGATAAAATTTTCCGCGTTGCGATTCTCTTCGATAATATTTTCTACGATACGATTTTCCACGATAATATTTTGTACGATTCGATTTTCCACGATAATATTTTCCACGATAACATTTTCCACGATTCGATTTTCCACGATAATATTTTCCACGATAATATTTTCCGCGATGCGATTTTCCACGATAATATTTTCCACGATGTGTTTTTTTTTCCATGAAGCGATTCCTCGATAACGAAGCGGTTGATAAAGATGACGAAACTTTGAGTTCTACTTTCCTGGGTTGGTACTGGGCCAAACCCTTCCTCCCCAAGGGTCCATCCCAGTCCCCAGGGTGTGAAAGCAGTGACGAGGCAACCTTGCCGCGCCTCACACGGATCGCCATGAACAATGACCCACCACACTCCACGCCCCAGCCACTGTCATGAAGTGAGTCCTCTCACCAGTAGAGGTCCCTCCTCGTCTTGCCAATGTCTGGTGCATAACGTACAGCGTGCCACACACCACACCCCCAGCCACTGACATGAAGGGAGCCCTTTCACCCCTGAAGGACCCCTTTCGTACTGCCAGTGTCTTGTGTATGGCGCCCAGCGTGCCACACACCACACCCCAGCCACTGACATGAAGGAAGCCCTTTCACCCCTGAAGGACCCCCCTCGTACTGCCAGTGTCTGGTGTATGGCGCACAGCGTGCCACACACCACACCCCAGCCACCGACATGAAGGAAACCCTTTCACCCCTGAAGGATTTCCCTCGTACTGCCAGTGTCTGGTGTATGGCGCACAGCGTGCCACACACCACACCCCAGCCACTGGCATGAAGTGAGTCCTCTCACCCCTGAAGGACCCCCCTCGTCCTGCCAGTGTCTGGTGCATGGTGCACAGCGTGCCACACACTACGCCCCAGCCACTGGCATGAAGTGAGCCCTCTCACCTCTAAAGGACTCTCCTCGTACTGCCAGTGTCTAGTGCATGGTGCACAGCGTGCCCTCGTTCATGGCGATTTATTCAGCCCAGTGCTACCACAATCAAGAGACACCCTCCACCAGACTCTATGGAAGGAGCTCTTATTTCCCTATAAGGACTCCCTCTCTGGTCAACATCTGGTGAATGGTAGACATTGATCCCTTGCTTATGGCAACTCCTTGCCTAGTATGAGGCACTGCAAGTGGATGATTATCACTAAAGCTTGAGGCCGCAAAGGAATAGAAGGACCTGCTGCCAGTTCCCTGCCTTGGGCCCCAGGCCGGACCCGACAGCCACCTTCTCCCCCAGTGCGGCGCCCAAGGCCGTCACGACCCTCAACAAATTTTGTCCGAAACTTTCTTTGATCTTCATTTAGATTTTGATCCGAATAGAAAATCATCGATTGCAAGTGAAAAAACGAGGGTGTTTGAAAACTGTGGAAAATTAAGGTGATCAGTGAAACAAGACAAGGCAGCTTTGCATCGCTTAGTATAATATGAGGAGAGTGTATCTTTTACGTCTGTTGCCCGTGAATATCATTATGCACATCTTCCTAGATATCTGGATAGAGCCAGTAATGCATTGGCGGCTGCCTACTTCATAGCGGACTTTAGATCAAGTAGATTTCTGTATAGGGAGAATGAGTGGATGTAAGTAAACATGTATACAAAAACTGCCACATGCTTTTTTTTTCATTTATACCATATGGGCTTTTCACGGGAATTTATTGGCTAAAGGAGATACTTTTTGGGGTACCTCCTATCTCTGCTAGGAAACCGGTGCCCCGAGTGAGGAAGCCCAATCTACACTCGGACCGTGGACGGGATTCGAACTCGTGCGCTTGGAGACCCCTCGGACCCCAAAGCACGCATGGTTCCACTGTACTTTATGTTCTGATTTTCTTATGTCCTTGATTTTTTTTCTTTTTCTATCTTTTTAACCACAACATTTTGTAATTATAGGGAAAAAAGGAAAGCATGAAGGGGATAAGATAAAATGTTTTGTTTTTATGCTGCTGCTACTACTACTACTACTACTACTACTACTACTACTACTACTACTACTACTACTTCTACTAAAACAAGAATAATAACAACAACAACAACAACAACAACAACAACAACAACAGCAGCAGCAGCAGCAGCAGCTGCTTCTGCTGCTGTTACTGTATTACTACTGCTGCTGCTGCTGCTGCTGCTGCTATTACTACTACTACTACTGCACTACTGCTGCTACTGCTACTACAACAACAACAACAACAACAACAACAACAACAACAACAACAGCAGCAGCAGCAGCTGCTGCTGCTGCTGCTGCTGCTGCTGCTGCTGCCGCCGCTGCTGCTGCTGCTGCTGCTGCTGCAACTGCTGCTGCTGCTGCTGCTGCTGCTGCTGCTGCACCACCACCACTGCCACCACCACTGCTGCACTGCTACTGCTGCTACCACTACTGCTGCACCACTACCACTGCCACTACCACTGCCACCACCACCTGCTGCTACTGCTGCTGCTGCCACCACCACCACTACTGCTGCTGCTGCTGCTGCTGCTGCTGCTGCTGCTGCTGCTGCTGCTGCTACTGCTGCTACTACTACTACTACTACTACTACTACTAACAATAATAACAATAACAATAATAATAATAATAATAATAATAATAATAATAATAATAATAATAATAATAATAATAATACTGCTGCTGCTGCTGCTACTGTCGGATGCCCATATCATAATCGAAATACGCATGAAGACACAAGAAATAAAGAAAACATCGATGTATGATAGTTTGCCAGTATGCTGTGTGTTGTTGCACACAGCCATAAGAGGAAATAGAAGGGGCAAGACAGTGAAAAGGAAACAGTTAATGACCCAGGCCAGCCCAGGTCAGGTAAACATCCTGTGATGTTGTTGTTCTAAGATATTGTTGATACCACACACGTGGAGGTCACATGAGCTTGTACTTGCTTTGTGAACGGTACATTTGAGGGGCGTGTTGTGTAGGTCAAGACACGCTCACAGAAGTTCATGAAAGGGAATTGTAGAGGCATGAGGCAGAGAGAGACGAGAGCGGAAGCAGAGAGGACAACCGTGGCTCGGCTTCATAGCTGAGGGCGGCATGAACGTTTCGTACTTCATATAAACAGAAAGTGGAGCTGGCACAAATCTTTAATTTCTAAACTACCCTCCTACGGATTCTATCCTTCTCTCTGTACCTTCATCTCCAGTTTCCTTTCCGATCGTTCTATTGCTGCTGTAGTAGACGGTCACTGTTCTTCCCCTAAAACTATCAACAGTGGTGTTCCACAGGGTTCTGTCCTATCACCCACTCTCTTTCTATTATTCATCAATGATCTCCTAAATCTGACTCAATGCCCTATCCACTCCTATGCTGATGATACCACCCTGCATTATTCAACAGCGTTCAACAGACGCCCAACCCAACAACAATTAAATGACTCAAGGCGAGATGCTATAGGACGCCTAACTTCTGATCTTTCACTTGTTTCTGATTGGGGCAGAGAAAACCTGGTTTTGTTCAATGCCTCAAAAACTCAATTTCTACAACTATCTACTCGACATAACCTTCCAGACAACTATCCTCTCTTCTTCAATAACACTCAACTTCCCTCTCCTCTACATTAAACACACTCGGTCTATCCTTCACTAAAAATCTAAACTGGAAATTTCACATCTCTACTCTTGCTAAATCAGCTTCCAAGAAGTTAGGTGTCCTATGGCGTCTTCGTCCATTTTCTCTCCCTCCCAGCTGCTTGCTCTGTACAAGGGCCTTATCCGCCCGTGTATGGAGTATGGCTCTCATGTCTGGGGGATCCACACACAGCTTTACTAAACAAGGTGGAATCTAAAGCTTTTCGTCTTATCAACTCTTCTCCTCTAACTGACTGTCTTGATTCTTTAAGTCACCGCCGCAATGTTGCATCTTTATCTGTCTTCTACCGCTGTTTTCATGCTGTCTGCTCTTCTGAACTTGCTAACTGCATGCCTTCCCCTCCTGCGGCCTCGCTGCACAAGACTCTCTACTTCTTCTCATCCCTATTCTGTCCATCTTCCTAATGCAAGAGTTAACCAGTATCTTCACTCCTTCATTCCCTACACTGGTAAACTCTGGAACTCTCTACCTGTGTCTGTATTTCCACCTGCCTATGACTTAAACTCTTTCAAAAGAGGAGTGTCAAGACACCTCTTACGTTAACTGGACCCTCCTTTTAGATTTTTTTTGTTTTTTCTCTTTCTACTTTCTTCTTAACAGGGCCTGGCAACCAGCGGGATTTTTTTTTTTCCAACACTTTGTTTGCCCTTGGCCAGTGCCCTTGTAATGTAAAAAAAAAAAAAAAAAAAAAAAATGAGTTGCAATGCAGTCTTTTGAGGTAAATTATATGGGACGAGGAACCATGATAGGATGTTTCGGTATTATTTTAGTATATGTGTTTATGTTTACTCGTATGTAGTTGGATCAATATGACGCCGTGATATACTTACATTCCCGTGTTACAAGTAAAGGATGTGGTGTTGCTCTGACGTTACTTGTGTGTATTCGTGTACGAAGCATAAGTAGTTCTTATGTATTGTTACTGAGTGAGAGTGGGTTTGTTCCATATGAGACTTGTTGAGTGAAGTTACTTGCGTGGATATATCAAGATTAGTCATTATATTCGGTGGTGTGTTACGTTGTCATTTTCGCGAACGGAGTAAGGTGTGTATGGTAATATATTTAGTGGCGTGTTACGTTGGTTGCTTTTATTCATGTACCAAGTAATTTTTATATATGGGTAACTAGTTGAAAAGGGGAATATTGTAATTACTGCATATGATATTTACTTATAAATAAAGCAGTGTTCAGATAATGAAAGATGAAGAGAGAAAGTTTGAATTATTGCACATGAAACAATTATGTATGTTCAGTGACGAGTTACGTTGTTGCATTCGTATATAAGATTAAAGTAATTCTTATATGGTTGTAAGAGAAATTGTAATGAATTGCAGTAGAGAAGGCGAGAGAAGGAGTTGTGATTGTCATTTGCCGGCGCCGTATCGAACATCTTATATATAGATAGTATTTTTATCAATTAAAGGTAGAAAAAACCTTTGGCTTTTTGTAACCAGTAGCTAAAGAATTTGTGCAACGTCGTGCAACAGCTCAGATCACGACACTACTACTACTATTGCTATTACTATTATCACTATGACTGTTAATAAGACTTAATGACTGACTGCATACAAAGACGCCCGGGCGGCTCTGCATGTCAGTCTACTAAACAAGCCACCACGGCGACCCTGGCAGTATAAGGGTTAAAAGAAGATTAGGCAAATCGATGGACGGGCATAATAGGTGGAATTAGGTAGTTTTGTTCACACAGGGACTGCCACGTGTAGACCTAATGGCTTCCTGCAGCTTCCTTAAATTTCCTATGTTTTTATGTTCACGAGTAAAGTTAGTCTTGTCACAGTATCCCAGTCCACTCCTGCACTCCTGTAACATTAAAGTGTGTGTGTGTGTGTGTGTGTGTGTGTGTGTGTGTGTGTGTGTGTAATTCACCTCGGTCGTATGCTGGTCACCCAGCCAGTCTTCCCCATTACGGAGCGAGCTCAGAGCTCATAGACCGATCTTCGGGTAGGACTGAGACCACAACACACTCCACACACCGGGAAAGCGAGGCCACAACCCCTCGAGTTACATCCCGTACCTATTTTACTGCTAGGTGAACAGGGGCCACACATTAAGAGGCTTGCCCATTTGCCTCGCCGCCTCCGGGATTCGAACCCGGACCTTCTCGAGTGTGAGTCGAGCGTGCTAACCACTGCACTACGCGGTGTGTGTGTGTGTGTGTGTGTGTGTGTGTGTGTGTGTGTGTGTGTGTGTGTGTGTGTGTGTGTGTGTGTGTGTGATTTAGTAAGAGTTTTAACTAATTGATTTCTCAGTATTTCCTGTATTTCGGCATCTACTTTCCTTTTAATCTTTGTACCTCGGTAATCACTTTCATATTTTCTTCTTGTCTCGACGAATAATTTCCTTTTTTCCTTCATGTTTCAATTTTCATTTTCCTTCACCTCCCTGTGCTTCAGTTACTACTTTTCTTCTTCATATATCTTTAATAACTATTTTAATTCTCCTTTCCCTCCGTGTATTATGTAAAGCTGTAATTTCAATACAAACTTTACTTTTCTTATCCTTCCCGTGCTGCGTTAATCTCTCCCTCGGTAATGTCGCTAAAATGTGATCGTTCAGGTACGCCACGCCGGCCGGTATGCAAATAAGCGCAGACTCTCTCTCTCTCTCTCTCTCTCTCTCTCTCTCTCTCTCTCTCTCTCTCTCTCTCTCTCTCTCTCTCTCTCTCTCTCCCTCTCTGCCATAAACACACCATTAGATCACTATCAACTCACACAAACTCTAGTCCCGAGCCAAGTTGAATTGATCACACCAACCTTCCTTTCCCTTCCAGATAGGCTGCACACACACACACACACACACACACACACACACACACACACACACACACACACACACACACAATGGTCACCAGCCACCACGCCCAAATCTCAGTTTACAATTCTAATGAGAAAACTTGGGAGGCTTCAAGCACCATTGCGAGGACAAATCTTTAAGAACGACAGCAAAGTTCTGATTATTTTAGCTCCTCCAGTGGGCCGCGGGGAGAATGAGCGGCCGTCCCAATACCCTAAGGCGATAAAAAGTACACGTTTGAATCGCCAAGAGGGGCTTTCATGACCTCCAGCCACTCAAAGAAACGCCAAATCGACACAAGCATAAAGGGAACAGTGAGGGAAAGTTTGGTAAAAGTTTCATTAAATTTCACAAAGTAGCTGCGTCTCGGGAAACCAATATTCACTGCATATGTTGTGTGTTGTCCGTTGTGTTCTTATGCAGCAGCACAGTGTGAGGTAAAGGTGTTGTGGGGAAGTGTTGTACAATTTCAATATTATTCCACTGTAAGTTTTGCAGCCACCAAGATTAAAGAAAGGAGTTGATACAAGGGTAGATTTCATGTTCTTTCCGCCTTTGCTTTTGTTATTTTTACTTCTTTATTCAACATTTTATTTTGTGTTTGATATGAATAACACACACACACACACACACACACACACACACACACACACACACACACACGTTCTGAGTTCCCTTCCCTCCAGTTATCAACAAATACAAAAAACGTTTCTTTACGTAGCCTCTGATATCTTATGTATTCTTTATCAAAACCTTTTCACACAGGTAAGGCTTTGGAGCATTTAAGGAAGTGACGCGTGAATATTGCTGAAGATTTGTACATTTTAAACATGAAACTTTTATATATACATTTTCATTTATTCAAAGTGTAATCCTCTTACGCCCTGCAGCTCAAGAATTGTAAGAAATAGCTACATATCCGAGGGCGGTGATAGTAAAGTGTGCATGTGTAAAGTGAAAATGATCAAATCTGCAAAGAAAGTGAAAGGTTTGAAACTTCTATTGAAATAAAGTGGTTCCGTATAAAACATGCATATAATAAAAGTATTCGGTGCTACAATACAACTGTTTCCATTAAAATATCAAACTTTTATACTACTTTAAAACAATTCTCTCTCTCTCTCTCTCTCTCTCTCTCTCTCTCTCTCTCTCTCTCTCTCCCTCGCGTCAGCACAGCCCCATCGCAGTCAAACATTGGCGTTGTGTACACACCACTCAAGCAGCAGACAGAAGCGGTACTCAAGTGTTTTTCAAGTTGACGAAGGGACGATGTCTTAACGATACGACGTGAATAAATGAAAAGTGAGCGAGAGCAAAATGTCTCAAAGGGGATTAATTTGATTTCTATTCAAAAACTATTTTCTTACGTGTGGTTCTGAGAAAAAAAAAAAGGAACATGAAAGCAAGTTCAATATTCGATGATTAAACTATGAGAAAGGTTTTAGTGAATGGTTGATGTTGTTGCTGTTGTTGTTGGTGGTGATGTTGTTGTTGTTGTTTTATTTTGTTTTTCATAGAAGGTATTAAGTAATATTCTGATAAAGAGAAATATTAGAATAAGTATATCTAAAGTAACACTTGTTTCTTTTAATAATACACTCATATATTGCAATGGTGTAGAGACAAGTCATAAGTTTAGTTCATCGGTAAAAGAGAGAATACTGAAAGCGTGAAAGGAATATACGAATGCAACAATAAATATATAATCGAGTGATGTTAGTTCCGTTGCAAAATAAAGCAACACGCTTTGTTGTTAACTGGTGGCCTTTACACAGAACAGTATTATATTGATTCAGCATTACCCTGTCAGCATAGGTCGCTGTCCGAACATTCCTGCACTTTATGATTTGCTGCTGACACACATTTCAGTTCGTATAAACTAAGGTCAAGACCAACATGATTAAGTGGAACTCTCGGCGGCTTCTTCTGAATGTCGCTTTGGTGCAGGACCGAGAGAGGGAACCACTTTCTTCCTCCTTCACTCCATTACACTTTTTGGTGGGGCGCGTCTGAGCGTTGCCTCGCCTGATGAAGGTTAGTGTGACCGTAGGAGGAGCCGCTCACTTCCCACCAGGAGACTATGAGGGCCTTGCGGAGACGTCCAATAAGTAAAGGGGTTGAGGCCGAGGGCTTCATAGGGGCACTATCGTGGCTCACCAGACGAGGTTGCTAGCCGCAAAAATACTGAATAATTTAGATGTTTAGCCTACTTGAAAGGCGTTAAAGTGCATTAAGGCGGAGGTAAGGGGCAAAGTTCCGGCATATGAACAGTGTAAATGTGGTTGATGTTGAGGTGGGTGGTAATGGTCCATCCCGCTAAGTTATCGAGCCTCCTTTTTATCTGAGGGAAGTGTAGCGGAATGCTGTGATGACGGGGTCGTTGGGATTAAGTGTTTCAAACGAGCGAGGCAGAGAATCCAGACAACGCGGCGAAGGGGAGGAAGCAAGAGAACCTGGGGCAGACGACACGGCTGCTTCACATTGGGGCCTTCCACACGCCTCCCTTCAAAGGCTACTGGCGGCGAGATGACGGCACAGCTTATTGGCAGCCGCGGAGGCCCTGGACAAAACCGGCATCACGGGACCTCTGCTTTTCCAGGCAGCAATAAACAATTTCCGGGAAGGGAACGACAGGAGAAACGAGCAAAGGTCCGTAAAGCCACAGTGCTGAGGCTGCACCGAGGGTAAACTATTTCTGAGCTTGAATAGGCCAAGTGAAAGATGAAACTCTCGTAAAACAGGGCGTGTGAGGCCAATGGAGCGCACAGCCTTGAAAGATTATCGCGCGGTACTCACGGCGTACTGAAGGCGGCAGGGACTGGAAGCTGTGTTCGCTGAGGCATTTCGGAAAAGCTTTCTTCATACCGAAAAAAGAGACTGATTTTCTCTGAGGCGTAATATTAGGAGAACGTCACGCATGAATGAAGTAAAGGAAAGTGCATTGAAACATATCCTCAACAGCAGAGCCAGCAGTGAATAGCTAGCGAGGAGGAATAGATAGCGGCGGCGAGATATGAGGAATCTTGCAAAACGGAGGTTGAAAACTCCAAAATTTAAGCTGCAGTTAACTTGTGAAGCAGAAAATTGAAAATACATATGTGCTTTTATATGTTTGCTTTTGATGCACACGAATAGTTGATTTTTATTATGACTGCTTTGGTGTATTCAGTCGCATTTCATTTCCTCATTCCTGCCAGCACGACTTTCCTGTAAATGGTCCTCGTGTGAATGGCGTTTCAGGGATTGAAAGCTTGTCTCCTTAAGCGAAACCCTGTGTTTCACTGTTTGATCCGCTGCAGTCTCTGATGAGACAGCCAGACGTTACCCTACGGAACGAGCTTTGAGCTCATTATTTCCGATCTTCGGATAGGCCTGAGACCAGGCACACACCACACACCGGGACAACAAGGTCACAACTCCTCGATTTACATCCCGTACCTACTCACTGCTGGGTGAACAGGGGCTACACGTGAAAGGAGACACACCCAAATATCTCCACCCGGCCGGGGAATCGAACCCCGGTCATCTGGCTTGTGAAGCCAGCGCTCTAACCACTGAGCTACCGGGCTGTGTGTGTGTGTGTGTGTGTGTGTGTGTGTGTGTGTGTGTGTGTGTGTGTGTGTGTTCAAGGAGACGCACATACACACACACACATATGTACATCCAAGCGTGTGTGTAGCCATTCTTTCCAATCTCCCTCAATGAAGTACCATGCACGTCTCGTAGAAAAAGGGACATATTTGCCTTGCCTTATCAGTGATGCAGCTATTCGCGTGTTTACCGTGCGCTTACAGACCCTTAGAAGCGTGATTAGGGGCGTGGAGGGCGAGACAGGAGCTAGAGGGGAGCTAGAGGAGGCGAAGGGGGTACTAGGAGGTGCGCTGAGTGGGAGTGGGAATTGGGTTGGAGGAGATCGTCTGCTACAGGATCGACACCATAAGATTTGACAAGTTCCGTGAGGCGTGAGTTACAACCACATGAGATCATTTAATATGTACCAGTAGCGTGTGGAATAGAGGAAACGGAAACACGGAAGGAAGGAAGGGGAAGCGAATCGGATAGAGTGACAAAAACTCCTAATCCCTTCAGTACCATGCCGCGTTTTCATGTTAGTTCTGTTTACTATGTGCCGATTATAAACAGCTTCAAAAACTTATGTGAGGATTAAAATAGTAAAGACTCAAGTCATTAATCTTTTGACCTCCATAGACCCTTCCTAATGCAAACAAAATCGTCAAATCAAGCCCAAAAACGTGACAAAAATGCGTCTCTGTATTGAAAGGGTTAAAAGGGGAATGAATACTATACGATTAAAAAAAATCGAAAGTATAAAATATCTGAAGGATACAAGATTATGACGAGGAATTAACGGAAAAAAAATGAAGAGGAAAAAAGAGGAAAGATTGAGGTACCGAAGAGAGGATACAGCAGAGGACGAAAGACACACGAGTAGAAGAAATACATTATTAAAGTATTTGGAAGGAGATGCAGGAGTTTACCGAAAAGCGAGAAGATAAAGAAAGGATCGAAAAAACATTGTGAATATAATTAGAAATGCAGAAAGGAATTAGAGACTGAGTGGTAAGTAATACAGGATTTGCAAGACTGGCGGGTACACAGAAGAGCTACAGCGCATATAAAGAAAGCATTGAGAAGCCTCAAAAACAGAGTAGGTTTTGAGGGGCACGAGAAAAGTCAAGCCGGAGTTAAAGAACCACAGTGAGGAGATGGAGGTAGAGTAGAGGAAAAGAATCATCTTCGTGACTTGCGTTAAAAGGAGGAGCAGAAGGAGTAAGAGAAAACAAACAGTCGGTATTAATCTCCGTTAAGCCAAGCAGAAGTAGCGCCATTTCTTTCGCCGTGGGTTCGGGTTGGGTACAGTGATGTCTAGGGAATGCGACACACACTCCCTGGCTTCTGCTTTAGGCAATCAAGTGTGTCCTGTGTTGCGGTGGTCACTTCTCATCTCGCCGCGCTGTGTTCTGTGTGCTAATTATTCACCCAAACCTTGAACGATGCTGCCGACACCCCTTACGACACTTTTCTTCTCTATATGGTGCGTGTTTGTGCTATCAGGGAATCTTATTTGTGGTGTTGTTGGCACGGTGAACACTTGCGCTTGTGTAGTTGTGCGCTCAATCGAGGGATCATTTTTGTTATTATGTTATGTACAATGAACACTTTTTTTCCATTGTTTGCAGTATTGAGGGATCATTTCTTCTTTTATGTCATTACAGGAACAACGAACACTTTTATTATGTTTCCACTATCGAGGAATTATTTACACGCTGTCACTGAACACATATTTCTCTCTCTCTCTCTCTCTCTCTCTCTCTCTCTCTCTCTCTCTCTCTCTCTCTCTCTCTCTCTCTCTCTCTCTCTCTCTCTCTCTCTCTTCAGTCTCACACGTGCGGTATCAAAGAACTATTGTAGCACTATAGTCGATACCACATACACTAATTTCTTATTCTATCAAGGACGAAAGTAAACGTTAACTGCGTCGGTAATATAATGCTGGCCTTAGTGCAGGAGTTGTTTTGGGTCGCTTTCCTACCGCTGTCAAGGTTTCGCCGCTCACACACAAACACTGCAGAGTCAAAAGTGAGATAATGATCCGCGCCGCTTACTGGCTCACGGCTTCATCAGTATTCATGGCGGCATTGTAACGAGGGCGGTGTGTGCGTGCAACTTACTGCCTTTTGAGTATTGTGTACTGTGGGGTTTGTTTATGCACGATTTCTTGTGTTATGAATCATAAACATGTACGAATACCTGCACAATTAATTTGCTGTTTACCTTTGATAAATACATTCCTATTACTACTAGTGCTGCTACTATTGCTACCACTTCTGTGCTTATAATAGCTCCCTTAGGGCCTCATTATGGTCAATTACTAAACAGACCCCATTCTGAGCCCTCACTCGTACCCAACTATCCTAAAACGGCGGCGGTGCTGGTGGTGGAGGGGCAGGCAGGGCGCGTGCCTCCTGATTAAGGGTTTCATCCAAACTTTAAGACAGCCGCTTTGAGATTCCAGCTAAGGGAAGGAAGAAGTAAAAACACACCAGGCTTCCAACTTATTAAGAAAGTTACGCTATTGTCTTCATTTCCTTCCATATCGCGGCGTGGTGGCGGAGTCCAGCGGTCCGAGAAGTTACTGAATGCACGCAGAGGAAGTTCATTCAGCGAGCACCGTGATTAACCCGCAGGTGGTGAAGAGCCTGGTTTGTTTGATTATTGATTCTCCCTTCTAATAAGTCTGGTTTGTCTATTCTTTACTCTATAGTTAGTCTGGTTTGTTTACTAGCTCGCTAGCCTGTAAACAAACTGTGGTTCTTATTTGTCTCTTCCTGGCACATCCAAGAATGATACTTGAATGGTAATTGATATAAAGAGGAAAATGTTCAGTCTCTCTCTCTCTCTCTCTCTCTCTCTCTCTCTCTCTCTCTCTCTCTCTCTCTCTCTCTCTCTCTCTCTCTCTCTCTCTGTGTGTGTGTGTGTGTGTGTGTGTGTGTGTGTGTGTGTGTGTGTGTGTATCTACATATCTCTTCTTCTTACTTTCCTTTTTCCACTTTCACACGCTCCTCTTGAGCGTCACTCGGAGGATGCAGGAAGAGGCGAGCGGTATACATACATACATACATACATACATACAGCAAATATCGTAACATACACTTAATACCTTAGTTCCGCGGGAGGTGTCAGTGTTTTTAATTAAATCATCTAGCATGGTCGTATATTTTGTCCCGAGGCTTGAAGGTTTGCAGAGTGGCGGAATAGGGAGTGGGGAGGGAGTGGGAGAGGGAGTGAGGGTGGGAGTAGGGAAAGGATGAGGATTTGGAGAGATAGAGTCCTTCCTTTCACTTCCACTTCATCAACATCCCCCGCCGGTCCTGCCTGCTCCCCATTCTTCCCCATCGTATAAGGAAACTTTCTCACTTCCACTTGATATTGTCCATCTCTCTGGTTATATCCGCCGCTGAGTGTGTGTGTGTATGTGCGTGTCTATCTCCTAGTGTCTCTCTCCTGTCTCTCTCCTGTCTCTCTCTCTCTCTCTCTCTCTCTCTCTCTCTCTCTCTCTCTCTCTCTCTCTCTCCCCTCTTTTCCTCCCTTCGCCAGGATTCACTGCAAGTTGCGTCATGGCTCCCTTCCTTCCCACTCGGCGGTGTTATGTAGCATGTCGCTTTATGTCGCTTCAGGTTCACCAGGGAGGGAGGAAGAGAGGGGCGCCGCTACCCAGAACTCATCCTCCCTCCTCCCTTCATTAGTCACCCTTCCAGACCCAATGGCAGGCTAGGATTTATTGCGTCCTTTTGAAGCTAAAACTGCCCCTTGTATGGATTTAGGTCAGTCCTCCTTCTCAGACTCAGGACTCATTTTTCTCAGCGTGTAAGCCGAGGTCATCCCAGCCTAGAGATCTGAGTCACCATTTTTCAGACCCACTACATAAAGTTCCTCACGGATGAGTGGCTGCCGCGCTATACCTCACGCTCTCCCTTCTCATAATTGCTGTTTTGTAAAGCTCTGTTCACTTATCATAACTGTTTTCAAAGATCATGCAGAGGAAAAGTGGAGTTTTCATGAGTGTTTTTGCCATTAGTGATGTTAAATAATTAGTAAATCATCGCTAGTTTTAAAAAATGTTGAAATGTACATCATTTTCACTACATCCTGTTACGTAGAGATTATCGAGAGCCAGACGAGATAACTACGAATATGAAAGCTCCATTGTACATATGAGAAATACAGGACAGCATTTCTAAATATTTCATCATCTGATCTCTCTCTTTTAACAGATTTTCAGGGTTTTCATTGATTGATTGACTGGCTGACTAACTGACTGACTGAATGTTTATTGATTGATTGATTGACCGACTGACTAACTAATTGACTGAACGACTTATTGATCAATTCGCTTACTGACTGACTGACTGAACGAATGAATGAATGAATGAATGATTTTTTTATTGATTCACTGACTGGCTGACTAACTGACTGACTGAATGACTAACTAACAATGAGTAACTGAATGATATTGACAGTTTGACTGACTGACAAACTGACTGAACGATTACTTGATTGATTCACTGACGAACTTACTGACTAAATTAACAACCGACTGATTGACTGACTGACTAACTGAATGACTGACTAACCGACTGAATGAAGGACTGACTTACTGACTGACTGACAAACACACTGATTTATTGACTGATTGATTAGTGGCGCTACATCAAAGCTATCACGTGTCACTAACCATTCGGAGACACAACTAACCATAAAAGTCTCTCATATGACCTTACAACCTCGATCCGCCAGACAAGCGAGTGACCAATGGAGAAATACGACCGACCGCTGACGCAAGAGGTCGTCCGTGTGACCTTACGACCTTGTGATCCTCCAGCAACAAAATAGGACACAATATTGGTTGTACTTGTGATCAAATGACCTACCTAGAGCCAAATACGACCTTCAGGAGAGACACAAGGGGTCGTCATTTAAATAAAACATGAAATGGTAACTACTTTTCACTCTCAGGGATCGTCTCTCACTCCCTCTCAACCTCTTAACATCGTAACTTTAACCTCTCAATGTCACCCTTCGTCATCCCCCCTTCTCCCTCTCCTCCCTCTCCCTCTCTCTCTCTCTCTCTCTCTCTCTCTGTAGTAGTAGTAGACCATTCGCAGCAGTCGCCATTTGGAAAGTTTTCCCTGAATTGCCTTGGCTTTGGTCGGGTTTTCAGTTTTTCCAAGGGAGATTTATCGGAGTCGATCTCAGTGTCGACTCTTCTTAGGTGAGCGGCGCGGGATGGAGGGCGTCGTTCTGGCCACTTCTTCGGCGGATTATTGCCAGGAGAGGAGACGCGGGATGGTGAGTCGCCCTTGTGTTAAGTAAAGGATGGATAGCGCGGGGTTTCTTGCGCCCAGCTTACGAAGAGTTCAGCTTACGAGGGTGGTGGTGATTCCATGAGGGAGGAGGAGGAGGAGGAGAAGGAAGATGAGGAGGAGGAGGAGGAGAAGAAGAAGAAGAAAAAGAAGAAGAAGAAGAAGAAGAAGAAGAAGAAGAAGAAGAAGAAGAAGAAGAAGAAGAAGAAGAAGAAGAAGAAGAAGAAGAAGAAGAAGAAGAAGAAGAAGAAGAAGAAGAAGAAGAAGAAGAAGAAGAAGAAGAAGAAGAAGAAGAAGAAGAAGAAGAAGAAGAAGACGAACAACAACAACAACAACAACAACAACAACAACAACAACAACAACAACAACAACAACAACAACAAGAATGACTAGAAAAAAAAGATAAGAATGAGAATAGCGAAAACAACAAGAACAAGAAAAGAAAATGGAAACCACATCTAAAAATGAAAACCACATTTTTAAATTAGATTAAATAAGGATTGATTTAAAAACTTCACCTTCCATTAAAATTAGGAAAAAACCTCGATTTTGGACTGAAATTTGATAGAAAGAGATACATGACGCTTCCACCACCACCATCACCACAACTACCACCACCACCATCACCACCACCACCACCACCACTGCAGTATCCAATTTCTCTACCACCACCACCACCACCACCACTCCCGGCAGCATGGTAATGAGTGCAGCATATTCAGAGGTGCTCCTTAGTCCCACATGTCGCCTTCATCACTTTTTACTGTCCGCCATGAATACGTATATCCTTAAGGAACCCAGAGGAAGGAGAGGGAGGGAGGAAAGAGGGAGGGAGGAAGGGAAGGAGGAGAGGAGGGAAAGGAGAGGGATGGAAAATGATGAAAGTGAGGCTAGAGGAAGTGAGAGAGATAGAGACACAGAGACAGACAGAGAGATGAACTTTTATAATTTTCTGAGAGGTTGTGAGGATGACGTCTATTTAGCAACACAGAAAAATGAAGTATCCGTATAATAAATAACTCTTAAATCAAAGCAAACCAATGACGCCGAGCAGTGCAGCAATACGTTAACGAAAAACAGTATTAATTTTGAAAGACAGACTAATAGTAGTACATTTTTTTTTTTTCATAACGTGATTAAATTTTGAAACAGACGAGTGTACAATCATTACCTAACGACAACACACACACACACACACACACACACACACACACACACACACACACACTAAATCTTCCTATCCCACTCACAGGAAAAAAACTAACTAAAATAAGAGACCTAGTTTATCCTCTCTCAAATCAAAACATAATCAGCAAATACAAAATGAAAGGAGAGACAGGTAAGGCAGGTGGAGGAGGTGGCAGGGAACAGGTATACAGGTGTAAGCTCTCCCACACCTGGCGCCCAAACAAACACACACGCCCACCTCACCTCTCCAGTCCACCCACTTACGATAATCCAGGAACGTAAAATTTGGGAATAACTCTTTCAGTAATGAGGTGGAGTTATCATTATCCCCACTGTCTCTCTCTCTCTCTCTCTCTCTCTCTCTCTCTCTCTCTCTCTCTCTCTCTCTCTCTCTCTCTCTCTCTCTCTCTCAGCTTTATTCTATCATCTCTCTTTTAGTCTCTTAATTTTCTTCTAGTCATGTACTCTCTCTCTCTCTCTCTCTCTCTCTCTCTCTCTCTCTCTCTCTCTCTCTCTCTCTCTCTCTCTCTCTCTCTCTCTCTCTCTCTCTCTGAACACGTTGCATACCTGTGTGGTTCTCCCCCCCCCCCTGTAGGCCACACTTCATTATTTTTACTTCCCTCTTGTCCCTCCACCGCGCCGCACGCCCTATCGCCACAACTTGCGTCCTCCGTGCATGCGAGAACACCGGCGGGGTAAAAATAAATAGAAAAAAAAAGTTTGATGAAAAAAAATATTGAGTCTCGTGATGCGAAAACAAACTCAAACAAAACAAGTGATAGAGGAGCAGAGAGGGGAATGAAAAAAGAATGAAAGTAAAGTGAAAAAAATATATATATAACACAAATTTTAGTTTCTATTATGAAGGTCTAAGTCTTTATTCTTTATTAGTGTGCTTGTAATTCTAAATCACATGTAGTTTTTTTTTTCGTGTTTATTTTTTTCTATTTAAAAATTTTGGGTTTTTATTTTTTCCTACAAGGTGTGAAGGACAGACTAAAGATGACAGTCTCTCTCTCTCTCTCTCTCTCTCTCTCTCTCTCTCTCTCTCTCTCTCTCTCTCTCTCTCTTGAAAGGAACACTGAGGGCGCTACATGACCCTGGTGCAGCTCAAACAGTTCAATCAATCAATCGCTTTACACAAAATTGATTCCACCACAGGACGACAAAAAGGCAGAAAAATGGTCCACTGAGATGCCATTAACTCAAAAGAAAGACCAAAGGAGAAAATTAACTTGTAATGACGAGTATTCTGATAAGACCAACGAGGTAATGAGGGAAACTTGAAAGGCTGCGCACACACCAAGCAGGAATTATCGAGGGAGTAGCAAGAGAGAAGCAATATCAAACAGGCGGCAATGAATGAGTTAAAGTTAGCAGGTGCATTATTTCTCGTTGTCAGGTGTTCTTAGGCTTCGATTTCATTATTACTATAGTCTGTCTACTCTAAAATGGCTCCTGGATTTAAAACATATTGTAGCTTAGTGATTACGTATATGATTTTGTGAATAACACTTTTTTTCTGCTAATCAATGCGCTTATTTTCCTCAAGATTTATATCATTTATACCACGTGGGCTTTTCACGGGAATTTATGGGCTAAAGGGGTACTTTTTTCGGGTACCTCCTATCTCAAAGCCCACCCGCTAGGAAACCGTTGCCCCGAGTGAGGAAGCCCAACCTACACTCGGACCGTGGACAGGATTCGAACCCGTGCGCTTGGAGACCCCTCGGACCCCAAAGCACGCATGATTCCACTGTACCACGGCGGCCCCTGAACTAACAACCAGACATTCGCTGGGACACCATTCAAACCGAGACCCAGGAGCCACTTTAGACAGGCTATAGACCGGCGCTATCATCCGAAGGGGGTTAGAATAGATAGATGCCTCCATACTAGTGACAGAAGGAACTCATCAACCATACCAGAGTGACCTGATCAAAGCGTGCATCCCTAAATTAAGATACAATAATAAGTGCAATTATCAGTGAGGGTTTAAAATAGACAAATGCCTCCACGCTAGACAGATGTAGTGACAGGAGGAGTTCAGCAACCATACTAGAATTAACCAAAGCCTGCATCCCAAAATGGCACAACAATAACAAGATGCACAAAGAAACTCGATCAAACACTTTTCGATTCTACATATTCTAAGCGCTATTGTCTGGTGGCTGGCTTAACCCGGCTAACTGTAACCCCCTACATCCTCCCACACAAAGATCCCCCACAAAAAGAAGTATAACCATCCAATTAGTGATATAACATGCCTCGCTTTCCCCCGCACCATCGTATCACCACATGCATTCCGACACCCCACTGATTTTTTTCCCTCCCCCGTTCCTCGTCCTCGCCTTCCTTTCAGTCACCTGCACATTCTCAAGAGGCAGCATCACGACACCTCGGGGACTAAGCTGGTGCCATCATTTCCGCGCTCTCTTACTTTCTGCCGAGTTTTTTTTCGGATTTTTTGTGGAGGTAAAGGAAATGTGGGAAGGAATAGGTGGGAGGATTGAGTGTGGCGTAAGATGTGGGTCTCTCTCTCTCTCTCTCTCTCTCTCTCTCTCTCTCTCTCTCTCTCTCTCTCTCTCTCTCTCTCTCTCTCTCTCTCTCTTTCTCTCTCTCTGTATATACATGTGTGTGTGTGTGTGTGTGTGTGTGTGTGTGTGTGTGTGTGTGTGTGTGTGTGTGTGTGTGTCTGTGTGAACCGCCGTCCTTGCCAGCCATTAGCCTACATTCACTTTCCTATATATATAAACCAGAAAAAGAAAAACCAATTCCTAACAGGTATAGAAGCTACAGGTGGGTGAGGCAGATACAACCCGCGGCCAGATCCTCTTCAGGTGATCTACAGGTGAGTGAGGGCGCTTCGTATCCAGGCCAAGGTGTTTCCGGTGAGTCAGCAGAGGCGAGTCACGGGCGCCTACCTAAGCTTGTACCATTGCAGTCATTGTTTAGTGTACGTGTGCTGAAATTCTTGAACAAAGGTATTCACTATAATTTTTCCTTCCCCCTGCAGCGAGTTTCCTCATACGGTAACAGACGCAAAGCCAGACACAGACACAGACACAGACACAGACACGGATGGAGGTACAGACGAAGGCACAGACAGTCAAGGGAGAGGAAAAAGAGAGTTACCGAGAGAGAGAGAGAGAGAGAGAGAGAGAGAGAGAGAGAATTTTACTCGAGATGATGGGAAAGGAATGTGGAGAGAGAAAGAATGAAGAAGGAGAAAGACGAGAAAGCGACAGAGAACGCTGACGTGAGAGAAGGGAATGAATGAGTGGATGGAGAGATAATACGAGGAAGCGGGAAGGAAGGAGGAGGAATTGATACCAGCACGGAACTTACAGCATAAATATGAAGCGAGAGGGAAAAAAAGGTAAGGGAAAAACGAAAGAGATAAGCAAGATATTGGATTTGAGGAAAAAAGACAGGATAGAGAAAAAGAAAGAGAGAAACTGAATATCACCCTTTTAATACCTATTGACACCCTCATTTTTTCTCATTCTCACCCCTCACCCCTCACCTGTCACCCCCTCACCCCTCTACACATATTACCACATCCGGGACAAAGAAAAAGACCAAAAGAGAGAGAAACTAATACCTATCGACACACCCTCATTTTCCCCATTCTCACCTCTCACCCCTTACCTGTCACCCCTTTCACCTCCCCTCATCTTCCAGCACATACCGTCACACCATCCCTTGGCTCGCCTCACATGACCTCATAAACACCGCACCTCTTCGCAACGCACCATTCCATGACACTATAACCGTGAGTCCTGTGTCGGTGGTGGTGGTGGTGGTGGTGGTGGTGGTGGTGGTATAACTTTCCCGCTGACACGGCGAGGCAGAAACTCATCACGTTTCTTACCAGGAACCGAACGAGAGAGAGAGAGAGAGAGAGAGAGAGAGAATGTGAGACCTTCCTAACTACTTGAGACAAAACTATCCCCTTCCTCTTTCTTCTCCCTTCCCTTCTTCTTCTTTTCTTCCTGAACAATGGGAGACGTAAGTTCCTTCTCTTCCTTATTGGCTGATATTACACTAATTGCCCAAATACTCGTACCTTCCCCTTTGCTAACCTAATATCACCTAACCTAACTAAACCAACCCTATTATACACTACACTACCCTACCCTACCCTAACCTACCCTAACCTACCCTAATCCCACCTAAACTAACCTTACCTTGACCTAACCTTTCACTGTATTAACCTATTTTAACTTCACCCATCCTAGCTTTACCTAACATAACTACCTTACAAACCAACTAACTAACTAGCGGTCTCAATAGCTATAGTTCTCCTCGTCACCCTCGTCTTCTTTTCCTCTTCCTCCCAGCAACTCACTCCCTGGAAAGGCGAGGCACGGCACAGTGGTGGGAGCGCTAAGGGTCGCCTCGGTAATGGATGTGTTAAAAGTTTTTCCTCTGCAAGCGACGGGATGTTACTGAAGGCAAAGAAATAGTGTGCTGAGAAATGAGCATGATGACACTCCACCTGCTTGTTACGTCTCTCTCTCTCTCTCTCTCTCTCTCTCTCTCTCTCTCTGGTAGTATAGAAAATCAATAAAAAAAAAGCATAAATTAGTACGAAGATAGGAAATTACACATGCAAAGATACATAGCACACACACAAAGACACACACACACACACACACACACACACACACACACACACACACACACACACACACACACACACACACACACACGTCGCAGTAATAAAACGAGATGGTCCTGCCTCTCTATTCAAGTTCAATCCAAGCAGAGCCAAAATTGAGTCAAGCTAAATAAACTCTCCTCTGACAAAACCGTGCCACTTGTTGAAATATATTACACATTTGTCTTTTCCTCTTTCCTTTTATTTTTCCTACTCCTCCTCTTCCTCTTTCTCTTCTTCATCCTCTTTCTCCTCTTCCTCCTCCTCCTACGTCTCTTCCTTCTCCTCTTCCTCCTCCTTCTCCTTCTCCTTCTCCTTCTGCTTTTCCTCCTCCTCCTTCTACTTTGTATCTTTATCATCCATCTCTTTCGACTTTTCTGATTTATTTCCTCTTTTTTGCTTTTTTTCTATATTATCCTCATTTTTCTATATGGTTTTTATATATGTACTAAATAACTGACCAAATGAATTAATAAATATAAATCCTCTTTCTCCTCCACTTCCTCCTCTTTTTCTTCCTCTTTTTCCTCCTTCCCTTACTTCTTTCCACAACATTGCCTTCGTTTTATTTTTTCCTCCCTTTTGTTCCTCGGCCCCTTTCCTCCCCACTGGTCTTCCCATAAGCAGCAGTGGTTTGCCGCACTCCTTGGGTCAACACTGGCTTTGCGGGTACACGTGGAGGCTTTAAGAATGCAAATTACAGATTACGAAAAAATACGAATCGCTCTTAATTACCTCTTGTTTTCCCTTTGCACCTTCTTAGGATATAATAGGGAGATTTCTCTCTCTCTCTCTCTCTCTCTCTCTCTCTCTCTCTCTCTCTCTCTCTCTCTCTCTCTCCTTTGTACCCCGCTGTCTTTTTCTCTTATCTAGTGATTCACTTTTAACGACCAAAACTGTCATATCAAAACTAAGGTCTTCTTTCCAGAGCCCTTATCGTGTTAATTACAAAACTATTCTTTTCTCCTTTCTTCTCCTACCATTTTCTTGTTAATCAGCAAAACTATGTCAATAAAACTATCTTATATAAATAACATCACATTAACTGCAAAACTATTCTCTTATCAGCTCACAAAACTGTCTTACTATCTCAAAGTGTTCTCCCTTAAGTAATTCCTTCTTCATGCACCAAACTGTTACATTCTTATCTACAAAAAGTACTTTCTCTTCAACCCACAAAACACTAAACCAACTTCTTCCTGCGTTCTCTGCCTTTCGTTTCTTCCCTACAGCACCATCTTTTCTTACACACTTCCCTTCACCTCTCCCTTCCACGACATTGGTTCCTTTTTGCCGATACCGTCAGCCTTTCTCTTTCTTTTCGTGAAGCAAAAAAAACAAGTTTCTTTTAACCTGACGCACCACCACACACCACACACTACCACAGGTCACCACACCACACACTAAAAAAACCTCTATTTTAACCTGACCCATCAATATACATCCACACTACCACAGGACACTACACACCACCACTTATAACTAAAGGACACCAAACACCTCTACAGCCAAAACCACACACCACCACACCACCACATCACCACACACTGACAGCAAACTTCCATGACAAATCAACTCTCTTTTCAACTAAACATTTCACGTCCCCTTTACTAAAACACGTCACATCTCCCTCAGTCCTGAATAAAGCGACTCTCTCCATCTGACACTCCCTCCTCTTCCACTCTTCCACTCTTCCACTCTTCCACCTTCACAAATGTCACCATTGAGGCGCCACTTCAGCATAAATTCACACACACACACACACACACACACACACACACACACACACACACACACACACACATTTACACACACATTCACACACATTCACACAACTGGCAAACATCACTCGCGGCGTTTGTATGTTTGGCTGAAAAAAATAAAGGAAATATTTCGAATCTTGATGTGTATTTCAGTTGTGCTCTCTCTCTCTCTCTCTCTCTCTCTCTCTCTCTCTCTCTCTCTCTCTCTCTCTCTCTCTCTCTCTCTCTCTCTCTCACACACACACAAAGCTTCCGCACAAAAACAATGAGGAAGGACAAAGTGTTTTCAGGCACATCCTCCTCCTCCTCCTCCTCCTCCTCCTCCTCCTCCTCCTCCTCCTCCTCTGCCTCCTCCTCCTCCTCCTCCTCCTCTGCCTATTCTGCCTCGCTGTTGTCCCCATCCCGCACTGCACGAAATAAAGCGACAAATGTATGTAACTGAGGACACACACACACACACACACACACACACACACACACACACACACACACAAGCACGATATCGCGGGAGAGACGCAAAGCCAGCATAAAATTTCCTTCCTTGATGTATGAATATGGAGAGGAAGTCACTCCGATAAAAAGAAAAAGAAGAGAGAGAGAGAAAGAGAGAGAGAAAGAAAAGACAAAATTGTGATTCTCTCTCTCTCTCTCTCTCTCTCTCTCTCTCTCTCTCTCTCTCTCTCTCTCTCTCTCTCTCTCTCTCCACAAAGAATGAAGGAAAAGGACGTACACACACGCGTGCACACACACACACACACACACACACACACACAGAGAGAGAGAGAGAGAGAGACAGAAAGAGAGAGAGAGAGAGACAAGGCTGGTGAAACTAAAATCTCTCTCTCTCTCTCTCTCTCTCTCTCTCTCTCTCTCTCTCTCGCTTAAATAGTTTAGAGGAGTTTCACCTGGACGAAAGGAGAGGCAAGAGGCGAAGAGGAGAAGAGGGAGAAATTTGATAAAGGGAAGAAGACGAGACGCACAACCAGGAGCATTATCACCTCTGAGGAAATGTGAGTGGAAACGCGAACGCCGCTTGTGGGGATGGGGTAAGATGGACCTCAGCCTCCGTTTTCTTTACCTCGTCCCTTTTTCTTCCCTAGTCTCAGGGGAAAACTACTGAAAAAATGTAGAATCAGGTGCAAAAATAGTAGCAAGAGTTTTGATGGAGTAAAGGAAGAGGTGGAGAAAATAGCATGTGAGAGAGAGAGAGAGAGAGAGAGAGAGAGAGAGAGAGAGAGAGAGAGAGAGAGAGAGAGAGAGAGAGAGAGAGATGAAAATGGAAAGATGGAAAAATGCATGAGAGAGAGAGAGAGAGAGAGAGAGAGAGAGAGAGAGAGAGAGACAGACAGACAGACAGACAGACAGACAGACAGACAGACAGAAAAAAGTTAAAGAAAAATTTTTAATGTTATGAACGTTAGTGAATGCAAATGTTTCCAAATGTTTCCTGAAAGCTTCCAGAATGTTTCAGGCGAGGATGTCATTAATTGTATTCTACGTGGAATTGCTCAAACGAAAAACAGTTTTTTGGTTTTCCTTTTTCTTTTACTATTTTGCAATTAGTGATTAAGGTACCTAAAAGAATGACACTGGTAAATAAGTGAGAGAGAGAGAGAGAGAGAGAGAGAGAGAGAGAGAGAGAGAGTTAAACCAATACTTGCTCTCTTCTGCGACGTAGAAGTACACTTGACTAAATTTTATATCCGCACACGGGAAAGATACACACACACACACACACACACACACACACACACACACACACACACACACACACACACACACACACACACACACACACACACACACACACACACACACACACACACACACACACACACACACACACACACACACACACACACACACACACACACACACACACACACACCAAACATATCCTACCCACTCAAACACAATCCACACCCACACACAGGAATTATACACCTGTTTCAATATCAGTGGAAGGGTTTAACTTTTCATTATTACGCTTCCAGCAATTGAAAAATATAGCATTACATTCCCTCCTCCATATGTGGGGCTGAAAATACTGCAAACGTTAAAATATGCAGGTCAGTTTTAAAGCCTGACTTACCTTGGAAAGTTAATTACGTTTTCCATTTACTTTTTAACTCCTTCAGTGCTATGACGCGTTTCCATATTCACATTATTTACTATTTAGTGATTTTATACAGCTTCAGAAACTTATGTGGGAATTAAATTAGTGGAGTTTCTGGCCATTGATTTTCTGACCTCCATACACCTTTCCTAATGTAAATAAAATCTTATCATACTCAAACTCATACTAAAAAAAATGCGTCCCATTACTGAAGGCGTTAATGGTGTCTAAAGGAAAGCACAAAATTAAAAACTTCTGTTCTTTCTTATTTTCTCCCTCTAACATTCCTCTGCCACATAAGGACTATTACTTCAGACTTCTTACCATTTTATCTTTATCATTTTCACCAATCGAGAACTTACCGAGGCTCATAATCTGAAGAAATAATGTACTTGAATACCGAACCTTTCTTTATTATAAGCCGATTATGATACATGTCCTTGATATCCTTTCTGTCTGTTGCCCTTTAGGAATATAGAAAATAAAGAAAACTGTAAGACTCCTCCAGTTTACAATCTCAGCATAAAATATACCTATCTATATTCAATTACCATTACTATCCATAAATTCACCGTGGCACAGTGGAACCATGCGTGCTTTGGGGTCCGAGGGGTCTCCAAGCGCACGGGTTCGAATCCTGTCCACGGTCCGAGTGTAGGTTGGACTTCCTCATTCGGGGCAACGGCTTCCTAGCTTTGAGATAGGGTGTACCCAAAAAGTATCCCCTTTAGCCCATAAATTCCCGTGAAACGCCCACATGCTATTGATAAAAAAATATAAAAAAAATTTCCTAGTGACTCAACACTAATAACTTGATTACTGAGTCTATAACAATCTTCTTTTCTCTTCTTTTTTTTCCCATCACCGTGACTTACATTCAACATTTAATACATAAAGAATAAATCAGAACCATTATAGACTGGCGAACATACAGATAGAGAAGCAAACGCAGAGAATAATGGGAATAAAACGAAGATGTCCAATAAGATAGCGGATAATGAGTCAGAAATGATAGCAGATAATGACTATAATGACCGATTGCAATGATAAGTCTCAGTGGAAGCCCCGACGGTGCTTCACTATCCTTCTAATCCAAACACAAATACTGAAAAGGAGTAAAAAAAATATTCCACGCCATTAACATAAAGTGTGGTGATACAGAGAGCGACAGACGGTGAGAGTGAGGAAGGAACTCAGGGACAGCAGATGGAAAGATGGAGCACAATGAAGGAAAAGGCAATTAGCGAAAACGAACTTAAAATAGTGAAATGAAATAAAAAGGAGATAATTGACATGAAAGAATAATCTAAAAGGTATGAAAGATAAAAAAAAAAGTGGAGGAAAGGAAAATGATGAAAAGAATAAGAAGAAAATGACAAATAAAAAGATGAAACTGATAGAAAAATATTACTGGATGACGAAAGAGAAATATAAAAAGAATATCAAATGAAAAATTAAATTAAATAGAGAAGAAGAGACAGTTGGCAAGCGGTGCGTCTTCCTTAATTCAAAGTTAATTAAAAGATTTCATTACTTAGTTATGAAGTTCATAATTCTCTTTATTTGATTCGTTGCTGCGGGTAATTAAGAATGAAAATAATTCTGAATAACTCATGAAATATAACACAGTAACTTATGTTGAAGGTGACACAGCGCAGGACTGTTTATGTCAACCACTAGTAACACTGAATAGTAACTCAGCACACGACCTTCAAATCCCACCATTCTCTCTATTTTCAATTAACTAAATGTTCTTTTCATCATTACTCTTGTACCTCTTAACGTACGGCTTTAATAATCGTGAGGATGCTCATAACAAGAACAATAACAGTAACAAGTTAGGTCATTCTACAATTGCCTCGTTATTACCACTGTCAAAAGGCCGCCTGACCTTCACCCACACGTCCATGCACTGTCGCGTCCAGCAGTGGTGTCACCGAGTCCAGTCAATTAAATGTCGCGTCCACGAATCGAGTGGAAATTAATAATCAGATTCATAAGCTGCTTTATATTGAGATCAAGAACTGGGAACGTGACAGGTGGAGGCAAACTATACTATTTTTGTCCAAACCATTCCACGCACCGACATCCCTTCCTAGTGCAGCTGTACACCCATGGACTACAGCCTTACTAGTGCACCTGGACCATTACCATTAATTACTTCATCGATTACCCTAAAACAGTCAGCAGGTAACGCCACCTATCGACACCTGCACGTCGTCCCTCACGTGCCCTCAACTCACCTGGCACTCCCCCTCATTAGCACTCACATTACGACATAATCACCACATTAACTGCCTTCACCGTGCCCCTCCACACCCATAACTCCCTCGCGCTACTGACATACATCACCGCCTCGCCCCGCCGTCAGTGCCAGTGTCATGAGGGCGGCGGTGTGTAGCGGGGCACATCACACCGTCACGGCTGCACACAGAGGGGCGGTGCGTAGCTACGAGCATCATTATCATCTCGGGAACACCTGTGCTGGCTGTAAAAGCAAGGTGAGTGTTAAGCTGCCGTACATACACAGGTGAGCAAGGCGGTCATTAGTGGATGGAGCTTTCCACATTTACCGTTACGGCCTCATTGGCGGTGATGTGTTGTGTTATTAGTGCCGTAAAACTTGCTGTCTGTCTGTCTGTGTGTGTGTCTCTGTCATTCTACTTCCCTCCCTCCACTGCTGGTTATATGTGTTACTTTTTTTAATTTTTACTGCTGCTTTGTGAATGCAATTTAAATCTTTTCGTTTTCATTTATTTTTATTCATTACATATGTACACGACTTGTCTCTTCCATTTATTATTCATTTCTCTTTACGTTTCCTGTTTCTTTTGTATGCAGGTTTTCTCTTGCTTTTAATTTTTACCTTCATTTTTATTTCACCTTTACTGCTGCTCTTGTATCTCATGAATAATATAAACCTTTAATGATCGCAACAAAACTCAAAAGAACACTAACACTAACAATAACACACGCCCGTCCTTCGCATCACACCTTCACAAAAAATAAACACGCTCGCGTTGAGGAAGAAACAAGGTAACAGGCGCAGGTAACAATGGGGCAGGTAATAACACACCTGCGCCCCGTGTACACACCACTAACGAGCTCAGCACACCTTTGGCACGGACAGTGAAGAGACAAAGGGAAAAAAGTACAAACAAAACAGTTACGTGTCGCCACTACCAGACTGTCCCCTGTCAATTATCCCGCGCGATTCTAAAGGGAAGAGAAACAATGCATACAAGAAATGACCAAGCAAGGAAGTAATGGTTGTCCTTTTCATCTTCGCCCTTCCTTTCGTGATTCTCCTCCTCCTCTTCCTCTTCCTTTTCTTCCTCCCTCTCTTCAGGAGTATGTGCAAACAAGAAATGTCCATCCTTTTCTTTCTCATTATCCTCCATCTTCTCTTTCTCCTCCTCCCCGTCCTCCTCTTCCTCCTCTCTTAATGACTACAACAGCAGGTAACCTCATGATAACCCAATGAGATTTCACCTACCTGGTCCCCCATTCTTGTGCGTCCTTTTAATCCTACTTCTGCTCTTCTTCCTCCTCCTCTTCTTCCTCCTCCTCCTCCTCCTTCTCCTCCTCCTCCTCCTCCTCCTCCTCCTCCTCCTCCTCCTCCTCCTCCTCCTCCTCCTCCTCCTCCTCATACACACAAACAAACACCTAAATCATCAATCCTTGCTTTTTATGTGCCAAAACCCTTCCTTTCCTAAGCACCAATGCATCAGTGAGAATCGAATCACAGGAACCAGCACATCACCAAATGTTCCTCACCATCCCTCACCATCCCTCACCATTCCTCACCATTCCTCATCGTCATAACCCCACATCACTCTAAACTACAAAGCCTCAGCGCCCTAAACAGCCTAAAAAGAGCCTAAAAGAACCATCCATGACAACTCGGAGCCAGAAACGAGGAAGAACGACACGAGGAGAGAGAAAACACGGGAGGGAAAGGGAAGAGAAAAGCTAGAGAAAGAGGCTGGTGTTGGTGGTAGTAGTAGTGGTGGTGGTGGTGGTGGTGCTTGTGATGTAAACAAGGACGCCAGACGCAGAAAGAATGGGACAAATGCACGTGAGCTGAGATATGCTGCAGGAAATTGTCAAGTTGAGAGGCGTTTTGCTGCGAGTTGACAATTCCCACTCGCGAAAAGGAGGAAGACCAAGACGAAGTAGGCGGAATGCAGCTGGAGAGAGAGAGAGAGAGAGAGAGAGAGAGAGAGAGAGAGAGAGAGAGAGAGAGAGAGAGAGAGAGCACCCAGAGGAATAGAAAGAGAAACTGTGGGTGAAATGAAGAGAGAATGTGAGTTAAAAGGAACATGACCAGGAGAGAAAAGGAAGATTAGGAGTGAAAGTAAAAGGGAACCAGGAGAGTAGGAGGAGAAGGAAGAGGAGGAGGAGGAGGAGGAGGAGGAGGAGGAGGGAGAAAGGAATGAATAGATGACTAGGAGTGGAGGTTAGGGGGAGGGTGAGATAAGGGACGAGAGAGAGAGAGAGGAAAATGCACTGCAAAAGAGAATGTTTTAAGGCAAATAGAAAACTCTTTTAAAAACATGTGCATACAATAACAGTAAAACCATCCAAATAGTAACAAAAATGAGAGATCGCTAATAAAGATGACAATAAAAACTGAATCACGAAACACATTAAAGAGAATTAATATATAGAGGAAAGGAAAACAGATAGGAAAACATGGAAAGTTACGAATAACTAACTAGAGAAAGGAAGAAAAAAGGAAAAATACAGAGAAAGAAGGTAAAGAGAAGAGCAGGTTACATTAATACAAGTGCCTGACGGAGCAAACATTAAAAAAAGTTACAAAATATACACAGAGTAAACTATTTCATACGTACTCTGAACACCCACACAAAAGTATATAAATAACCATAAAAAAAAAGAAAGTGGGAGTGTTAGTGGGGGGAGCAGGAGAGTAGGGAGCGCTGGTTGAGGGTAGGAGAGGGGGAGAGGCGGGCGCACATTACATGGAGTGGCTGGCGTCCGAACCAATACATATAAAACCAAACAAACGAGGCACGCAGGTCCGCACAGTTCCCGTCATCATTAACAAAGTCACCTGCGATATCATTCCCAAAAAATTTTAACAGGCAAGCCATTGATATATACATTTGCGTGGATAAATATAAATTTCACGAGATTAACATGTATGTGTAAATCGGCCGTGATTTTGATAATAGTAATAATGAATGAACATGTATTTTGAATCGCTACCCATGCCACCACCACCACCACCACCACCACCACGAGTTCAGTAAAAGCCGAGTGTTATGTCAGCGGGATACGAACCCTGCTCATAACATTTACCTGTATAATTGACCACCTGCATACTGAAGGGACTGGAGTTAGTCGTGCTGGCCAATAAAACAATTAAGCATTTACATTCTACTGTTTACTCTACACCTTTAGCTCTACCATTTCCATTTCAACAATCTCCCTTTTTTTAATCGAACGTGACAGTTATGAAAGTACCATAGATAGATCCTACTTTTCCCCTACACAGGTAACTCCCCTATTATTCATATTTATTGAGTGTTGATCATATTTCCATCATTATACTTATTTAAAAACATCAAAGTATGTGAGTAATGGGTATCATGCTCTTTATACACTCGTAACACCTCTAGCTTTACATCTATTGAGTTTTGAATGCCATTTACACCTTTATACCAAGACAATGCGATGCAAAGGAGATAAAAGGCAGAGAAATGGACAAACAAAGCACCATTCGCTACTTGTTATGATCTGAATACACAGGGAGACGTAACACACATACACCAAAGGGAGAGAGAGAATGGGGACAAGGTGTTCAAACAAAAGACAAAGGAAAACATGACATAGGGATCGAAGAGTGGCGGAAAAAAGGTGAAGAGGATGTAAGAAAGGTACACATACATAATACAGACTAAAAGAACACAAGAAAAGAGGGAAAGATGATAAAGCAATAAGTAGTTTCGCAATTATACGAATAGAGAACAAAGGAGGAGAGTGATAAAGCAAAAGAGTAAGCCCTCTGAGACATAAGGGGAATAAAGTAGCGAATGTGGGAGAGGGAGAAGAGAGTGTTTGGACAGCATGAGGAGGAGGGAGTGTTAAATCAAAACTAAGCCTGCACCTGACAGACAGTATATAGTGCGTGCTTTGATACACAAATACAAACAAAGCTATATATTCTGCTCACTGCCCTGCCAGCGAATACTCGTGACAAATGACTCGCAGTTGAGGTCTGAAAGCTACGATACGAGAGATGAAAAATAATGATAAAAGTAAAGGAGAAAAAAAAGGAAGTTTAATTGAAGGAACATGGAAAATTGTATCATTAGTTTAACATGGACGTGTGTGTGTGTGTGTGTGTGTGTGTGTGT
Source organism: Portunus trituberculatus (assembly GCF_017591435.1). NCBI lineage: Eukaryota > Metazoa > Arthropoda > Malacostraca > Decapoda > Portunidae > Portunus > Portunus trituberculatus. The sequence goes on from NC_059299.1 coordinate 7,627,213, forward strand.
GTGTGTGTGTGTGTGTGTGTGTGTGTGTGTGTGTGTGTGTGTGTGTGACAAAAAAAATTCCACGTTATGTAATGGTAACTTTTATGACCTGACTAACCCAGGTGAAGTTAATTAGGCAGGTGAGGCAACCGGGACAGGTACGGGTTAACGAGGGAGGCTGGCCATGTAGTCAGTGTTTAGGTGAGACTTGCCTCTCCTCACCTCTCAACACCTGATGATAGGAAGGTGATTATGATGATTATGATAATGATGATCAGAACCTTTGATAATAAAGGTCATCGCTAATTACCTCCACATCACTTTCAAACTCAATTACTAAACAGATAGCAGATATATGTAGCTACCATTAGTATTATTGTTGGTATTAATATAACCAGCGCTCTTTTTCACTATGGGAGGTAACTGGCGAACCCTTGCTAACGTAGATCACCAGCTGTGGGCGTAATGGTCATGGAAATAGCGTGCCCCCATGTGTGTGTGTGTGTGTGTGTGTGTGTGTGTGTGTGTGTAGGAATGCGCATGTACTGTACCTAGCATTTATCCTCGCACACACACACACACACACACACACACACATGATTTGCAGATACGGTAAACGATTCGTGCCTTGAGGAGAGGTAAATCTTTCGTCTTTTGTTTGTTCTTTAATAAGCGGAATAATATTTTCGTAGTTTTTTTCTTTATCATCAAACATTCAAATCTTAGATGTTTCTGGCAGTAAAACCCTGTACATCTTGACTTTATTCAATCTGTCTAAAATGTAAGAAGAAAATTCATCATTATTTATAGATATATTTGTTTATTTACTTATTTATAACTTTATTTATCTGATTGATCGATTCATTCAATATTTAACCAGGCATTCATTCTTCCATCTGATCTATAAAGCTTTTGATATCATAAGTGCCACCCTATTACCTCATTATTTATCCAGGTTTTCATTCCTTCATGTGATCTGTAAGGCTTTTGATATCATAAGTGCCACCACATAGAGTCTTAATCTCAAGTGCAGAACTATGACACGCCCAAACCACACCAGCTCTAAAATGTGCGAGACGAATTATCTGTTGTATGTATCCAATGCAATAATACGGTTATCTTGTCTTATCTACCCGCTGGTGGATGGAACACTAATAGCACTGCAGGCAATGGAGCTGGATCGTGTTGTGATGACGCTGATCAAGAGGAGTGCTCCAACTGTTATTGTTTGGCAGTTTCACAGATGGAATGGAGAACACGTGGTAATGACCCTGCCTCGCCTCGCCTCGCCTCCACGCTACACAGTTTTGGTGAGGGAACAGTTTTTAGTGTTCTTTGTCTCTGCATCTTTAGCAAACCGCTGAAGGAAGATTTTATCTCTCCTGCAACGTCTTAAACCAGTCAGTGATTCAAATCTAGTGTCTAAATGGTTGTAAAATTTTCCGTATTCACAAAATACGTTACCCAATTGATGTATTAAATGTTGTTGTATTCATTTAACTTAACATAAACTTTAAAAGATCATGGTTATCCTGAAAACTTATTTTGTTATGTAAAATAATGTATGGAATTATATCTACGCAGGCCTCCACATTGTAACTACTAGTAATTAGTAAATGTTCAAATACAATGTTATTCTAGTCAGTGAACTTAATCTACTCTTATAATCTTATCGCATCCACTTATACAGCCATTCCCTGATTACTGAACATATCCAGCCCTCTAGACGCACTCTACAGGAAGCCCTCACAGTCACAACCTGCAGGTGTGGCGCTAACAACACCAAACAACAAACAATCACAATAAAAGAAAAGGCTTCCATACCCTACGCCTTTACATTATGTTTCCCTGCTTAATGAACCTGACCTAACACTCCCAATAAACTCACTAGCAAGTTCCTACACTCACAGCTCGCAGATATGGAGACTAACACCACCAACTTCACTCCCTGAACACGACAGAACAACAATTACAAAAGGAAAGGCTGGCGTTGTGAATTCTGACCACACGCTAACCAGGTAATGAGCCAATTGCTAATAACGCCAATAGCAACCGGAACAAGTAACAGGCAACAAGGAACAGCAAAGACACCAATAACAGTGCTAGTAACGGTAGGAGGAGAAGGAGGAGGAGGAGGAGGAGGAGGAGGAGGAGGAGGAGGAGGAGGAGGAGGAGGAAAAGGAGGAAGGCGTGAAATGGTTCCGTTTCAGCCACGATCACCCAGCACAGGCGTGTCTGCGTGGAGAAGGGATAATTCCACATCCCAATTTGCATAATACAATACTGGGGTCATTTTGCAAACACAGAGAAGAGTGGGGGGGAGGAGGAGGAAGAGGAGGAAGAGGAGAAGAAGAAGAAGAAGAAGAAGAAGAAGAAGAAGAAGAAGAAGAAGAAGAGGAAGAAGAAGAACATGATAAAAAATAATAATTACAATAACAACAACAACCACCACCAGTACTTCTACTATAACCACCATCACCACCACTCCAACAAAAACAAGAAAGAAAAAGAAAAAAAAGAGAAGCGAAAAAAAAAATAAAGAATAAGGAAGAGCCACACGAGGACGAGAGATAAAACACTTACAAACCTAATGGAAGAGGAAGGGGCGGGGAAGAGTCGAGAGGCGGGACCCGGAAGAGGAAGGAGACGAGATAACACAAACACGCGCCTCCCATCTCGTTCCGAAGGCTGCTTCCCGCCCCTATATATTATAATATGGACGGGCTGTCAAGGAGGGGAGTGACGAGGAGGCAGAGGAACAGTACTACTACAACAGCCTCTTCACCGTCTCACCACCGCCATCTATCAACGCGAGAGAGAGAGAGAGAGAGAGAGAGAGAGAGAGAGAGAGAGAGAGAGAGAGAGAGAGAGAGAGAGAGAGAGAGAGAGAGAGAGAGAGAGAGTAGACCTAATCCTAGCTTTTTTAATGAAGTAATGTAATAAAGGTAAGTGGTGTGAAAAATTCTGAGGTTTTCTTCATGTAATCTCAACACTCATACAAAAAAGGAGAAACATTAAGTATTTCCCTTCCTCTACTTCTTTCCGTGCTTCATTTCTTCCTTCTTTCCTTCATTTCCTTCCATTATTCTTTCCTTTCTTCCTTCTCTACCTTTCCTTGTCTTCTTTCTTTCTTCCTTCTCTTACTTTCCTTTCCTTCTTTTCTTCCTAGCATCCTTGTCACGCTTCCGTCTTTCCTTTCCTTCCATCATCCTTTCCTTTCCTTCTCTCCTTCCTAACATCCCTGTCACGCTTCCTTTTTCCTCCTCCATCCTTCACGCTTCCTTAATGAGATGGCACCACTGCTGGCAAATATTTCTGAGACATATTTTAATTATTTTTTCTTCTATTCTCATTAGCCGACAAGCAAGTTCCTGTCACCATTTATTTCCTATTCGCAGGTGAGAGAGAGAGAGAGAGAGAGAGAGAGAGAGAGAGAGAGAGAGAGAGAGAGAGAGAGAGAGAGAGAGAGAGAGAGAGAGAGAATAAATTAAGTAAGACGCGAAAAACACGAATAAAATTAAGTTGCGGCCTGAAGCTCCTTGCAAACCGAGTCACTGGAATAAGAATAAGTCAAAGGAAAAGTAACATAACACAACACAACACAGCAAATGAAAGCTTTAATAATCTTTTTTTCTTGAGGAGCGCCGCGGAGAAAAGAAAATGGAGACACGCAGGAAATAGACGGACAGACAGGCAGACAGACAGACAATTAGACAGACACACAGAGACAGGTGGTCCTTTCATATTTGATTCCCTCCCTCGCAAGAACTCCATAAGACTTATGTACATATGTGTGAAGACAATTAGGGGTTAGACTATCAGCTTGTTACTTTAAAGGTAACAAGGTCAGAAACTATCGGGGTACTTTGGAACTATCTTCTTTCTTATTGATGGTTGTTTTGCTTATTGATTGTCGTTTTGTTATGCTATCTCTTTGCTTCACATTTTGGATCTTCGAAGTACCGTCTCCTGCGCTGAATTCCGGCTTCCGACCTGACGCCTGGGCGACGAGACAGAGGGAAGGCAGATTCTCCTGAGCTCTGGCTGAGTCAACGCTACCTAGACTCGCCTCAGCCTTTAGAAGAATTCTCGGGCCTGGTGGTGGTTCTGCATCCACTCCCTGCTTCAATCCTGGTCACTGCTGGATAGCACTCTACCTACTCTCCACCTCTACACCCTGCGTCATTCCTCGTTTTCTCCTTGGGATTCTGTACCCGTGTGCTGCCAGGGACGGCCGTGTGTGAAGTGGATGGGCGTGGTACCAGCGCTAGAGCAGCTACCCCTGTAAGTGGCGACCAACGTCCATATAGTTCGTGTTGTAGGAGTGCTCTTATTTCAAAGTGGTGCTTTGTTATTGTGCCTGTTTTCTCCACTCTCTACAGGTCAGCCAGAGAAGGCCACATCCCTGGTTTTTAGTGGAAGGCAGTGTTTATTTTCATCTGAGTTACCTGCCTTGAGCTTCCACAAGTGGCAACCTCGCCAGGATTGTGCATTCTCGACCTTCTGTTATGGAGTATATGGAATGCTAAGTCATCGTTGGGGGAAAGGTACTGTTACCATCCCCGGCTCATTATCAAAGGCTCGGGAGTATTTTTTTTATTCCGGTTAAAGTCCTTTTGTGTTGTCAGGTGTAGAGTTTTCTCCTGACTTAAGTATTTTTTCTCTATAGCTTCCTTGGGCGTCCTTACTTCAAGGGTTATTTTCTGTGTTTTCTTGGTGTTGTGTTCATGTCTAATATCAAGGAGCTATTTTCAAGCGTTGCAACGAGACGAACGACAAAAGCAGCGTGAAGAGAAGGAAAAGGAAAGAATCTGCCCTTGCCATGTCGAATTAAAGCTGAAGCTGTCACTGCAAGGACATGGAACCGATTCAATGATCTTGCCTGGGGATTGTGGGACTATTCCTTGACCTTCTCTATCAGTCCTTAAGATGATCTGATATCCTAGTTCACGCTTTGAACGCATTGCTGCCCTGCTCAACGTTCTTCAGGACACCTACGCCATTCGACTGGGTAGTCTTCTCTCTGGTAAGTTAGCAGAAATCTACACTACCTTGGCTGATGACGTAATTTGTGACTACCTAATCTTAAATTCTCTCCTTACATGTTTCGTTCTCTCCGGATCAAACCTGGTGAGACATTTCATCTGTTTGCCACTGAACTTGGCCGGTATTTTTATAACTGGATAGACGCTTGTGACGTGATGAAGATTATCATAAACTCGGGTCTTTTGTAGTAATGGACCAGTTTCTTGCCTCTATTTCTCCAGATATAAGAACGTTCTTGAAAGAAAACTACCTGCAGACCTTGGACGACGCTGTCAAAATTTGGGCAGCTGCCCATCATGCTTACCCGAAATGCACAACCCGTAAGGTGTCACAATTGTGGGGAGCCAGGGCACATTCGACCTCGATGTCCGTAAGGTGGGTTTGTTTAGTGATCCTACAACTCGTCTCTACTTTTATTCTGGCACCATCAATAGAGCGAGAGTATCTACCATCATACATGACACTGGCTGTTCCTGTGTCATTATATCTGAAGAAGCCTTACCTGATGTAGACTTCTCCCAGTGTCCTAAAGTTCTTGTTTCTGACCAATTAGGGAGAGTGGACTCCTTCCCTCGGATACGATGCTACCTTCGCTGTCCCACTAGTCTGGACTGACGAACATAGGAGGAGCTTCCACAATCTTAAAGCAGTTCTCCAGTCTGCAGAGTGTCGTCGCCTGGTGATGTCTCTTGCCCATGAGGGTCTAATCACTAAACCGTTCTTGAATCATCACTGAACCTTTCTTAAGAGTGGGTACTGACATCGTGAGTCCCTTGTCTCCACCATCATCTGAAGGCCATCGTTACCTCATAACATCAACTGATTTTGCAACCGGATTCCCAGAAGTTGTACCTCTCCGAGAATTAACTTTTATTGCTATTGCAGAAGCCTTGTCCATGTTCTCCAGGGTTGGCATCCCTCAAGAAATACTCTCGGACCGTTGGACACAGTTCACATCACAACTGATGAGTGAGCTCCGTAAGCTTCTGGGAGTAAAACCGCTCTTCACCACACCTTACCATACAAGTGGTAACGGAAGAGTGGAAAGGTTCCACTCCACTCTGACAACATGCCTCTGGAAACTGTGCTCTGAAAAACTGTGTGACTTCCAGGATGTCTTCTCTGAAACCCCTGGATGTACATCTACCTATTTATCCAACCAGGGAGTCATCCAGCCATCTTCATCTCCTCTGCTCTCCATTTATGGTAAGGAAATCTACAGGCAGCTATCGTATGGCCATCGACTATACAGTTCTGAATGCTATCACAGTTTCCAATGCAGAACCTATCCATACCATAATTGAGAATCTCCATAGGTTTCAAGGGGGTAGGTGTTTCAGTGAGATTGATCTAACTAAAGCTTATTATCAGATTCAACTAAAGCTTATTATCGGATTCCAATCATTGATAGTGCTAAGCCACTTATTGCCTTCCCACTCACAAAGGACTAATGGAATTTTGCCATCTCACATTTGGTTAAGTTACAGCTTGTGCCACTTGCATCAGATTAATGAGGATTTAATGAGGATCGTCTTAGCAGAACTAACCGGAGTATCGTTCTACTTCGATAATATTTTCATCTATGGAACAACCTGGACAGAACACATCACTGCCCTGAAGTCCGTAGTTTGGCATCTTCGAGAACCAGGCCTCACTGCTTGAGTATCGAAGTGTCGATTTGGGTTCGGATCCATCCAGTATCTGGGCTTCATTGTGGACGGTAAGACGCTTCGTCCTCAAAATGATAAAAGTCTCTGCCATTTCTTCCTGCAGTCCTCCAAGTACCGAAAAGCTACTTCGATCCTTCTTGCTTCTTGGGTATGGTATCTTTTTATCGAGACTTTATCCCCTAGGCTTCCTCCTACACAAGTTCTCTCTGACCTTCTTCGCAAGGACGTCACCGAACCACTAGTCTGGACTGACGAACATAGGAGGAGCTTCCACAATCTTAAAGCAGTTCTCCAGTCTGCAGAGTGTCGTCGCCTGGTGATGTCTCTTGCCCATGAGGGTCTAATCACTAAGCCGTTCTTGAATCATCACTGAACCTTTCTTAAGAGTGGGTACTGACATCGTGAGTCCCTTGTCTCCACCATCATCTGAAGGCCATCGTTACCTCATAACTTTAATTGATTTTGCAACTGTTGATTTTGCAACCGGATTCCCAGAAGCCGTACCTCTCTGAGAAATAACTTTTATTGCTATTGCAGAAGCCTTATTGTTCAACTTCTCCAGGGTTGGCATCCCTCGAGAAATACTCTCGGACCGTGGGACGCAGTTCACGTCACAACTGGTGAGTGAGCTCTTTAAGCTTCTGGGAGTAAAACCGCTCTTCAACACACCCTACCATCCAAGTGGTAACGGAAGAGTGGAAAGGTTCCACTCCACTCTGAAGGCGTGCCACTGGAAACTGCTCTGAAAAACTGTGTGAGTGGCACCTTTATCTTCCTGCCACCTTGTTCGCTTTGAGGGAGATGCCAAGTGACAGGACTAGATACTCTTCTTTTGAGGTCTTTTATGGTAAGGCAGAGGACGTATTGCAGTTCTGCGGGATTTATGGGAGGATAAATCCTCGCAGATGATCGTTCTTGTTTTCAATATGTAATAGAGCTGAATGCTCCCGGATTGATGACAAAGATACCTCCTGACCAGGGACCCTCAACCTTACTGTGATGACTGCCTGGTGCCCCTTACAGTTAGGCACCTGGTGTCAAAACCCCAGTCTGACTGATCTACGACACTGCTAGATCTACCGCTGTAGCGGTAGACATACCGGTGTCTATTATATATCAAAGGTCCTTGGACCAGCGTGCCTGGCCCAAGGCCATGACGTTTTTGGAAGGAGCTGGCCTTCTCCCAAAGCTGCGAATTCTATTTTATGTCTTTTAATTTTTTATTTAGTTTTATTGTAGTTTGTTTTTTAGTTAACCTCTGCTGTTGCGGCGACTACATTTAAATCCATCCATCCTGGATTGCTGCCGAGAATTTTAACATCAGTGCTGCTCTGTATAGATAGAGCATACTTTGACTTAAAACAGGATCGAAAGTTCAAACCTGAAGATGAAGTCCTGGTGCTCCTGCCTGCCACTACCAACAAGCTCCTGATGCCCTGGGCTGGCCCATATACCGTACTTGAAAACCGAACCAGCTGTAACTACCTAATCGATGAAAACGGTAAGTATTGGTTATACCATGCAAATCTTCTCAAGCGCTACTTTCGTCGTGCTCATATTAAACGAGTAACTGTGTTGGATGAACCTTCTCCCTTTGATACAGAGGCTGATACCAACTTGAACTTCTCACCTCTTGAGGAAGGAGTTACAGAACGTCCAGATCTGCTTCCGGTATCGCCTGACGGCCGCGAAGATGTTGAGGAGATGGACACTCCTAGTTCTCCTTAGCTTGAAAGTACATTGACGGTTTCGCAAAAGAATGACTTAATTTCTCTTCTTTTGACTTCAGGATGTCTTCTCTGAAACCCCTGGATGTACATCTACCTTCTTATCCACCAGGGAGTCATCCAGCCATCTTCATCTCCTCATTGCTTCCAAAATCTTAAAGCAGTTCTCCAGTCTGCACCCACCTTAAGGCTATTGGGATTCCACTCGTCCTTTCGTGCCACGAACGGACGCTTCAAAGCACGGGCTAGGAGCAGTCCTGCTTCAATATGTGGACGGCTGGCCTCGCCCAGTTACGTACGCCAGTCGAAAACTTCGGGATTGAGAGAGAAGATTTTCCACCATTGAAAAGGAGTGCCTTGAGGTCTGTTTTGGTATTCAACACTTTGATTATTACCTTTGAGGGAAGGAGTTTTAGAAGTGGATCATAAAGCCTTAGTCTACATTTACAGATTTAGAGGTGCAAATGATAGGTTGCTAAGATGGGCACTAAAGCTACAAGATTATAGGTTTCGTGTAATACACATCCTGGAAAAAATATTGCTGGGGCTGATTTTCTGTTCAGTGTAGTGCTTTAGTTTCTTATAGATTTCCGTGTAGTACACCTTCCTGGGGAAAAATAATGTTGGGGCTGATATTCTCAGGTGTTCAGTGTAGTGCTTTAGTTCGTCGTCTTCTATTCTTTCTGTGTATCAAGGCTTGTTGGGGGAGGTATGTGAAGACAACTAGGGGTTAAACTATCAGCTTGTTACTTTAAAGGTAACTTACTTTAAAGGTAACAAGGCCAGAAACTATCGGGATACTTTAAAACTATCTTTTGTTTTGCTTATCGATGGTCATTTTGTTATGCTATCTCTTTCACATTTCGGATGTTCGAGGTACCGTCCTTTGTGCTGAATTCCGGCTTCGACCTGACGCCTGGGTTACGAGACGGACGGAAGGGAGATTCTCCTGAGCTCTGGTTGAGTTAACACTACCTAGACTTGCCTCTGCCTTCAGAAGTATTCTCCCGTGAGGCCCTGTTCACCGCTCGCTTTGGGGGACCTGAGGCAGTCTTCTGGCCGCCCTGTTTAGCCAGCCTGAGTCCAGACCAGCCTTTGGATGAACCAGCCTGAGTCCAGACCAGCCTTTGGATGAACCACCATATTACTCGGGCTTGCTGGTGGTTCTGCATACACCCCCTGCTTCAATCCTGGTCACTGCTGGATACCGCTCTACTTACTCTCCACCCCTACACCCTGCACCATTCCTCGTCCTTTCCTTGGGATCCTGTACCTGTGTGCTGCCAGGGACGGCCGTGTGTGAAGTAGGTAGGTGTGGTTGGAGAAGGAGTGCTCTCCTTTCATTAAAGGAAAGCGGACATGCCCTTGCCATGTCTGAATTAAACCTGAAGCTGTCACTGCAAGAACAAGGAACAAACAGATTCAGTGATCTTGCCTGGGGATTGTGGGACTATTCCTCGACCTTCTCTACCAGATGATCTGACATCCTACGTCACACGTTTTGAACGCATTGCTGCCCTGCTCAACGTTCTTAAGGACAACTATGCCATTCGACTGGGTGGTCTTCTCTCTGGTAAGCTAGCAGAAATCTACACTACCTTGGCTGATGACGTAATTTGTGGCTACCTAAGCTTAAGTCCTCTCCTTAGAAACTTGTCAGTCCGCTGAGCACTATCGCCACATGTTTCGTTCTCTCTGGATCAAACCTGGTGAGACATTCCAGTAGCTTGCCACTCAACTTGGCCGCTATTTTGATAACTGGATAGACACTTGTGATGTGGGGGAAGATTATCATAAACTCAGGTCTTTTATAATAATAAACCAGTTTCTTGCCTCTATTTCACCAGATATAAGAACTTTCTTGAAAGAAAACGACGTGCAGACCTTGGACGACGCTGTCAAACGTGCAGATATTTGGGCACCTCCAGATGTAAGAACTTTCTTGAAAGAAAGCGACGTGCAGACCTTGGACGACGCTGTCAAACGTGCAGATATTTGGGCAGCTGCCCATCATGCTTACCTGAAACAAACACCCCCAGCTGGACGTAAGAAGCTGTCGTCACCTACATCTCCAACTACTACCAACCAAGCTTCTTGCTGATCTCCTCCACCGGCCAGGAAGTCTTCCACACCCCGTAAGGTGTCACAATTGTGGGGAACCAGGACACATTCGACCTCGATGTCCCCAAAATCCAGTTTTGTTTAAGACTGGTAGCACTCCTCAACCAGAGACACGTAAGGTGGGTTTGTTTAGTGATCCTACTACTCATCTCTACTTTTCTTTTGGCACCATGAATAGAGCAAGAGTATCTACCATCATACGTGACACTGGCTGTTCCTGTGTCATTGTATCTGAGGAAGCCTTACCTGATGTAGACGTCTCCCAGTGTCCTAAAGTTCTTGTTTCTGACTATTCCCTCAGATATGATGCTACCTTCGCTGTCCCTTCTACGAAGGTTATGTTGATGCTGTTCGTGCTCCAATGAAGTTCTGCAGTGTTCTGGTCGGTAATGTGGAAGGAGTGAGCACACCGTTCGAGAACATGAAAAAGGCTTGTCTGCCTCGGCATTCTTCACCTGGTCCTGAGAAGGTTCAAGCAGTTGAAACCCGGAGCCGCGGGGCACGAAGAATTCATCCCCTTGTTCTACCAGAACTCCAACCTATTAACATTACTCCGCGGGAATTTTCTCGCCTGCGAATTTATGTTGCTCCCTTCAGGCTCTCCGTCGTAAGGCATCAACTGGTTTAGAAGAGGTAACTCGCAGTGGTTCGAAGTTTTCCTACGAGTTTTCTGATGAACTACTGGCATCCCTCGAGAAATACTCTCGGACTGTGGGACGCAGCTCACGTCACAACTGATGAGTGAGCTCCGTAAGCTTCTGGGAGTAAAACCGCTCTTCACCACGCCTTACCATCCAATTGGTAACGGACGAGTCGAAAGGTTCCACTCCACTCGGAAGGCGTGCCTCTGGAAACTGTGCTCTGAAAAATCTGCGTGAGTGGCACCTTTATCTTCCTGGCACCTTGTTCGCTGTGAGGGAGATGCCAAGTGACAGGACTGGATACTCTTCTTTTCAGCTTCTTTATGGTAAGGCAGTTAGAGGACCTCTTGCAGTTCTGCGGGATTTATGGGAGAATAAATCCCTCGCAGATGATCGTTCTTGTTTTCAATATGTAATAGAGCTGAAAGACAAATTAGCTGAATGTTCCTAGGTTGATGACAAAGGTATCTCCTGACCAGGGACCCTCAATCTTACTGTGATGACTGCCTGGTGCCCTTACGGTTGCACCTGCCCCAGTTCTGATCTACGACACCTCTAGTTAGGCATATACCGTGTCTATTATATATCAAAGGTCCCCAGTCTGATCTACGACACCGCTACCTCTACCGCTGTCGCGGTAGAGATACCTGTGTCTGTTATATATCAAAGGTCCTTCATGCCTGGCCCAAGGCCATGACGTTTTTAGGTTTTTGAGAGAAGCTGGCCTTCTCCCAAACCTGCGGATTTTATTGTTTTCTAATGTTTTATTTAATTCTATTGTAGTTTTTTTTTTTAGTATAATTTTATTGTAGTTTTGTTTTTTATCTGCGGCGCCATATGACCTCTGCTGTTGCGCGTTGCGGCGACTCCATTTATATCCATCCATCCTGGATTGCTGCCAGGAATGCTAACATCAGTGCTACTTGTATAGAGCATACTTTGACTTGAAATCACAGGATCGAAAGTTCAAACCTGAAGATGAAGTCCTGGTGCTCCTGCCTGACACTACCAACAAGCTCCTGATGGCCTAGGCTGGCCCATATACCGTACTTGAAAACAGAACCAGCTGTAACTACCTAATTGATGAAAACGGTAAGCATAAGTTATACCATGTAAATCTTCTCAAGTGCTACTTTCGTCGTGCTCATATTAATCGAGTAACTGTGTTGGATTAACCTTCTCTCTTTGATGCAGAGGCTGATACCAACTTGGACTTCTCACCTCTTGAGGAAGGAGTTACAGAACCTCCAGATCTGTTTCCGGTATCGCCTGACGGCCGTGAAGGTGTAGAGGAGATGGACACTCCTAGTTCTCCTGAGCTTGATAGTACATTGACGGTTTCGCAAGAGAATGACTTGATTTGTCTTCTTTCTGACTTCCAGGATGTCTTCTCTGAAACCCCTGGATGTACATCTGCCTACTTATCCACCAGGGAGTCATGCAGTCATCTTCATCTCCTCATTGCTCCCCAGTTGTTATAGTAAGGAAATATACAGGCAGCTATCGTATGGCCATCGACTATTGAGTTCTGAATGCTATCACAGTTTTCAATGTAGAACCTATCAATACCATAATTGAAGATCTCCATAAGTTTCAAGGGAGTAAGTATTTCAGTGAGATTGATCTAACTAAAGCCTATTATCAGATTCCAATCATTGATAGTACTAAGCCACTTATTGCTTTTCCCACTCACAAAGGACTATGGAATTTTGCCTGATAGTGCTAAGCCACTTATTGCCAGCTCCTATTTAGTTTAATTACAGCTTGTGCCACCTACATCAGATTAATGAGGATTCTCTTAGCAGGACTAACCAGAGTATCGTTCTACTTCGGTAATATTTTCATCTATGGAACAACCTGGATAGAACACATCACAAGCCCTCAAGTCCGTACTTTGGCGTCTTCGAGAACACGGACTGCTTCACTGTTCAAGTATCGAAGTGTCGATTCTGGTTCGAATCCATCCAGTATCTGGGCTTCACTGTAGACGGTAAGACGCTTCGTCCTCAAAATGATAGTCTGCCATTTCTTCCTGCAGTCCTCCAAGTACCGAAAAGGTACTTCGATCCTTCTTGGGAATTTATTTTTTATGGAGACTTTATCCCCTAGGCTTCCTCCATATAAGTTGTCTGTCTGACCTTCTCCGCAAGGGCGTCACCGAACCACTAGTCTGGACTGACGAACATCGGAGGAGCTTCAAAATCTATCAGGATTCCACTCGTCCTTTCGTGCTACGAACGGACGCTTCAAAGCACGGGCTAGGAGTAGTCCTGCTTCAATATGTGGACGGCTGGCCTCACCCAGTTACGTAGCCAGTCGAAAACTTCGAGATCGAGAGAAGATTTTCCACCATTGAAAAGGAGTGCCTTGACGTCTGTTTTGGTATTCAACACTTTGATTATTACCTTAGAGGGAAGGAGTTTATTTTAGAAGTGTAGTGTTTTAGTTCGTTATAGATTTTGTGTAGTACACATTCCTGGGAAAAATAATGTTGGGGCTGATATTCTCCAGAGTGTTCAGTGTAGTGCTTTACTTAGTTGTCTTTGTATCAAGGCTTGTTGGGGGAGGTATGTGAAGACAACTAGGGGTTAAACTATCAGCTTGTTACTTTAAAGGTAACAAGGCCAGAAACTATTGGGATACTTTAGAACTATCTTGTTTCTTATTGATGGTTGTCTTGCTTATTGATGGTCGTTGTTATGCTATCTCTTCGCTTAACATTTCCGGTGTTCGAGGTACTGTCTCCTGCGCTGAATTCCGGCTTCCGATCTGACGCCTGGGTTACGAGACGGAGGAAAGGGAGATTCTCCTGAGCTCTGGCTGAGTCAACACTACCTAGACACCCCTCTGCCTTCAGAAGTATTTTCCCATGAAGCCCTGCTCACCGCTTGCTTTGGGGGACCTGAGCCAGTCTCCTGGCAGCCGTGTTTAGCCAGTCTGAGTCCAGACCAGCCTTTGGATGAACCACCATATTACTCGGGCCTGCTGGTGGTTCTGCATTCGCTCCCTGCTTCAATCCTGGTCACCGCTGGATACCGCTCTACCTACTCTCCACCCCTACACCCTGCTCCATTCCTCGTCCTCTCCTCGGGATCCTGTACCCGTGTGCTGCCAGGGACGGCCGTGTGTGAAGTGGATGGGCGTGGTACCAGCGTTAGAGCAGCTACCTCTTCTTTCATTAAAGTGGTGCTTTGTTATTGTGCCTGTGTTTTCTCCACTCTCTGCGGCTCTGGTAGAGAAGGCCACATCCCAGTGTTTATTTCCATCTCTTCTATTACCTGCCTCAAGCTTCCACAATATGCATAAGAAATTTGACTCTGCGCCAAAACCAAGCATACGAGGAAAGAGGAGAGCAATAATAACATCCTCATATATTTCAGTGCCGATAAAAGTGATGGCACTGAGATGTAAGAAAACAACTTTAATCATATCTCTTCATATAAGAGTGCAGGGTTGAGAGTGCAGGGTATGTCTTTCTTTCCGTCTGCCTGTCTGTCTCACGTCAAGCTTTTCTGACATTCTGTATTTGCCAGGTTCATGTTTTCCAGCAATGAGAGGTAATTCGCTGATTATGAAGCTGAATTAAAGATATGATGAAGCTGGTTCTCAAAGCGGTAAATTACTGCAATAGACTCGGTAATCAGGTCGAGTCAGCAAGAAGTTTCACGAGAAAATTACACGCAAATGAATGGATTAAGGTATATTTATTGAGGGACAGCCACGTGTTCAGATAGGGACTTCTTGCTGCTTCTCTTAACGTTCTCAGTCACTTAATAGACCTTAACCCTTTGATTCCTGGTGCTTGTCGAGGTTAATAAAATAGTCTTGTGATCATAAGCGTAATATAAACACACTAAGAGCACCAGCGAATTAACCATCAATCAGTTTCAATATTTTAGTATTTTACATTTGTATCTGGTGTGAAAAGTGTAGATTTGTTTGTGAAAAAGTAATTACGCTCTTTTTTTTCTTATCTGTACCATGTGGCGTTTTCACGGGAATTTATGGGCTAAAGAATACAATTTGGGGTACCACCTGTCTCAAAGCCCAACCGCTAGGAAACTGTTGCCCCAGTGAGGAAGCTCAACTACACTCGGACCGTGGACAGGATTTGAACCCGTGCGCTTAGAGACCCCAACCCAAAGCACGCATGGTTCCAGTCTTTTAGTGCCTTATATTCGTATTCAGAGAAAAGCGTAATATTTATCGTAGTGTCTTATTACCAATAAGAGTTAATGAAGGAAGCAAAACCATATCTATAGATAAGTTCTTTTTTTTATTCAATGGAGCGTCTAAAAGCAGGCACGGTAATATTCCCTCGTCCATCCTGCTTCGAACACAAACAAGGTGAAAGCAACTCGGGAGAATATATTAACTTTAAAGCTTGTTATTACTATTTCTCTCTCTCTCTCTCTCTCTCTCTCTCTCTCTCTCTCTCTCTCTCTCTCTCTCTGGACTCCCCTTGTAAAATCATTTGAGCGTTTTAAAACTAACTTTGATCTAATATTGGCACTCGAGTGTGACGCATTGCATGTAATTTCAAAGGCGTTGCATTTATTTGTATAACGAGATGTTCATTCCAGTCACTGATCGAAGCGTTTTTTCCATTATATTTACTATCATTTTATTATCATTATCGCTGTAGATATATTTACTGTTTTATCACCACCACCAGCACAATCTTGGCTTTATTTACACGCACCAGCAGCACAACGCGCCAAAATCATTCAAATATTCACGGAACATTCACTCTCATATTCTCACCGAAGCGAACATTGCCAAGTAATAAAGAATTCACTCACTATGCAGACACATATTCCCGTGGCTGCCTAGTTATGTTTTTACTTTTAACTTTAAAGCACTTGAGTAACGCCATTTAAATAATACAGTGAAATGAAGTAGCACTCATTTACAACGTACCAGAATCAGTAGCAGAAATCTGGAATACATCATATATTCGTACAAAGCGTTAACATCACAGTTGGTTTATTATTTGTCAATGCGTCATGTATATTTTCTTTATTCTATTATTACTATTATTGTGTGCAAGAGTTTGACTAAGGGTACATAAAAACTTAAAGGAAAGAGGGTAAAAAATCCCTTTATCTTTTCTCTTACAAAAAGGTTAATCAGTTACAGGTAAGGCTTTCCTAGCAAAGATTAATTTACTCTTGCTTTCCCCAGCCACCTGCAATATAAATAAACACCAAGGTACAGTCACTTTTCACACACGCTAGGCTGACTTTTTGTATTCATTCCTGCGTCATTCCCTCGACTTCCTTTCACGTTCCTGTCAGTAAAGCCACGTGTCTGTGAAAGCTGCACATGTAGCGGAAACACGCCACGAGGAACAGGACGGTGGAAAAACACTTCATTCATGTCAGTGTTTAGCAGCAATGATCTTACTTCTCCTCTGCCTCGTGTCCAATCTACACAAATTGAAGTAATCTCAGCGATAGAACAGCGCACTTTCCTCCAGGCAAGTTTTGAGCTAGTTTTTTTTTTTCAAGAAATTGAGTTAAGGGTTGTAAAAGGGAAATACATTGCAAAGTTTAATAGAAATCTTGTCTTTTATCTAGTGTAATTATCCCAGTGCAGCTCATCGTAATGATTCTTTACGGGAACCTGTTGAATTTTATCCTGAGATTCGCTTTACTTCAACGTCTCATAACACAACACTACATACAATTGTCTGTTTTCACGTCACGGTGAGGTTGGCCAGGGTTACAGTGAACGAGAGGAAAAAGCAGCTTGTATCGCCACTCCCTGAGAAGCTGTATAGGAACCCTGGAAAGATTGTCCTGTTTAGTTTCATCCTCCTCATTCCTCTCTTAAGTGTTGAAGTCGTGTGAAAGTGCAGAACAGACGAGCATTAAATAATCAACTCCTCTGCAATGAATAGGGAAAGTGATGGGGCTTATAAAACACCACGTCAGTTCCATGTAATATTTCTTCCTCTTCAACAGCACCAAGGAATACGGTCAGCCGGAGATCACCCCCACCCACCCTCACCGCGCCACTTCTGCAGGAGGGGTGTGGGGTCCAGGCGGCACAGCGTAACAGACACTACTGGCGTTCACCCAAGGATGAAAGTCAATTTAACTGACAAAGCAAAGGAAAGCGCCGCTGAGTCCCACGTGTGTGTGATGCCCGCGACGCTCCACTCTCCATCAACACTCCCATTTACTCCAACTCCCTTACTTTCCCCTCACTCCCCTCCGTCAAGCCACCCTGCTCCCTTTGAAGGACGAAAATACATTAGAAAAACATACATACACAAAAAAAAAAAAAATTGAAGCCACTCGTTTTCCTTCCAAGTCGAGGCCACAGCAGTCCTTTGATGTTAAGAGAGACCACGTGTTCTTGAGACACACAGACCCTTGTCTTGATTTTCCCCAACACCACACGCGTCCAGGACACTCCCAGACCCTTGTGCTCCCCGCTAAGTGACCGGTGTAGTGAGGGAGTGAGGGAGGGGAGGGGTGGGAGAAGGGAAGCTGCAGATGTGCCCAAGAAAGTACAAAGGGAAGGTTCTCCGCACTCCGCTATCTCAGGAAGCCAGACGTGTAGGAGGAGGCATTAAGAGCACCGGGATTTGCGTACAGAACTCGAACTAGTGGTGGTGGTGGTGGTGGTGATGATGATGGTGGTGGTGGTTATATGGGTTTTGATTCAAGTGTTTTTTTCCTGTTTTCCTCTTCACATGTACACACGCTCGCACCATACACACACAAACACACACATACACACACAAACACACATATGGGGAAAATTGGGCAAATATAGATACGGAAACAAGACCAGTCGAGTGTATGGCTTACGGCTTGTATACTACATGGTAAACACACACACACACACACACACACACACACACACACACACACACACACACACACACACACACACACACACACATACTGGAGAGAGAGAGAGAGAGAGAGAGAGAGAGAGAGAGAGAGAGAGAGAGAGAGAGAGAGAGAGATTCATGCAAGAGTATATAAACCAGAAGGGAGGGAGGAAGAGAGTGAGAGGGAGAGTGGGAGGGAGAGCCTGGCGTAATAAATCCATCGTGCAACATTTCTATCACACAAACTCAGGCCGCTGCAAAAGTTCCCCATAAAGGATATTCAGAGGACTTTGAAATTTCCATTGAGGCGGAGCGTAGGATGCGAAGGGGGATTACGGGCTTGAGGGAGCGAGGAGGCAGTGGAGAGCCAGACGGTGGTGGTGGTGGTGGTGGTGGTGGTGGTGGTGCTGGTGGTGGGTATTGGAAGGAAAAATATCAAAGTCGCATATCAAAGTATATCAGAAAAGTGAAGGTATGATTGACAACCACAACCAGTCAATTAACGAAGCGCTGAGCAGGTAAAAGGTATGCAAGGAAATGCCACGTAACTCCTCATCTTCTGAATAAAATAGTTGATATTCTTAAACTTATATTTATCGTATTTCTTGGTGTACATTCAATTAAGTATCTTTTTTTTTTTTTTTTGGTGATTATATAGACGTTTATTCTTTGGTGTGCATTCAAAACTACATTTCTTTCGTGCGTTATTATATTGAAATGTAACTTTTTTCATTTGTATTTAAAAGTAAACTTAATTGATGAAACTTTTGACATTGGTGTAAAAATAAACAGCAATAAAAGAAGTAAATACGTCTAGATGAAGCACATGAAAGGCAAGGGGAGGGAAAAGGGGATAGAGAGAGAGAGAGAGAGAGGGAAACTTGCACATAGGTAGTTCATTACACGGTGAGGGGAAACAAATATCTTCCCCGGGACAAAATTGAATATTGCGATACATTCCTTGCAGCAAACCGTGCAAAAGATAAACTCACTCAAACCAGAATTAAAGGACGCATCGCATGGCCACACCAAAACACCAATACCACTTCCAAACACGACACATCAAATGGAATGACACAAAAATAATCACACCATCCCTCTATATTCTTCCCCTTCTCTCTTTCTCCCTCTCTCTCTCTCTCTCTCTCTCTCTCTCTCTCTCTCTCTCTCTCTCTCTCTCTCTCTCTCAAAAAATAATCATAAAATCTCTCCTCTCAGATCTTTGGAAATTCATAAATCGCTCTAAAACCGAAAATGGAAATAAAAAAAAGGGAGAGAAAACTTCCTCTGCTAATTGATGGAAACAGGTAGGAAAAAATGTCGGTCTGAGCCATTTTCCAGGCTGATGTTGACAAATGAGACTACAGAGGAGGAGGAGGAAGAGGAAGAGGAGGAGGAGGATGAAAGAGGAGAGGGAGGAAGATGAAAGAGGGAGGGAAGGAGAGAGGAAAAGACTGAAAAGTGTTGCAGGGATATGAAGGAAACAGGGAAAAGAGAAGATGAGGGGCAGAGGCAAGAGTTGCATGTGAAGCGGAAAGAATAGTGAGAGGGGGAAAAAACACGACAGAGTGCTTGAGAGGATTAGGTTAAAGGTTACGTTGGGAAAAAAAAAACTAATAGGAAAAACATGAGAACTGTAAAAGACACTGAAGGAAATTGATATTGCGAGAAGAATAGCAAGGAAATAACTATGAAGGTGACAGAGAATACCAGCTTGGAAGAGTCGGGTTGGTAAAACAGGAAAACTGCTTAGGAGGGAAAATGAAAGTAAACTAAGTGAGAAGAGACTGTTTTAGGTGGAGAAAAAGGACTCGAGGGGAGTAAGAAGGATGTGGAAAAAGCAGAGAAGTAAAAAGAAGAGTGTGTTTGAGGGAAGGGAAGAGAAGAGTTATATTTGAAGTGCTGGAGAAGGAGAAGGAAAGAAGATAGAAGAGAAAAGGAGATACAAGAGTTATTGAAAGGCTGACGAGGAGAGTGGGGAAGTAAAAGGCTACTTGAGGTGGTTAGAAATAGATAAGATTAGAAGTTTAGAAGGTTAGATAAGGGAATAGAAAGTTAGAAATAGTTACGGAAATAAGTAAATAAGGGAATGGAAAGAAGTAAAAAGTGGAATAGAAAAATGACAAAAAAGGAAAAAGGAAAGAGTATGGAAGTAAAAAACACCTGTGAGAGAGAGAGAGAGAGAGAAACGAAGAGTAACAAAGACAGAAAGAATGAAGAGGAAGAGGAAAAAGAA
>NC_059299.1:7652479-7682479 GCF_017591435.1 Portunus trituberculatus
CAAATAAAGGCTTGGCTTGCTTGATTTAATTAGGTCACAGGGAGCTGGAAGGAATAATTGAGTGTTTGGTTTAGTTATGAAGAGCATCCCTTATTTCATCCTGTAAATGAACCTTGAAGGGTTTTTTATATATGTAAGAGAAGCTGGCCAAGGGCAAAAAAAAAAAAAAAAGAAAAGGCCTACTTGACTGCCAATTCCCTAAAAGATTAAGAGAATTAGCCAAAAATCTGAGACAAATCTCTTGAAAACTCCCCTTTAAAAGAAGTCAAGTCGTAGGAAGATGAAAATGCAGAAGCAGGCAGGGAGTTTCAGGGTCTACCAGAGAAAGATATGAATGATTAAGAGTGTTGGTGGGTTTTCACAGAGTCCTAAATAAGTATCCGCGCGTTGGTAAAACTGTCAGTATCACGGGGCTTGAAGTAAAGTCAACACGTGCATTGTTCTTTAACTCCTGGCTAACTCTGTGTGCGTCCTCTCCTTGGTTTGGGTGTAACTCTTCTGAAGATTGTGGGTAAGTATGGCTGCCAGATGTATGAGAGTGCAGAATATGTGTATGAGTATAGTGTTAGGTGTTTTCCTGCCTTACTACCTAAGTAATATTCCTACAGACAGTAGGTTAACACTTGTATTAGAGAGTTGGAGAGAATAAGGATGAGAGGAAGAAGAAAGCCTTGTGATAATGTTTGATTAAGTTGTGAGGTCTTATTCCTTCCTTATTTTCACCTCAAAGCAAACCATAAGAGCACGAGGATATTAATTTTAGTGGTTTTGGTCTGCCTTACCTGTCCTGCTGCTATTTCTATCAATCCTATGAAGTAATGACGCAAGAGTTTCAGATAATCAAGTAAACGATATCATATCTACTCTCGCCCTAACCGATTCAAGTAAGACCACAAACAGCTGAGTCTATCTATTTTTTTTTTTTTCCAATTTTAATATTTTCAGTGAAGTGTTCTAAAAGGAATCAGTCTATACAAGTAATCTAAACGTGTTTATTCTTCTCTGGTTCTGAAAAAATGAATCAAAATTAATATGAGGAAATGATACAGTATTCATCTATTTTTTTCATCATATCCCCGATGAATAAGACCACATGGAATTATTTCATTTCTGGATTCACAAGCCGCGAGGGAAACCTTATCGAGCGGTATACAATTTTTTCAAAAGGATTTACTCAAACATGGACATTGCTTTGATCAACTGTCCTTTGATAACAATCCGATAGCGGATCAATTGAAACAGAGTGCCACCAGCTGTTACCGTTATCATACACACTTTTTAAATACACGCTAGGATTATCTGGATGTAGACGATTGTGTTGGGTGAAATTGTTCCACGTGAAGCAATCTTCCTTCCCCCAGGTGCCTGCTACGGTGTCACCTGCACTTCAGTAGAAAGAACACCTGAAATGACTCGCACAGTGGATGAGAGATATCAGGTTTACTGTGTGTGATTCTCTCTCTCTCTCTCTCTCTCTCTCTCTCTCTCTCTCTCTCTCTCTCTCTCTCTCTCTCTCTCTCTCTCTGCCGCCTCCGCCTCGCATCTCCTCTGAAGTACCACCACCTTAAACTCCCTCCCTCTTTCCACTCCTCCTTCTTCACCCCAACAACTAAACTGATCCATATTACACGGTGCGATTTTCCCTTTCCAGTTACTTTCCTACTTGATTCCCTACACTTCCCACCACCACCACCACCACCACCACCACTCTCGCCCTCCTTTCGTCGGCTGTTATCAGTGGATTCTGGGTGCCAAAAAGCCTGCGACGTGAGCCTGTCATCTTCCTCAGCATAAATTACATTCCCTACACGCTTCCATGTCAATCGCAGGTGATAGCTTCTTAAAGTTCCCTCCCGCGCCAGGCCTTTTCTACGTGTGTGTGTGTGTGTGTGTGTGTGTGTGTGTGTGCCTACTCTTCCACCTTTAAATACTATCCTTTAAAATAGAAAATATACATACGTAATTACTATTTGTACGTAGGTCACGACTACACACACACACACACACACACACACACACACACAAATAAATGATGAAATAAAGCAAACAATCCAGAAAATAAGCAAATAAATAAATGAGTGAGTAAATAAAATCGTTGGAAAAATACACATGCATGCAATTTAAGTTGAATTACATAAAATTAATTCAAAATGAAAAGACGAAACTGAAACACTGCAGTAATGGATCTAACGAGTGCCTTTAATCATTCTCTCTCTCTCTCTCTCTCTCTCTCTCTCTCTCTCTCTCTCTCTCTCTCTCTCTCTCTCTCTCTCTCTCCTGTCGCAATTTATTTGACGGCGAAAAATCCGACAAATTACAATCTTGAGAGAGAGAGAGAGAGAGAGAGAGAGAGAGAGAGAGAGAGAGAGAGAGAGAGAGAGAGAGAGAGAGAGAGAGAGAGAGAGAGAGAGAGAGAGAGAGAGAGAGACTGAACGCCTTTAATGCTTTCAATCGCCTTCCATTATGCAAACTAAAAAAAAAGAAATAAGAAAACACTGAACGATATGACTGAGGCGCCGAAAGAGGAGAGACGGCGCTGGGAAAAAAAACCTCAAAACAGAAGCATTAAAGAAGAAACACGTGAAGAAAATAAGGAAAACAAATGCACAACGAGGAGGAGTGATTGTGGAGGGAAAGTAACAGAAAATGCAAGGAAAAACATTGTCACATTGTTAACATAATAAAAGAATAATAAAACCAGCGTTGTAGTCATTAGTACTGGTAATATATATAGGCATATATATTATAGTATAACGTAGGAAATGAGTATATGGGACAAAGCGGCTTAAGGAAGGGACGGTTTTGGGGAACGGGGAATATACAGTATACCGAGCGTGAGGCAAGGTGGCCAAGGGAAGTGACTGAGGTGAGGTGGGGAAAGTGGTGGTGGGACTGGGGTGCATATGGCGAACTGGGGGGCAAGGCGGCCGAAGGAAGTGACTTGGGTGAGGTGAAGGAACGGGATATATACCGAGAGTGAGGCAAGGCGGCCAAGAGAGAGACTCAGGTGAGTGGTGGGGGGGAAACGGGGCTATATGGTGAATGTAAGGCAAGGCGGCCAAGGGAGGGACTGGGATGATGGTGCATATGGCGAGTGTGGGGCAAGGCAGCGGAGGGAAGGGACGGGGTTGAGGTGTAGGAGTGGGGTGTTCCGGGTGCAGGTGGGTGGGATGAGGGAGGGGCAGTACAGGGGTAGCGGGTGCAGGTAAGTGCTTGTTAACGTGACGTCACAGGTTAGGGCAGGTGGATCCATTATGAAGCGGGGGAGGAAGGTTGCTGGTCTTATCTGCCACACGAACCTTAAAACCCATCAGCTAACATCGCCACCTCCTTGTACTGCAGAAAAGGAAGACTTGAGACTCCATACAGACCCTTATCATATTTATCCATTCTTAATTGGGAAGACAAGTAGCAAAACAAGCTAGTCACTGATTAGTATGTGGGAGTATGGGGAGAGTAATAGGTCTTTACACCATACAAGGGAAAGGATAGGAGTCAGGTTAACCTATACATCAAACAACGTAAAAGACCAATTGAACTATCACATTTAATCAACCATACACTGACTTAACTAACAGACAAATCAAGAAAACCAAATATTTGCCAGTACGAGAGCAGAGCAGAGAAACACCACAAGCCTAACTCTCACGTACTTCAACCAAACACTTGACGCCAAATCTATGAGTGTCTTACCTTCAGTGCCACTACAAGAAGGTTCTCCAGTACCCTTGGCATCTCCAGGGAGGCACTAGGTAGCGGGGCAAGCGTACAATAGTTAATCACTTCGAGACACTAAAGAAGGGCCACACCTTCAGCGGAGTCTGCGGGAGGTCTGAGGCTGAGCAAGAGGCAGTGTCACGTCATCTCGCTAGGGGGCTCTTCTGTTGCTCTTGTCACTAGTGTTTCGTTTTCTTTAAGTAAGGAAAGTAGTGGCTGTAGAAGTGTCAAGGGTATTATCGGTAGGTGTAGTAATGGTTGTGATGGAGGTCATAGGAGTGGTGGTAGTGGTGGTTGTGGTGGTAGTAGTAGTAGTAATGGTGATGGTTGGTATCTTCGTCGTAGTGCTCGTTGTTGTTATTGTTGTTGTTGTTGTTGTTGATGTGATACTTAAAGAAAATAATTATTCTACTATTACTACAACTACTGCTACTATCATAACAATAACAGCAACAACAACACACCACCACCACCACCGACTCAAACGTTCCAATAATCTCACACGAAAAAATAACCCACAAACATTATAAAACACACTGCTCTGAGTTAATGGCACACTTGTATAAACATTTTTCCAGCCATTAGATATAAAAATTCTCTTTCCCTAGCAATAAAACTAATAAGGTGTTGCGTGCGATGACCGTATACATTTTATCCTCCATGTTCTATTTCATTTTCCAGGGAGCACAATTATAAAGTAGCAAAAGAAGAGGAATGTCGTAGAAAATGTAAATAATCCTGTTATTATTTCAGAAAGGATTATTTAAATACTTGAAAAGAATAATTCATCTTCTCTTGTCCCTAAAGAGAATGAAAGTGTTACGAGATTAGAATGCTGAAGGTGAGTTGAGCAAATGAGTACTGGATGAGTAATGCTCTTGATTAACTAAATACAGAGGAAGATAAGTGGATAAGAAGATGATGACTTATGGATAATTTAAATGTTTATAGAAGCTTACAAAATGAATGGGATGAGGGAATGAAATGATCAGTGAATGAGTGGTTGAGGGAATAAAATGGTGAATGGAAGAGTGGATGAGAGAGTAAAGTGACTCGTAGATGAGTATATGAAAAGATGAAATGTCGAAATATCTACTGGGTGAATGAATGAGAAATTAAAGGACAGGTGGATGTATGAATTAAAGAACTGAATGACTAGAGGATGAGTGGGTGAGAGACTGAATAAGCAGTGGATGAGGAAGATGGATAAGAGGATAGAATTATATATCTAGTGTAATATTAAAATGAAAATAAAAAGCACAAACAAATCAAAGTAAGATGTGGAGGAGGAGTAAAGTGGAGAAGCCATGAGCCACCTGCCAACCACCTGCAAACCTTCACCTTTACATTCCACCTGATCCACCAACACAACTGCCTGGCACCACTACCAAATACACCCTCCACCTCCTCTACCTCCTCCACTTCCAGGACTCATCTCCACCACACGCGTCTCTATATAGTCCTCCTGCCGCCACCTGGTTCCACATCACCCTTCTCCACCAAGACCTTCCATTGCTGAGTTAGAGAGAGTGGATGGAGAGTGGATGGAGAGTGGATGGGTGCTGTGGAGTTCATTATTGTTGTTCGGTGGTGGTGGTGGTGGTGGTGGTGGTGGTGGTGGTGTGGTGGTGGTGATTTCGTGTTGGATGTCTTGCAAATGAGAGAGAGAGAGAGAGAGAGAGAGAGAGAGAGAGAGAGAGAGAGAGAGAGAGAGAGAGAGAGAGAGAGAGATTTAATGCGTGCTGCCATGAATGCACGTAAAGATGTGAGATGATGATGAGTTTCAGAGTCACTCACGTGCAAACATTACCTTCGGGTGCGCGAGATATTCTAATTAGCGGCCAAACTCAGGCATTATTAAGTACACGAAGTTTGTTTCTTGGTTAGAACTTGATTTACTCTCCTGTTCCCCGAGCTCCACACACCCACACACACACACACACACACACACACACACACACACACACACACTTAATGAGAACGTGCACCCTAGGCATTACACGCTCGGATGAACACATTACACATTACCGAGTTGTGAAACAGGTAAGGAAATACGAAATTAAACGCCACGTGTATTGCCAAGCGACTCATCCTAGTCTGAGTACTCGCAGCGCTGATCAAGAGGGAACACATTCTCAAACCCTCTAACATCATGCCATGCCAAGTCTTTACAGGTTGTGGTAGAAAGCACGATTGTCTTTAAGGGTTTTCATGGGAGGAATCTTTTCTCAAATCTCTTCCAGCCTCCTGCCTTGACAAATTTTAACATGTAGTAAAGAGCACTGGAATTTCTAAGAGTTATCCTGACAAGTGATAATCTAAGAAAATTTATGTATTTCTAATAAGGAAAGTATTTACAAGAACAACAGTAACTATCTTTATTGGCGTTAAAAACAGTACGCACGAGAGAGAAAGCTTTTAATACAACACGCCCCAAAAATTTCAGGCGTGACACTACGAAATAGAATCAAGCATAAAGCAAAACACCTTCAAAAACATGACTAACCATTTCTGAGGACTTTGAAAATACAAGTAGAACGTATGAGAGAAGAAAATTTTATAGATTACAGCTCAAGAATTTCAAGTAAGCGGGACAATATGAACAAGAATCAAGGATATATCAAAACACCTACAAGAACATGACTAACTATCTCTGAGGACTTTGAAAATACAAGTAGAACGTATGAGAGAAGAGAAGCTTTTACTATGCAGCTCAGGAATTTCAGGTAAGTGTGACAATGCGACCTCTGGGAATCTACTTCTTGCTACTTCGGTCCTCCAGCAACAAGAGTCCCAGTGGAAATGCGTGCTGGTAGTTGTCGAGGACGCGGCGGTGTCTTCTTAACACCGTATGCAAATTGAATTCCGAACTGTTATGCAAATGGCTCCACGAAATAAGCTCTGATTATTTCCGCGTCGAGGAACACACAGCGGCGGGCAAACTTTAAGCCGCGTCGCTGAGTAAACTGCCGCGAGGGTGCCGTATGTTGCCGCCTGCAGGACAGCCGCGGTGCCTCCTCCTCTGCCTTCTCCTCCTACTCCTTCTGCTACTGGACACAAATATATAAGATACTGGAGGAGCATAAGCGACAGGAGACTTTTTAATCTTTTTGGCCAGTACTCTTATACATCCTCCTCCTCCTCCTCCTCCTCCTCCTCCTTATCCTCCTTTTTCTCTTTCTCCTCCTCCTCCTCCTCCTCCTCCTCCTCCTCCTCCTCCTCCTCCTCCTCCTCCTCATCCTTCTCCTCCACTTCATCCTGCTCCTCCTCTTCCCCATTCTGCTACTGGGCACAAGCATATAAAATTCTGTAGTAACATAAACGACAGAAAACTTTTTAATCTTTTCTAGTACCTCCTCCTCCTCCTCCTCCTCCTCCTCCTCCTCCTCCTCCTCTTCTTCCTTCTCTTCCTCCTCCTCCTACCCTCCATCTCCTCCTAGTGGATGCAAACATGTAGAATCTTGTAAACCTTGTAGGAGAACAGAGGGAGATGTATTTTTAGATTCCTCTGACCATGATACCACCACCACCACCACCACCTCTTCCTCTCTTTCATCCTCCTCTTCCTCTTCCTCCTCCGCGTTGTGCTGGTGGTGGACACAAGCACATACAATACTACAAAGCCAGAAGGACGAGGGGACACAGGAGTAGCAGCACTAAAGCCCTCAGAACAACCTTCCCCTCGACTACCTCGGCAAGGTCCCCGAGCTGGATGACACGCGAAATAAAACACGACGGTGGAAGAGAGAAGGAGGGCGGCGGACGTGACTTAGAGCAGCTCTGCGCGGTCGTGTGCGGAAAGTCAGCTGTTTACTACCACACGACACACCACATTACCCGCACACGGACGTCAACCCCTCCTGCACGCCTGGCACTCGTCCAGCCGCAGCTCACCAACTCACCAGCTCCTCGCAAAATGCACACTCGACTGACTCCACGCGATGCCTTGACCGACCCTCCAGGCTGCGAGAAGACGGAGCACCTGCCTGACGGAGAGCCAACCACAGGACCTCTAAACATGAATAAATGCATAGGGATTGTGAAGTTAGGTGTGTTATTAAGAAGAAATGTTTTAAGTGACACTATTTCTGATGCTGATACTTGCACTGAAGAACGAGAATACAGGACAAGTTAGAATAAGTGATAAAGTTATAAATAATAATAAGAAAATGATGAACTAGTACTTAATCTGAGAGAAAATGAACATAATCAGGAGCAAATTAAAGAACATGTAAAAAAAAGTATAGACTAAAACTAAAAACGTAAAATAAAAAAAGTCACAACACCAAATCTAAAAAAAAAAAAAAATCATACTAAAACTACTGAAATGAAACCAAATAAACTGAATAAGAGGGAAATTCCATCTTACATAAATAATTAAATGAACACGAACAAATAGACCAAAGTAAGTCAGAGTAACAAATGAAGCCCCACGCAGCAGAGGGGATAAAGAGGGAGAGAAAGGAAAAAACAGAGATGAATGAAAAGAAGAAGTAGCAGAGTAATGTGGATGAGAGGGAACCGTGGATGGGAAACCTTTCTGAACGACGGGTGAAAGAACTCATGGTGGGGGAAAAACAGCTGACCAGAGAGAGAGAGAGAGAGAGAGAGAGAGAGAGAGAGAGAGAGAGAGAGAGAGAGACAGAGAGACAGAGAGACAAACAGACAGAGAGATAAACAGACAGAGACAGACAGATAGACAAACAGAGAGAGAGAGAGAGAGAGAGAGAGAGAGAGAGAGAGAGAGAGAGAGAATAAAAGAGAAAGAAAAAGACAGACTGCGATTTTCTGGTGTCTTTCTTTCTCAATCTGACAATAACACCAGCTCAGATTTTGTCTATATTCTGCCTTCAATCTTCCTGTCTCCAATCTGGGCAGGGCAGAGGGAAGCGATTAGCGAGGTTTAGTCGTTGTGCGAGCTGATCTGTGTCGATTGGGTGATTCTGTCCTAATTGGTGTAATTGGACTCGTTAACTGAGGCTGTTTGTGCTCATTTACCTGTTTTCTGTGTTTGTTTTGGGTTTCTGCTTGATTTGTCACGCTTGTTGTTGTTTATTTTCTGTTTTGCTTGCTTATTTTTTTTTACTGCGTACGTTTCTCCCTGTTTCATTAATATTTCTATCTGTCTATCTGTCTATTTATCTCTCTGTTTGTTTGATAGTTTGTCTTCCCGTCTGTCTAACTAACAATTCAGGATTCTCTCTGTTATAACCCTTTCTTTCTTAACCTCAACTTCGAAACACACACTAAATATTTTCATCATCCCTATACCACATCACTAAGTCACTCCAGCAAGGCCCAAACCAGTAAACTCATTCATTCCCTTGCTACTGTGGATCACACCCCGCCAATCCCGTCACTCGCAGACCAGGCACAGAGACGTTCCCTCCCTCGGCAGCCTCGTCTCTTCCCTCTTCATTACACTGACTCCCGACACAAGCTTCTCAACGCCTCATCTTGCTGCCTTATCGCCCGCCTGCCTCACATCTCCTTGCCAAATAGAGCTATACGATTGCAGATTCTTGAGTTTAGAGACAAAGGGAGCAACTCTAAGTATACTATCTCTCCTCCTACTACTCGTACTCCTGTTCTTCTTCCTCCTCCTTCTCCCTCCTCATGGAACGTCGCCAGTTGCCTCGTCGACTAATTTCTGCAGCATTAAGGACTTAGTGAGGCTGATAGCACTGTGGGGAAGGAACAGAGAGAAGTGTGTGTGTGTGTGTGTGTGTGTGTGTGTGTGTGTGTGTGTGTGGCAAGGGAGGGTGTTACATAGAGACACTTGAGTAGTAACTGTTTCGTCTGGCTAGTGTTGCGAGTAGGAGAAGAATATACAAAGGAATACAAAGGAAAGACCAAGCAACAACAGACACTGGGGTCCTTACTAGGCTGCTTGGTTAACTATTCTATACTAACTACACAGTGTGAGAGACAGGACAGCAAAGCAGAAGGCTCCTCCCCACCCACCCATCCCACCAGCCGAAGCCGGCCGGAAAAGGAAAGGCACCATGTGGTATTAAGGAGGAGGAGGAGGAGGAGGAAGAGGAGGAGGAGGAGGAGGAGGAGGAGGAGGAGGAGGAGGAGGAGGAGGAGGAGGAGGAGGAAGAGGAATAAGAGGAAGAAGATTACGATGACAACAACAACAACAACAACAACAACAACAACAACAACAACAACAATCCTTTCCACGTACAGCGAGAGAGAGAGAGAGAGAGAGAGAGAGAGAGAGAGAGAGAGAGAGAGAGAGAGAGAGAGAGAGAGAGAGAGAGAGAGAGAGAGAGAGAGCCAGCCAGTAGACACATGAAATTACAACCCAGCGGGCCGTGATATGCGGGGGCTGACTCACACATCTCGTGCGTCTAATTATATAACCTTCTAACTTAATCTTCCTTAATTGCACCAACCACCAGTAAAATATCACTTCATACCAACACGCACACACTCGCCACGAATAAGGAAGTGCCCACATTGCCCAACTAACCCGTAAAAGGTGAGGTGGGAGTGGCTAAGCAGTAATGAGTAGTCAGGAAGTCGTAACATTTTGCTTCCTCGTTCACTAATGTGTCTGTGTGTCTGACTGTGAACCGGAATATCACGTCAGGCTAACTAGAGCGTGACATTGCCTTTGGTGGTACGTTTTCTCCTGTACATGGCTATGTAAGCGTAACATTAGAGTAAATTTATTGTTGTGATATCAGTGTGGTCTCTCTCTCTCTCTCTCTCTCTCTCTCTCTCTCTCTCTCTCTCTCTCTCTCTCTCTCTCTCTCTCTCTCTCTCTCTCTCTCTCTCTCTCTCTCTCTTCCTATCCTTTATTTCTCCCACAGTTCTCCATATCCCCTTTCCTTACACCTCTCCTCATTATTTTTCTATACACTCTGCATTTTCTATCTCTTTTATACCTTCCCTTCTCCTCTTCCACCACCGCCACCACCACCGCTACCTTGTCCCCCCTTTCCACACCTCCCTGCATCCGTCACCGTGTCTGCTCTCTCCTCGTCCTTCCCTCCCTTACATAATGCATATAGAAATGATGGAGCTGGAGAATATCTGGGCGTGTGTGTCTCACGTAACGTTATTCCTTGCCTGGCCTTATGACGGAGTGATGAAGCCACTACACACGAGAGAGAGAGAGAGAGAGAGAGAGAGAGAGAGAGAGAGAGAGAGAGAGAGAGAGAGAGAGAGAGAGAGAGTAATAAGGAAAGACTAATAAGCGAATACGTAAATGGACAAAGTCAAATACGAAAGAGAGACATGAAAAAAGAAAGAAAAGAAAGAAAATCAGTAATAAATATCAATCGAGAAAAAATAAAAAGGAAAAAACGAAGGAAGAAAGAAAGGAAAAGAAAATGCGAACACTGCAAGAAGGAAGATGAAAGATGGAGGGTAAATTAGAAATGGAAGAAGAAAAGAAAGGACACGAACAGAAAGATAGAAAAAAAGGATAGACAAAAAAGAAAGGAGCATATTATAACAGAAAGGAGAAAAAGAGAACAGTGACAAGAAGAGGATGATGATGATGATGATGATGATGACGATAAGAAGAAGAAGAAGGAGGAGGAAGAGGACGAGGAGGGCAAAGAACAAAGAACAAGAATAAGAATAGAAACAAGAAAAGAACAAGAAAAAACTGAATGATGATAAAGAGGAAAAGGAAAACGGAGACGAACATGAAAAAGAAAGAGAAGGAGAAAGAAGAAGAGGAGGAGGAGGAAGAGGAGGAGAGTGCAAGATACAAAGACATCAAAGGTTATGGAAAGCAGCAGCGGGAAGGAAAATTAATGGAACCATCTCTGGATCTACATTTGGAGGGAAACTGTGGGAATCAGGGAAAGGAGGCGAGGCGGAACATGCCAGAGCACATTAGGAAACAGGAAGTGATGGGAGAAAAAGGCGACCATAATATGTGACAGTAAAGAAAGAGAGAGAGAGAGAGAGAGAGAGAGAGAGAGAGAGAGAGAGAGAGAGTATATATGAACTGCAGATGTAAGCTTTAGTATATGACATGTTAACTGATTACTATTGTGTTGTTAGCTACGGTCTATTAATCTATCACTCTATTTATCTATTTATTTATCTATCTATCTATCTATCTGTCTGTTTGTCTATCTATCTATCTATCCATCTATCCATCTATCTTTCTATCTATCTATCTATCTATAAGTGTGTGTGTGTGTGTGTGTGTGTGTGTGTGCTTGTATGTCACTCTACGTATACACACATCCTTTCATTGCTACCATCACAACAACACTTTTCAGCAATACAGTCAACATCTCTCCTTTTCTGAGCTGAATATCAAAGTGTAGGTGTTAGTTATGTTGTCTTCCGTTACTTATGTTGTTTTCCGGCACCCCGCAGGAAACAGGAAGGGCTAAACAGGAGGAAGCTTCCCTTACACTGCTGCAGAAAACATTACACAATTTTTATCAGAATTAAGCCAATTAGAGCCGCTTTAAATGGGGCTATCTAAACTTTCAACGTAGAGCTTAAATCATGAGCATTTTTCCCATTAAGATAAAGTCCCCACGTGTGATTTACTGAGCGCCATAACATTTCGCTCCATAAAATTACATGATACAATTTTAGTTACATGTAATTCAACTGCATATCATAAATTACATACAGCAGCCAATTACTCACCACAAATTACTTAGAATTGAATTACATTTTATAAAGTACTCGTATATACAACAATTACAACATGAAATAAATACTGTGAAATTGCATACTTCAGATTACACACCACTGAATTACATGCAAATTACACAATGAATTACATACAACATATTACGTGAAAAGCAAAAAAAAAAAAAAAAGGTAAAAAAGGAATAAAAAAAGAATATAAAGAAAAATAACACAGAATAAAAACGAAACAAAATGTAATGAAATAAAGATACTGACGAAACAAAACAGTAAAAGAAAAGCAGAGAAAAGAAAGAGAAAAGAAAGAAAGAAAGAAAGAAAGAAAGAAAGAAAGAAAGAAAGAAAGAAAGATAACAAAAAAGTGATAAAAACGAAGAGAGAGAGAGAGAGAGAGAGAGAGAGAGAGAGAGAGAGAGAGAGAGAGAGAGAGAGAGAATGAATGAATGAAAATGTTTTAAAGATGGACAAAATGTATGAGAGAGAGAGAGAGAGAGAGAGAGAGAGAGAGAGAGAGAGAGAGAGAGTCCGTAGCGCCCAAAGAGCCGAAAAGTGACACGCTCCTGTAAGTTTCATGAACTCAGCAGAATTTCCCGCAAGTTACGAGGTTTTTGGTCACTTTCCCGCCCAGCCTATTAAAGGAAGGAGTGCGGGAGCCAAGATGTAGATACCTATGCCCTGGAGGAGGAGGAGGAGGAGGAGGAGGAGAAGGAAGAGGAGGAGGAGGAGAAGGAGAGGAGGAGGAGGAGGAGGAGGAGGAGAAGGAGGAGGAAGAGGAGCTGTTTCAAGCGTTCTTATTTGTTTTTCTTTGCCTCGTGAGTCTGTGATAAACTTTTAACGAAGAGAACTCGAGTGTATAATTAGAAATGAGACTTTTCAGGTCAAACGAAGCAAAAGCGATGATGAACCTGAGGAGAGAGAGAGAGAGAGTGTGTGTGTGTGTGTGTGTGTGTGTGTGTGTGTGTGTGTGTGTATGCCAATCAGAATCACCTTACCATAAAACAATCAAAATCCAGTCAGTCAGTCAATCAGTCAGTTAGTCAGTCAGTCAGTCAGTCAGTTAGTTAGTCAGTCAGTCAGTCACTTAACCTTCAGTACCTTCAACCATCTAAACAACCACTTATGTATTCCACCACGCACTCTTTCACTCACTCCCTCACTCACTCACTCATCCTCTAATTCAGTGGATGTTTAACAACTAAACAGCATCCTTCATCCTGTTAATCCCTCTGAGTGCCTTTCCCTCTTTTCCGTGGAGGCTGGAGAGAGACAGACGAGGAAGAGGAAAAGGAGAAAGGAAGAGACGGAAGGAAGAGAGCTGGAAGGGAAGGAAAGACTGACAGACGAGGGGAGGAGGAAGAGAGATGTGTGGAAACTTTTGGAGAGAGTAAGCGTGGGAAATAGGAAAAGAGAGAGACTAGGAGAGAATAGGGAGAGTGTAGGGAGAGTGTATCGGGGAGGAAAACATTGACATTGGGTACAGTGAAACTAAGGAGAGAGAGAGAGAGAGAGAGAGAGAGAGAGAGAGAGAGAGAGCTTGTCAGGAGAAAGAGAAAGAGGGAGACTGAAAATTTTGGAGATAGGAGAGAGAGAAGAAATAATGAAGTAGGAAGGCAGGTAAAAATAAGGCACAAAACTAACAAGGTAGCAGGTAGGAGAGAGAATAACAAGATAGCAGGTACAGATGAAGAAATAAATGTCAAAATTCGAGTTTTAGTCCAAATTCAAACATTCCCAGCACTGACTTTCCACAGTGGATAAATTATACAAATATTTCGAGTCGTGTTTTTCCTTCATACTGTCGAGTTTCTTCTTTTTAATACTTCTTTATTATGGTGTTCACTTTATACAAGCTGGCGGAACGTATTACAACCAGCCTTGATTAAAATAGAAAAAAAGGTCTCATGTTATCTATTGTTTTCTCTTTTTTAAATGTGTCATCTGTTATCCTTTTTTCTCTTTTTCTCTTTTTTTTCTCTTCTCTTATTTTTCTTTCTCTTTTTTGTCTTTTTCTCTTATTTTCTTCTTTTCCTCATATTTTTTTTCTCTTTTCTCTTTTCTAATCGTGTCATGTTATTATCCTTTTTCTTTTTCTTTTTTCTCTTCTTATTTTTTTCTTTTTTCTTTTCTCTTATTTTCTTCTTTTCCTCATATTTTTCTCTTTTCTCTTTTCAATCGTGTCATCTATTATCTTTTCTTTTCTTTTTTATTTTTCTTTGATTTTCTCTTTTCTCTCTTTTTTTATTCTCTTATTTTCTTCTCTTTTCTCATATCTTTTCTTTTTCTTTTTAATCGTATCATCTATTATCTTTTTTCTCTTTTTTCTTTTAATTTTCTTTTCTCTTATTTTTTATATTTTCTCTTTTTCTCTTATTTTCTCTATTTCTCTTATTTTTTTCTCTTTTTCGCTTTTTAAATCGTGCCATCTATTATCTTTTTTTTTCTTTTGTCTTAATTTTTTACCATCCATCATTTCTTACTTTGTGTATTGTATCCTAGACTCGTAAGTAACTAAAGAGTCTAATTATTCTCTTTTTTATGTTCCTTTATATACATGTATGTATATATGTATATATGTATGTATATATGTATGGATGGATGGATGGATGGATAGATGGATGTACCGCTATCCTTGTCACTTCTTTCTTGTTCCTTGCTTATCACAGTCTCATTAGCGGCAAGAAGTCTAGGTAGCAATTGCTATTCCTTTGTTCTCCTTTGTGCTGCGTTAATATTTCCATTCATCTTCTCTTAAAGCCCATCTCAGAAAGTCCAGCCCTCTCTTATTTCCTTTTGTGTTCCTTTGTGAAGGTTAACATTATGAACTTACTGTCTCTTGCTATAAATGATTGTCTCTCATCGTAGCTCTGTTCTCTATTCCTCATTCTTCCTTTATATTCCTTTGTGAAGCGTTAACATTATGAACTTACTCTCTCTGGCTTTAAATGATTGTCTTCCATCGTAACTCACTCCTCTATTACTCATTCTTCCTTTGTATTCCTTTGTGTTAAAATTATGAACTTAGTCTCTTTTGCTATAAATGACTGTCGCCCATTGTAGCTCACTCCTCTATTCCTCATTCTTCCTTTGTGTTCCTTTCTGAAGCGTTAATATTATGAACTTACTCTCTCTCTTGCTTCAAATGACTGTCACCCATCACAGCTCTGTCGTCTATTACTCGTCCCTCCTTTGTGTTCCGTGCAGCGTGACCACTTTTATGAATTCCTGGCCGTGGCGAGCCGGGTCATAATGCCGTGACTGCGTTAAATGTTTGCAGGCCGCGGGTGTCATGCCCTGAGGGATATACATTAATGAGGATTCCTGAAAATTATATTATATCCTCCAAAACGATAAATAAATTCAAGCTCATTTGCATTAACACGAGAATAAATGCGATTCTGTACGAGACGGAAAAAAAAAATAATATAATACACATACAAACATTTTTTTTAAGGGACGTGAAAGGGAAAAAGGTAAAATGTCAAGGCTAAAGTTCCGGACCCGGACATTTATTTTGACAGTCCTACACCCGGAACCGGAACCGGAACCGGGAAAAATACCGACTTCCGGCTACAACTAACCGTACCCGGCCAAGTTTCGATGATGATGGTTGTGGAGACGAGGGAGGAAAGAAGCAGACGGAGGAAAAGTAGGAAGGACAAGAAAAGTTGGGGAGGAAGGGAAAACAGGTAGGATGATAAAAAGGGAGGAGGAGGAGGAGGAGGAGGAGGAGGAGGAGGAGGAAATAAGGAAGGAAAAAGATCTTAGGTGCAACGGAGACATGGATCATAACGAAGACAAGGAGGAGATGGAAGAGGAAGAGGAAGAAAAGGAGGAAGAAAAGGAGGAAGAGGAAGAGGAGGAGGAGGAGGAGGAGGAGGAGGAGGAGGAGGAAGAAGAAGAAGAAGAAGAAGAAGAAGAAGAAGAAGAAGAAGAAGAAGAAGAAGAAGAAGAAGAAGAAGAAGAAGAAGAAGAAGAAGAAGAAGAAGAAGAAGAAGAAGAAGAAGAAGAAGAAGAAGAAGAAGAAGAAGAAGAAGAAGAAGAAGAAGAAGAAGAAGAAGAAGAAGAAGAAGAAGAAGAAGAAGAAGAAGAAGAAGAAGAAGAGGAAAAGGAGGAGGAGGAGGAGGACTAGAAAAAACAAAAGAAAAAAAAAGGAAAGAACCAACAAAAAAGATAAAAGAAAGAGAGAAAGAAAAACAGAAACAGATGGAGACAAGCAGACACTGACAAGATAAAACAAAAGAATGGACAAAAACAAGAACAAGACAGACAGACAGACAGACAGACAGACAGACAGACAGAAAGAGAGACGAAGAAAAGAGAGTTACCACCAATACATTATGATCCTCTCCTTCCCTCACCGCCAGATCCCAACACAAGAGGCTCGCTCCCTGAACACCTGCGCCAGAGGGTTCACACAGGTAGGAGGGCAGCGCGAAGGAACACAAAGGAAGAGCGAACATCAGGTCAGCTGTGGAAAACGATCCTTTTACATTTCACGATTCATTTTGCGATGTTTTGCTTTTTTTTTTTTTATTCAAATGTAGTCAGTTTTCATATTTTCTACTCTATTTATTTTTTACAGTAATGTTTATTGATGACGGCAAATTGCTGTTTGGATTATGTATAGGAATTTATATACATTTTGATCCTATTTATATGCAGGTGTTACACTCTCCTCTCCTCTCTCTCTCTCTCTCTCTCTCTCTCTCTCTCTCTCTCTCTCTCTTTGATCCCTATACTCAGCACAAAGCCTGCTATCATTACGGTCACATCCCGCTAAAGTAGAGGCATTCACGGACACGAGGGGCGCTGCACGGACAAGGACAAGGATGTGCACGTGATTTATGGGGATTTCGGCCATTTGTAATCTCAAAATCGTCCAATATTAAGTGAAGGAGTATTTTCTTTTAAGTGAGCATTATTGATCATTTAATAGACAGGTAGACAGATAGACAGGTAGAAGTAGATAAGTAGTTTAGTTAGACAGATAGATAGATAGACAGATAGTTAGATAGATAGATAGATAGATAGATAGATGAATAGATAGATAGATAGATAGATAGATAGATGGATAGATAGAGAGATGCACAGATAAACAGATGAATAGACAGATTGACAAACAGACGAACACCGTGAATGATTAATTAACTGATTGATTGACTGACCGCCTGCCTGACTGACTGACTGGCATTTCATTCACCACAACAACACAAACACAAAATAAATGAAACAAATGTTATTCTTTTACCCCGAGACCAAATCACAGCACTGGTAAATTAGAAAGGAGAAAGAAAAACAGCACTGGCTTCATTTTTCTGTCAGCAACTTTGATGAGTGCAATGGTAACACACGCACAGAGGAAAAGTACACTCACACACACACACACACACACACACACACACACACACACACACACACGACAATGTACACACGAAAGACACAATGCATGGCGGCCCGGGAAGCAATTATCTGATAGGTTAAAATGAAAAAGGAAAAAAAGAAAACACACACACGGTCAAAAAATGTTTCCTCGCCACCTGTACTCTTCCATTATAAATATAGACAGTAATATTGCAGCAAATGTGAACGCTGGCTGGATTCATATCGCACCTGGTTGCCTCCTGAATTACGGTTCTGGCTAGCTTAGGTTAAGTTAGGTTTGGGTTGGGTTGGGCTGGGTTGGGTTAGATTAGGTTAGGTTGGGCTGGGTTGGGTTAAATTTGGTTGGGTTGGGTTAGGTTGGGGTGGGGTTGGGTTAGGGTAAGTTAAGTTAGAGTAGGTTAGGGTAGGGTAGGATAGGTTAGGGTAGGGTAGGGTATAGGTAGGGTAGGTAGGTTAACTTAGGTTCGGCTAAGTTAAATGATGTTTGGTTTTATATTTCTTTTTCTATTAACTAAAGTATAAATAAATTGGCTCCTGAATGTTTTGTTGGAATAAAACACACACACACACACACACACACACACACACACACACACACACACACACACAAAGAAGATCAAAGGTACATTTAATCTCCTTTCACTTCATGATATTCTAGCCAAGCAACATTCCTCAGGCACAGTTCTCCCTGCACGCCACCCGTTACGACGTAGTCCTTCCCTGCAAACCTTCGTAAAATTTTGAAAACATTTACGAACATTCCCAGGTTTTGCACTAGACTATCATTTAAACTCCCATGTGATCAGTTTTGATTGAATTATACCGCCGTTTCGTATTTGTGTTGCTAATTGAGTGAATATTTGCCATTTTTTCCGATTTTTTTTTTTCTAAGCAGTGTTATTCTCGATGTTGATAGTGTTATTTTTCTTTTCTTTTTCTTTCTTCTTTTTGAGTGAGTCAGCTGCATTTCCCATTCCGTGCTTGTAGTTATATCGGTTGGTGCAGACGAGCGTGACTTTCCGTTATAATATTCAGTGAACTTCAGAGCAAAGGATGAGTGTTAATGTTCACAATATTTAATGAAACACCTCCAGCTATTACCATATTGTTATTATTGCCTATCACTGTTTTTCCTTTCTCTACTACTACTACTACTACTACTACTACTACTACTACTAATAATAATAATAATAATAATAATAATAATAATAATAATAATAATAATAATAATAATAACTACTACTACTACTACTACTACTACTACTACAACTACTATGATAGGGACAATATAAAAAATAATAAGAACATTAGCACTAGTAAAAACAGTTCAAGTTTAAGTTCAAGTTCAAATGTTTATTGCCGATCGATTACAACATTAGATTATCTTAATGAACAGAATAAATGGCACAGGACTCCATGGCAGACAGATTCACCATTGTAACAATAGATTATACGCACGCATATTATAGACTCATATAACATTTTAATCATTTAACCTACACATTAGGTTACACACTCACACCTACATACACACAAATACGATATATTACACACTCGCATATACATATACAAAACCAATTTAATTATAACATACAGTGCAATAATTTACACATGTACCGATAACTATACATGTTGATACATAATAAGTTCTAGGTGTATGATAATATGTGATGTTCCTGTGGCTTGGAGAGAACAAAGGTGATTTGCTATTCTCCTTTTGATATGATGTGGTAAAGTGTTGCATATTTGAGGACCTATGGTGGTAATAGTAGTAGAAGTTGAAGTAGTAATAGTGATAGTAGGCTAGTTGTAGTAGTAGTAGTAGTAGTAGTAGTAGTAGTAGTAGTAGTAGTAGTAGAAAGGAAAAACAGTGATAAGCAATAATAACAATAATGGTAATAGCTGGAGGTGTTTCATTAAATATTGTGAACATTAACACTCATCCTTTCCTCTGAAGTTCACTGAATATTATAACGGAAAGTAGTAGTAATAATAATAATAGTAGTAGTAGTAACAACAACGCTTCAGTTCATAATTATAACATCAGTGAGAGCAATTTATGCACACGCTTTCCCTTCCCACACACGCGAGGTGATGGAAAAATAAAATGAAAAACAGATGCAAGGAAAAATATATGGGAGCAAAAAATACGTTTAATTATACCTATGTAAATAACGAACCTAGAAAAAAATGATAATAGAATACTGATTAGCTTGACAGGGAAATTCACACGTTATACGATTTGCTCTTGTTTCCGTTGTTGTTGTTGTTGTTGTTGTTGTTGTTGTGTCGTTTTCGTTTTTTAATATTTACATCTTTATCATCACATACAAAAAGTAGAAATTACATAATAAAGGAAGAGACAAGAAAAAAACAAGAAGAATCATGGAAATAAGAGAAAAAATACGACAAAGAAAAAATGAAAAGGAAATAAAGGAACACCAAGAAATAAGAAGCTAATAATAAACATAAAGAAGAAAGAAAAGGAGCAAACACCAGATCAAGAAACAAAAGATTAAAAAAGAAACACAGGAGAGAGAGAGAGAGAGAGAGAGAGAGAGAGAGAGAGAGAGAGAGAGAGAGAGAGAGAAGAGAGAGAAAAGAGAGAAAAGAGAGAAAAGAGAGAAAGAAGGTGGAGGAGGAGGAGGGGTCAGCAAAATAACAGATGCGGCAATAACAGTAGCACCACCACTACCACCACCACCACCACCACCACCACCACCACCATCACCACCACCAGCCACCTCAATAAACGCAATAACAGACTCAGCATACGAACACGAGCACATATTGACTCCAGCAAATAGAAACACAAGGAGTCAATGTGCCGCCATAAGCAAACAAACATAACAATAAAGGTACAAGCGTTACACAAACACTTGGATAAATACGTAGGCACAACAAATGAATAAATAAGGGTTCAGATTCTCCACCGTTAACTTGAATCCCTCTGTTACCCTCACCCCTCACCTATTCCTGTCCATTCCATCACGTGCTCTCCCCTTCCCCTTCCCTCACCTTCCCTTACCTTCCCTTCCCCCGTGATCCCTTGTTTCTCCTATTCTTTTTCCCTTTAATTTGATGTCTACACCCCTCCACACACACACACACACACACACACACACACACACACACTACCAACTCAAAGGTATACAGAGAGGAACTGATATATCCTTGTTTCCTCCTATTCACTTTTTCACACGCTGACAAATAGGATCTAATGGGAATCCAAGCGTTTCAACTCCTTCAGTACCGGGACGCATTTCTACTTTGAGTTTTAATGATTTTATTGACATTAGGAAGAGTCAATGGAGGTCAGAAGATTAATGGCCAGAGTCTTAACTATTTCTATCCCCACAAAAGTTTCTGAAGCTGTATAAAATCACTAAATGGTAAGCGCAATGAATATGGAAACGCATCATGGTACTGAAGGGATTAAAGATAGAAAATATAGTGTTAAGGAGTATCAGAGCTTATGAAAGGGTGTTGAGGTATATACAACGATACTGAAGTGGTTCTAATTAGCAAAGCCTTGAGTATCTCTTGGTTACGAGTGTTTGTGTGTAGAGAGTGGATTGTGACGAGGAGAGATTAAGTGGCATCTTGTTGAAATCTGATTACGAAGATGAACAGTGAAAAGATAATGAATGTGTGAGAATGTGAGAACTGTTATAAGAGAAAGTGTTTTGTTGATTCTTTTTTATTCATCATCTGCTTGTGTGTCTTATTTTGTATTTTTTTCGTTTTTTTTTTATCCGCCTTGTGTGTGTTGAAAGATAAGATTAATAGCATTTTCTTTCATTGTCGTTTATCATTCACATTTATCACTTTTCTCAACCTGTTTTTTCTTTCTTTCTTTTTCCTTTTATTGCATCTGATTTACGTTCAGTGCCTCTCCGCTCATTGCCTCAGGGCCAAACAGGATTATCATTATTATTAATACCACTATCTTTACCACTATCACTACCACCACTACCACCATTATTATTACCACCATTACTACCACTACTACTATCACTATCAATATTACCACCATTATCATCATTACTACCACCATTATTACGAGTCTGTCTACTCTAAAATGGCTGCTAGATTCAAAACATATTGTAACTTATTGATAACGTGAATAATGTGAATAATAGTCGTTTTCTGTTGATCAGCACTTTATTACAAGGTGGTAATAGAAGCCGCTGTGGTACAGTGGAACCATGCGTGCTTTGGGGTTCGAGGGGTCTCCAAGCGCACGGGTTCGATTCTTATCCACGGTCCGAGTGTAAGTTGGTCTTCCTCACTCGGGGCAAGGGTTTCCTAGCGGGTGGGCTTTGAGATAGGAGGTTCCCAAAAAAGTATCCCCTTTAGCCCATAAATTCCCGCGAAAAGCTCATATGGTATAAATAAAAAAAAAAATAAAAAGATAGCTCACGGTTTTCCTTAAGATGTGACAACCATGCATTCCCTGGGACACCATTCAAACCGAGACCAAGGAGCCTTTTTAGAGCAGACAGAGTATACCACCTTTACTACCACTACCACTACCATTATTACTACCATTACCATCATTATTGCTACCATCATTAACACCCCCATTACGTATGAAAGCGAGTTTTAGTATTGCTGGCAGTGACACGGAACGACCTATTAGAAAAAACCTGGGCCACATGTTAATAATGGTTTGTTTTTACGTCCTTCTGCTGGAGTTGTAAAAGTTATGATCACCTCTACCACCACCACCACTACCACCACCACCACCATCTCATTCCTCGCCTCCATCAACACCACAATCACCATCATTATCACCACCATTATAATCTCGGTGCAGTAAACTACCATTATAGACATGACTAATCACTGTAGTCACCACCATCACACACACACACACACACACACACACACACACACACACACACACACACACACACGACCCTAATTAGTTTGCGTAACATAACTACCCATTTTTTTCTCGTTAGGAGTGACTCAAGTTACTCTTCTGTTCCCCTTCCTTTCTATCTCCCTTACGCCACCATCACCATCATGCTCTCTCTCTCTCTCTCTCTCTCTCTCTCTCTCTCTCTCTCTCTCTCTCTCTCTCTCTCTCTCTCTCTCTCTTCATTGACAAAACGTTTATCCTCCTCTTCATTTTTTTTTCTCGTCTTTATTTTTTTTTCCATTTTCCTTGCCTCTTTCCTTATTGTCTGTTTCCATTCTGCTACTATCTTTTTTCTATTTAAACTATTCCCTTTCCTTCTCTTTCTATTTCTCTTTATTTTCAATCCTCTCATCTTTCTTTTCTTCCTTCTGTCTTTTCTTTTCTCATCTTACTTTTTTTTATCTATTCTTCACACTAAAATCTTTCCCTATCTTTCTATTTTCTATTTCCTTCTCCAACCATTATCTCCTTTTTCATCTTTCTCTTTCATTTCTTAAAGTCTCTCTCTCTCTCTCTCTCTCTCTCTCTCTCTCTCACGTCCCTTTAAACGCAAACACGCGCCAGGGAAAGG
The DNA here is from genome assembly GCF_017591435.1 of Portunus trituberculatus. Taxonomy (NCBI): domain Eukaryota; kingdom Metazoa; phylum Arthropoda; class Malacostraca; order Decapoda; family Portunidae; genus Portunus; species Portunus trituberculatus. The sequence continues at coordinate 7,675,714 of NC_059299.1, forward strand.
TGAGATGCGGATGAGCTTCAGGTAAACTTAGGGTAATCAGATACAGGATAATCTTGCCGCCGCTTCATCTCTGGAACTGTTGCGTCACAAGCCAGAGTGTTCCCGCCTCCACTCTCCCGACACGCTCCCTCCACCCATGTTCCCTCCCTACCTCCACGCTCCTTCACTCTCTCTACGCTCCCTCCATCCCTCCCTTCACTTAATGCTGAGGAATATTGAGTCTTTCTTCCTTTTTGTGTGTGTGTGTGTGTGTGTGTGTGTGTGTGTGTATGTTAGACCATTACATATATTACTTTTAATGGATGATGCGGTAATTCTAGCAGCAAACAGAGAGATGTGCGGAAAAAGTTAAGCATTGAATTGAAATATTGTAGTGATTATAGAATGGTTATCAATGAAAAGAAAACAACATTCTTTGTTATCAATGGGAGGAAGCAGATAGACAAGACTTGAGAGTAGGAGGTGTGACTGTCAATTACGTGCCAGATACTTTTATCTAGGCGCATGGTTCACTGACACTGCTAAGATGAACGATGTGATTAACATGCATGAGATGGCTAATGAGGCCGTTGTAAATAAATTTTCAATATTTTGTGCAGCCAATACGCAGATGCTGTCTATATACAAGAAAAAAGTGTTTGACGCGTCAGTGACTTCGGCACTGCTGTACAGTTGTCAATCATGGCTAAGCAACAAAGTGAAAAGGTTAGAGAGACAATACAATACTTTAGTGAAGTGTTTGTTGGGAGTAAGAAGAAACACTAGTATTAATCTATGTATGCTTGAAAGTGGTATCCTACCTGCTGTAGAACTAGTGAGGAAAAGAAGAAAAAGTTTCATAAGATCTAAGTTAGAAAATACAGATATTGACCACCCATTCAACACAATATATGATCTCTGTAGACGAGAGAACACACCAGGATATAGATTTCTGTATAATGAGATAAATTTAGAAGCTGATAGTGAACCCTTAGAGAAGATTAAACAGACTATTATAGATACACCAAACACAGCAACAAAGATTATGACATAAGACAGACCTTAATCCAGTGTTGAGTTTACATAACGTATATAAGAGCAATGTGTATATACCTGACTATCAACGCGAATCATTTTCAAGATTAAGGTTGATGTCACACAGTCTGAGAATAGAGACAGGGAGATGGAGTCGTACGCCTCGCCAAGATAGAGTGTGTGTATGTGATGGTTCTCAGATACAGACTGAACGACATGTGTTGGTGGAGTGCCCGCTAAGTGAACACCTTCGTGGCAGGTATCCTATGTTATAGTTTACAAATATTAGTGATTTGTTAAATGAAAATGTGTATGTCAGAGAATTGTGTAGCTTTATATTTTATGTTTTTTGAGATATTTACATAAGTTACCTTTACAGTTTATCAGGAAATGATATTTTTCTTTTGGACAAAATGAAGGAATGTAATTTTTTGTTTTCATATGATAGTGTATGCAAATTTATTTTGTCAATAAACTAACTAACTAACTAACTGTGTGTGTGTGTGTGTGTGTGTGTGTGTGTGTGTGTGTGTGTGTGTGTGTGTGTGTGTGTGTGTGTGTGTGTGTGTGTGTGTGTGTGTGTGTGTGTGTGTGTGTGTGTACTGGTTCGCATTACAACATAAGATTTCACAACAGCAAACACTCACTGACACACACACACACACACACACACACACACACACACACACAGACGAGACGCACCCACAACCACACTCATACACGACAAAAAAAGTTCATTCCTGATATACGAGTACACGGAGCCTGACGAGACTTCCGCCGCACCTTAGCGAAAGAGAGAGACACACAGGTATACCACTAAGTCCCGCTACCTGAGCTTTCCCCTCTGCGCACCTCGTCCTTGGGGTTCATGGCGAGGAATACTGAACAATACGCGTCCTTGTCTGATATCTTGAGGGGGAAAGAAGGAAGAAGGAGGGAGAAAGAAAGTAAGAAAGAAGTTTGGACTGGAGGCAAAACGCGGTGTGAGAAAAGGTGGAGGAAAGAAATGCGTGAGAAGTGAGAGGAGTTGGAGGAATTGGAGGAGTAAGAGGAGGAGTAAGAGGAGGAGGAGGAGGAGGAGGAGGAGGAGGGAGTGAAAGGAAGAAGTATGTCGGGAGGTGGTGCGTGAGGTTTGCAAGTGCTGTGAGGTGGGAGAGAGAGAGAGAGAGAGAGAGAGAGAGAGAGAGAGAGAGAGAGAGAGAGAGAGAGAGAGAGAGAGAGAGAGGAGAGGAGAGGAGAGGAGAGGAAAGAAGAGAGGCAGAAACAAGACAATACAAAAAATATGAAAGGAAATGAAAGGAAAAAGAAGAGCAAATGGAAAAAGAATTAAGAAACACGAAGACAAAGGAATACAAAGAAAAAAAAGAAAGCAAAAACTACCAAAGAAAAATAAATGTATAGAAAAACAAGCGAAACTCAGTAAAAAGAAAAGAAAAAAGAAAAAAATAAGAAAGAAAAATTAAAGAAAAGAAATTAGACACTAAATTAAAAAAAAAAAAGAGAATTAAGGAATGAAATGCGATAATCAAAAAAAGAGAGAGAGAGAGAGAGAGAGAGAGAGAGAGAGAGAGAGAGAGAGAGAGAGAGAGAGAGAGAGAGAGAGAGAGAGAGAGAGAGAGAGAGAGAAGAGAAGAGAAGAGAAGAGAAGAGAAGAGAAGAGAAGAGAAGAGAAGAGAAGAGAAGAGAAGAGAAGACAAGACAAGACAAGACAAGACAAGAAAAGAAAAGAAAAGAAAAGAAAAGAGATGAAAGAAAAGAAGAGAAGAGAAAAGAGAAGAAAAAAGAAGAGAAGAGAAGAGAAAAGAGAAGAGAAGAGAAGGGAAGGAAGAGAAAGCATTAGACAAAGGCACAGGAGGGAAAGCGAAGATCTCATTAACGAAAGTTTGGAAAGTTTCACCTCTATGGCCTCAAACTTATGCATGGGGAAAGAGGGGGTTGTCGGGAGGTGGCAGGGGGGGGAGGAGGAGGGGGTTGGTCGGGGAGGTTGTCGCAAGTTGATGTAACTCATAGTAATTGGTTCAGTAATGTTGTAGAATCTAATCATTTCGTCAGATGTAAAAATAGTCTTACAGATAGTGCTTTGATTACGTGCTTTGTTCCTCTCTCTCTCTCTCTCTCTCTCTCTCTCTCTCTCTCTCTCTCTCTCTCTCTCTCTCGCTCTCGCTCTTCAGTCATTTTTGTTGGTCAGTTTTTGGAAATATGACGTCCATTTCCCATTTTTCATATTTCATAACACACAGGATAACATTACAATTTTATTTACACACATTTTCATTAAAGTTTCCTCTTGTTTCATCATTTTACTGTTGCATCACAATATTCCCCTCCATTTTATAGCGCTCTTACTCTCTCCTCTCTCTCTCTCTCTCTCTCTCTCTCTCTCTCTCTCTCTCTCTCTCTCTCTCTCCCATACCAGCACTGAGTCAACACACCTGTCGAATAATATGTTAATGGGCGCAGCGGTCACCTGATGATTACACAGAGGGGTATGAATGTACTGGTGTTATTGCATTACTTAACAGCTTCCCCGCCACAGCATATCGCGATCTGCTAGTGAATAGGAGAGCTAATTAGCGCACACACACACACACACACACACACACACACACACACACACACACACACACACAGGGGAGTGCAAACATGAGTGATTACTGCCCGAGAGAGAGAGAGAGAGAGAGAGAGAGTATTCTATAACATAAAAATACACAACAAAACTGCATCATTTCATCAAACAAACACACATACTCACCACCTCCCTCTCTCTCTCTCTCTCTCTCTCTCTCTCTCTCTCTCTCTCTCTCTCTCTCTCTCTCTCTCTCTCTCTCTCTCTCTCTCTCTCTCTCTCTCTCTCTCTCTCTCTCTCTCTCTCTCTAACACTCCCTCTTCCTCCTCCTCCTTCTCCTCCTCCTCTTTCTAGTTCTATTCCTCTTCGCATTTTTCCTGTTCATCTTCTTCCTTCTCCTTTTTTTTTCTTCTTCCTTCATACCATTATTAATACTATAACTATTCTTCCTATTCCTTCTTTCTCCTCTTCCTTCTCCTCCTCCTACTCCTATTACTACTACTAATCCCACTACTACTACTACTACTACTACTACTACTAACAAACACCTATGCGTCAAGATACAAGCGTTTTTTTTAAGATTCTCCTAACACAATTTCGTCACAATTTCCAAAACATACCTGCGTTAATATGAAACTCGCAAATATTCTCTCGTTTCACTAATTACCATTCCTATTTGTCGTTTTAGGAGGAAAGGGAGAGCGAGAGGGAGAGGGAGAGGGAGAGGGAGAGGGAGAGGGAGAGAGGGAAATATTATAAGGGGATGTTTTGGAAAAGGAGAGAGGGAGGGAGAGGTATGATTTGAAGGGAGAGAGATGGTGGTATGCGAGTAGGGAGAGGGAGGGGTGGACAGGGAGAGAGGGAGGGATGGTAGAAAGAAAGAAAGAAAGAAAGATAGATAGATAGATAGATAGATAGATTGATTGAATGTGGAAGGAGGAATGGCATAAAGAAAAGAAATGGAAAGAAAGAAAAAGAAAAACAAAATAAAGAAGGGAGAGGGAAGAACAATGCAAGGAAAGACAAAAAAAGACAGAAAGAAAGAAATTAAAAAGAAAAGGAAAATAATAAGAAAAGAAAACAAACATACGAACAAGCACACGGAAGAGAAAAAGGAAGAATGGAAGATAGGAGTATAGAAAGAGAAGAGAGGAAGGAAAGTAAGTGGAGGAAGGAAAGCCGCACGAGGGAGGGCGGGCGGGCGGGATTGAGAGAGAGAAGGAGGGAGGGGTGGAGTGTGAGACGGGGCATTCAACACGAGCAGCAACACGCCATTAACAAGATGCGGGAACACGGCCAATAGCAGCATCTCTCAGGCATCATCCGCCGCCTGAAAACAGAGCCGGGAACGGTAACAGAGGCCAGAGTGCTGCAGCTGCTCCACTCACGCCGCCGGGATCACTTGCAGCCTTTACGTCAGAAGCCAAAGGGCGTCGGTAGGGTGAGACTTAAGCCGGGCACAACGAGCAAACGTTCGGTAATGCGCCATTAACACGCAGCACAGCACAGGTGCCACCCCCCACAGGCACCTTGGCACCCCGCAGCACCTCACTCAAGGGACCTGACCCCCTTGAAAAGATGACTAGACGACAGACAGACGGAAACCAGCTGACGACATGGTTCTGAGAGAGTGAAGGAAGGAGGGAGGAAGGGAGGGAGGAAGCAGGAAGACAGAGGGAAGAACAGGACATCGTGATGGGTGAAATTACCTCCATTTTCTCACAGCCTTCAGCAGCCGCGCTCATGAACTTAATGAATGAATGAATTTTCCAGGAATTAGTGGTGTGATTCCCAAAAGACAGGATTTCCGCCGCATGGCTCCAGGGAGTGTGAACCTTTCAGTGTTGCGATCTGCCTTGGGTGTGAGGTGGCATGAGGTGTCTCGGCGTGGCGGCGCGGCGCTGTGCTCTTCTTGACTGATATCGATGATCAGATAGACGACCCCGCGCCTCGACAGTCTCGTTGCAAGCGGCGCTAAAATATAAGCGGTAGTTTAATTTAATGGTGACACCGAGGCTTCGAGAGGAGAGGAAGCCAACGCACAGGCACGTAGCGAACAGCGCCTCCCGAGAGTGCAAACGCCAAAGGGAAGCGCGAGTGTGGAAATATTACCAGCGTTGTCGAGATAATGAACAGCGATATCTCAACAGGACGGTCAATGAGGAGAGCCGAGTACACGTCACGACTCACCATCACCAAAAATGTTCAGCTTATCACCAAGGAATGGGATTAATTCAAGCTGCGTCTCGTGCCGGCCTTCAGTACTACTGGTGCGCGGCGGGGCGGCTTGATTAGGAGAGGACTGGGCGAGGAGAATCACCAAGCCGGACCACAAGGGACGGCTTCATCACCAGCATCACTCAGACTAATGAACGATGTTACAATTTAATATTAACCAAACGGGCTGAATTTGTCGGGGGCGCACCAGCACACGGCGGGAGGAACAAGACTTTCTATTAATATATATCCCTCGCCACTCCACTCTGGGTAAGTGAAGAGGCGCCCATCTTTGCTTCACGGGCTGCGATAACTTAGAGGAACTTGGAGTCGAGTGACGGTGAGGGACGCAGGACCACGGCAGCAGCAGGTGTGTGGGGAGGACGCCAATGTGTTATAACTTCTTAGGGATCCATCTCGCGGATCAGAAAAACCTTCTTAATATCATGGAAATCGAGGGAGGGTAAGAGAGAGAGAGAGAGAGAGAGAGAGAGAGAGAGAGAGAGAGAGAGAGAGAGAGAGAGAGAGAGAGAGAGAGAGAGAGAGAGAGAGAGAGAGACAGAGACAGAGACAGAGACAGAGACGGACAGACAGACAGACAGACAGACAGACAGACACACAGAGAGAGAAAGAGAGAGAGACAGAGACAGAGAGAGACACAGACAGAGAGAGATAGAGAGAGAGAAAGACAGAAAGACAGAAAGACGGACAGAGAGAGACAGAAAGAGACTAGCTGACTGACCGACTGACTGACAAACAGATAGGAGGACAAAAATCAGACATCGACAGACAGATAGACATACACAAACCTAAATAAATGAACAGAAGGAGACAAACAGATGGACACGGAGCCAAGCAGCCAGATAAACGGACAGACAAACAGACAGACGGAGAGAGACACCGGACGCAGGGAACAAAGAGAACGTAATAACCGGAAGGAAAAGAACAAGCGGAGATAAAGGATACCAA
>NC_059299.1:7684979-7714979 GCF_017591435.1 Portunus trituberculatus
ACACGGCTCATAAACCAGCTCGCAGACAGGCAGGTGAGGTACACAGGTGGGTAAGGCGGTGACCATGAAGTGAGGAATGAGGGAATGAACTCTAATAAAGGACTGTTAATACAAAAACAGGGAATGAGTAGAGAATGGAGGAGAGATATGAATACAGTGATAGCTATGAGACTTCCGAGAGAGACGTGTGAGGAGAAGGTGAGGTGCATGAGGTGAGGAATGAGGGAAGGGACTCTCATGAAGGATTGCAAGTACAAGAACGGGGCATGAGTAGAGAATGGAGGAGAGATATAAATACATTGATAGCTATGAGACTTTTGAGGGAGATATATGCGGAGGAGAAGAAGGCGACAACAATAAGATGAGGAATGAGGGAAGAAACACACATGAGGGATTGCAAATACAACGGATCAGGGCAGGGGTAGAGTATGGTGGAGAGATATGAGAGCACAGTGATAGCTATGAGACTTGTGAGGGAGATGTGTGAGGAGAATACCTTTCATATTTGCAGTTTATGAGGGAATCCGATAGGTAGCGTGACAAGCATACCTGAATTATGAAAGAGTGGCGCAATTACTGCCGTTCACAAAGGGTACAAAGGATCCCCGAGCTGCAGGAGGGGACGGGAGTGAAAAAGGGAAAAAAGAACGGAGGAAAAATACAAGGGGAATGTCAACTAAACACTGAATAATGGAATAATAAGAGGGAAATAGTATAGAAATGTGTGTTTAGTTTTGTTTTCATATTGTTTTTGTAATGGAACTTTTGTTGTTGTTGTTGTTGTTGTTGCTGTTGTTGTTGTTGTTGCTACTGTTGTTGCTGTTGTAATTGTTAGTTGCCGTTTGTGGTGAAATACTCTTTATCACTACAGGATTTCCATAGCGCGCGCACACACACACACACACACACACACACACACACACACACACACACACACACACACACACACACACACGAAACTAAATAAACGAAAATAAAACCAAACAAAACAAATATCAGTAAAGACAAAAACCAGGCACAGAGTGAGGAAAAAACGACAAATAAAAGATACATAAACAAACAGATCCCAAAATAATGAACACTTGGGACGAGAACATAGCGAAAAAATTAAATGAGAAAAAACGAGCGAGAGAGACGAAAGAAAACGGAGGGAAGGAATGAGTAGAGAGGCAAGGAAGCATAAGGAAGGTTAAAGACTGTACTAGAAACATGAGGCAAGTTAGGAGGCAGTGAACTAGAAACATGATGGGAGTTAGGAGGCAGTGAAGGTGAAAACTGAGGTACTAGAAACATGAAGCAAGTTATCAGTCAGTGAACTGGAAACATGAGGCAAATAAGGAGGCAGAAAACTAGAAACATGAAGTAGATTAGCAGACAGTGAACTAAATACATGAGAGCAGTTAGGAGGCAGTGAACAAGAAACCTAAGGCATGTGAAGAGGCAGTGAACTAGAAGCAAGAGGCAAGTTAGCACACAGTGAACTAAAAATATGAGGCAAGTTATCAAGCAGTGAATTAGAAACAAGAGAAAAGTTAGCGGTCAGTGAAGTAAATGAGGATGAAAACACGTCACTTTCTCAGCCAACTAGGGAGTGAGATAAGCACGCGACGTCTTCCATGCCGAGCGAACTAAAAGGGAGCGAAAAATGTAAGACTTTCTCTCATTCACTTCAGCTGGACTTGTAATATGTTCTAATTTCTGCGTTTTCGTGTGTCTGTGCGTGCGTCTCTCTCTCTCTCTCTCTCTCTCTCTCTCTCTCTCTCTCTCTCTCTCTCTCTCTCTCTCGTTTTATTTTATCAATTTTCTCTGTGTGTCATTGTTTCTCTGTTTTTCTATCTGTCTGTCTATTTTTTTGCATGTTTATTTCAGTCTGTCTATCTATTTAAACGTATTTTTTATGTTTATCTATCTATCTGTCTGTCTGTCTGTCAATATGCCTGTCTATCTGTCTTTATATTTTTTGTCTTGAGAAATGAAAGCAAACTGAATACTGAAAAAAATAAAGGTGACAAAGAAAATAAAAAAAATACGATCCTCTCCTGGACCTGTTCAAAAAATGGAAGGAAAAACATCAAAACCTATTTCACTTTTTGAGTCGCTCGCACACCTACCTTTCTTTTGAGCTCCGGGACGCGAGTGGAAAAGGAAAGAAATGGAGGAATAAAAACAGGAAATCCATAGAAGGACGCTGCGTCTTTCAAAGCAACACCAATGAAAAAAATAAATGAGTGAAAGCAAAAACATAAATGAATAAAGTGATGCTAAAATACGAAAACAGGTGAGGAAGGAAGGAAAAGGGTGAGGTAGACGTAGAAATGTGACAAGGTGAAGGAACAACAAGAACAACGAGAACAAGAATATAAAGAACAAGAAAAAATAGCACGTATAGAAGAAGAAAAACAAAAACAAGAGGAAAAGGAACAAGAAAAAAAAAGAATAACAAGAGCAAGATGAACGAAAACAAGAATACGAAGAAACACTACTACCACCACCACCACTAACACACCAACACAACCAGCACCACCACCACCACCACCACCACAACAACAGCAACACCAGCAGCAGCAGCAACACACCATCTACATCAGCAAGACAACAAAGACAAGGTACTACGAATACACAAAGAATACCACGACCAGCACACCAATACAACCACTACCACCACCACCACCACCACAACACAACACCATAAACAACAACACACCATCTACATCAACGAGACAGCAAAGAGAAAATACTACGAATGCACACACTAATACTAACAACAATTTAACGAGTATCTCCCCTCTCCCGCCGGGGATTAGAGACAAAATTAAAAATGCGGCAACCGAAATAATCCTTGGCGGAATAATCTTCAGCGAGGAAAGATAAGAAAGCAATGAATGCGCTCAGCTACAACTGACTTAGAATATTAATTAACTGTTGCAAATACGTGAGTAAGTTAAGAGTAGCGCGAGAGACGAAGATATTAACGGGAATTAGAGAAAAATGGAGCTTATCTGTCACTCTCTTGCATTTGGGACTTTACATCAAACAGTAGAGAGGAAAATGGACTCGAAATGCTGATAGAATGTTGACAGAAAACGTGAATTAGTAATATTAATGAAAATTAGTAGATATGATTCTCCTTAGTACTTGAATATCTCTCTCTCTCTCTCTCTCTCTCTCTCTCTCTCTCTCTCTCTCTCTCTCTCTCTCTCTCTCTCTCTCTCTCACGGAACCAATAGAGCCAGAAGGTGCGGGTAATTAAGGCGGCAGGTGAGAAGTGCTTTGCTACAAACTTGAGGCGTCGCTTTGCTCTGGGTTAATTGAAGCACACTGCCAACAGGTGAGTGAGGCCAGGCACGCACATCTCTATTGGAACCCGCTAGACACCTGTGATTATGCGTGTGTGTGTGTGTGTGTGTGTGTGTGTGTGTGTGTGTGTGTGTGTGTGTGTGTGTGTGTGTGTGTGTGTGTGTGTGTGTGTGAGAGAGAGAGAGAGAGAGAGAGAGTAAAAAAAATATATAAAGAATACATCAAGCTTTTCTAAATACAAGACATTACGATAAGGAGTAACATTTTGCACACACTGAAACTCATCACTGGAAAAGCATGAAAAACACGAAACACACACAAAAAAAAACACATAGCAATACAAACACCTTCAAAAATATCTTACCTTTACTTTGTACATAGTTTGCTTGTATATATTCCTTTCCTGATATATTTTTTTTTTTTCATTCTATCTCCTCTCTTGTTGATGTTTATAAAACTTTTACTGCCTGTGAAACTGTAGGAAAAATGTCAAGGTTACGATGATTGAAGATTCTGAAGATTATGAAGACTTACAGATCGGGAAATGCAGAGAGAAAAAAAATGTTTGAAAAAAGTGAGAACAGGAAATAAATAACTTAAAGGTGAGAAAGCTAATATAAAAAAAAAACAGATGAAAATGATGACTTCTTATGTAAGGGAGAGGTGAGATGACGCAGGTAAGCCAAGGTAAAAACTCCAAGGTCAAAGAAAGGTCAAAGGTCAAAGATGCAAGGTCAAAGGTGCAAGGTCAAAGGTCAAAGGTCAAAGGTTAGATTAGACTAGGTTAGGTTTGGTCAAAGGTCAAAGGTGGAAGGTGGAAGGAAGGTCACGTCTCTTCACTTTGGAAACTATAAGGTATTGACGTGACTATTGGTTACCTGAAAACGTTACTGATTGGCACAGGTATGAAGCGAAGGAAGAACAGGTATTAGCCTTGATTGCCTGTGAACACCTGGCTTCCTTCTATGTCCTCCTCCCTTCTCTTCCTCCTCCTCTTCTTCTTCCTCCTCCTCCTCCTCCTCCTCCTCCTCCTCCTCCTCCTCCTCCTCCTCCTCCTCCTCTGTCATCCAATATAGTCTAGTCACTGATTCGCTCATTTCAATTTTTTTTTTTTGTATCTTTCTCTATTTTTCTATGTTTTTCTATCCCTTCCTATCTTCTTATATGTTTCTTTTCCTCGTTCTTTTCCTTCTTCTTTCTCCTCTTCCTCTCTTTCATTCTTAATTTTTTACTTGTTCATTTCTTCGTTAGTTTTTCTTTGCTCTCTCTTTCCGAATTTTCTTTCACTTTCTATTCGCGGTTTTCTTTCATTTTCTTTTTCTTCTTTATCCTCTTTCTGCTTTTTTTTTTCTTTATTTCCTCCTCCTCTTCTTCCTTCTCCTCCTCGTCTTGTGTTCTGGGAAGGGTTGGAAATAGCTACCCTTGCACCTTACTCTTTTACTCTTTCCTCGTTTCTCACTTTCCTGGCCCTCTCCTTACTTACTCCGGCGCCCCTCACCTGACTCACACACGCCCCATCACTTACTTCACAAGCATGCTCCACGGGGGGGAAAAAAAATCCGCTTGTTTCTTTCCGTTTTTAAGTTTTTTTTTTTTCACTTTATTCTGTGTCCAGTGAAATGTTTTGCTCTATTGCAAGGTTTTTATTGTGTATTTCGTTCATTAGGTTTCTATATTTACATTGTTGTTGGGTGCACGTTCTTTTAATCTCCTCAGTACTGGGACACATTTTTTACCACGAGTTTGGGTACGATTAAATGATTTTATTTACATTAGGAAAGGTCTATGGAGGTCAGAAAATTAATGGTTAGAGTCTTCGCTATCTTAATCGCCAGGTAAGTTTCTGAAGCTGTATGAAACTCCCAAATAGTAAGCAGAATCAATATGAAAACACGTCGTGGTACTTAACACCCCAAGACACCTTTTTTTTATCCAACAGTCACATTTCAACCTTATATAGTAACTAAACATTGCAAACTATAGACTTTTTTTTTACCATTCTTGCAGATGCTTATAGAGATTCCATGCATTCCTTTTAGTAATGTGAAATATTGCAGCTCGCAGTGAAAAGCTGAACTACATTCTATCACTACACAACTACTCCTACTACTACTACTACTACTACTACTACTACTACCACCACCACCACTGCCTTTAGTACCAACCCAGCCGCCCACACCACCACCACCATTACCTCCATCATTCTCAAACAGCACATCACACCATCCTTAACTCCATCAATAAACACACTTTGCAACGCCATAAAACACCATCAACATCGCTTTATTATTGCCTGAGCTGAGGCGGGCATAGACGGGCGACCAGGAGGAGGAGGAGGAGGAGGAGGAGGAGGAGGAGGAGGAGGAGTTAGCGGTGGTCTGGGATCTATAAACTCCCTCAAGACTAGAATATGAAGGAAACTGAGACAGGAGGAAGGATGGAAGGTGGGCAGTGAGGCAGAGAGAGAGAGAGAGAGAGAGAGAGAGAGAGAGAGAGAGAGAGAGAGAGAGAGAGAGAGAGAGAGAGAGAGAGAGAGAGAAGGAGAGAAGGAGAGAAGGAAGAGGGAGGAAGGGAAGGTAGGACTCGGGCAGCGCTAAGGGATGCCGGAGCTGTGAGGGCGGTCCATCACAACCCAACTTCTAGAATGAGAGTTATGAGGCCGCTGCGGTGCTCCGGGGCCACCTGTAACTCCCTTCTGCGGCGGCCGGACGAGGTGGAGGCGCCGCTCGTGTCCGCCTCAGTTAGCGAGAGACTTATGGTTCGCGGGAGGCCTGGGCGAAGGATGACGGCGCTCGTAATAGATATGTCCTCCTGGCGGGACTTGAGGAAGGTGCGATGGATTTACGAGGTTGCAGGATGTGTGTTTGTACTTCGCCAGTGAGGGATTAATTGCACGCTAGAGGGGGGGAGGGGTTAAAGGACTTGTTGAGAGAGAGTGTGTATGTGTGTTTGTTGGTGTTGGTCCCCTTTATACCGTGGCGTAGCTCTCTCTTTTTCTTCTTTGCTTCTTCTAGTGTATTCTCTCCTCCTCCAGTTTTTCTCCGTTTTTCTTCAGATTCCTCCGCTTTCTTCAGTCCCTCTTTACTTTATTTAGTGATTCCCTTTTCGTTTTCTTTAGTCCCCCTCTTCTCTCAGTTCCTCCCCTCTTCCTTCAACACTTCGTCACTTTCTCCAGCCTTTCTCAACATCCCTTAGCCTCTCTTCGCTTTCTCTACTCCTTTTCCGCTTCCTCCAGCCTCTACCAACATCCCACAGCCCCTATTCGTCTCCTCCAGTGCCTCCCCGCTTTCTCCAATCTCTCCCCACCTTCGTCCACTCCCTCCCAGATTCTCCTAGTTTCTCCCTCAGTCTTTTTCAGTTTCTCCCAGTTCCTCTCAGATCCAAATGTCTCATCTGCAACACATAAAACCGTGACTGCACCCTTTTTTTATCTTATTTCCTATTTTCCCTAAGAGAGAAACAAATATGAATCCACAACTTCTTTTCCTTCACATTTATTATCATTTCTACTCGCGAGGGAGAAATAAAAGCAACAGCTACTCTCTCTCTCTCTCTCTTGCTTTTTTCTTTTTCTTCACTATTATTCTAACTTATGAGGGGACGTCCAAAGGCTTACAAGTTTTAAAATATGACCAAAACAGCTTTACCAACTTTGATATTGTTTACCCTCAGCGGCGAGCGACGTATCGGTGAGCAAATACTAATGTCGAGGGCGGTAGCTCAGTGACGCATTGCATTTATGATGTTGCCAGACCAGATTCGCATCCCTCCTTTACATTTCCGTCCTGTGGCTTCAGATTATCTACACATGTTTAAGTTTAACACAGACCGGTCACTGTGAGGTGGTCAGTGATAAAGGTCAACGCTAAATAGGTCAACGGAACAAAGGGTCACCACGGAAGTCAGACAGGTCACAGATGGACGGCTCAAAGCTTCACCAGGTCACAGGCTCACAGATGGAGAATGGAGGTCACCGCGTTGAGGTGATTATATCTTATCTGCATCCATTTTGTATATTAATATACCACTTAATCGCCGTCATTAGTCGCGTCCCTGATGGAGCGGCGGGGCATCATTTAACGTGAAAGAATAGACAGATGTTGTTTCATGATGGCTGCCGGCGTCCATTGTATCTCGCCGCACAGTTCCTGCTCACAAAACCATTCGCTCTTATTTAGATCACATGTAGCAATTTATTCCGCTGCTCATGTACACCTAATGACATATTTGTTCAGTTATCCAACGTACAAATTTAACATGATTTTTTTTCTGGAGCTTCTCGTATGTCAAGAGAAAATTATATCCTTTTTGTATACATCAAATTATCCACCTGCTCATTTGCATATTTACCTGCCGGAATGTAGATACTGATTCATAGGCAATGCAATATATGAAACAAACATGTATGTAGCTCCTGGAAAATGTTATGTCAAAAATTTTGTAATAATTCGTCTGATGGAGATGTGTTTGGTCAGTTTACATAAGAAAGGAGCTATTAGAAAGCCAAGCGAGTGAACGTTGCTGAAACACACGTCATCATGCTTAACTGGTGCTTTTGGTCAAGAGAAAACGGAGACGCGGCTCGCACTGCACCAACACTTCAAACTTGTGGATGCGAGGACGCCAGCGAGGAGGAGGCCGGCGAGGACACTTGGCTCAGTCCCCGGAAGCCTGGCCCTCGGATGCTGCCCCGCGTCACAAACATCATCAAGTTGATCCTGACTCCCTGCCAGCCTCAAAAGATCGCCAGCGAATCATGCAAGGAATACCAATGAGCGATGCAGCAGCGGGGCCTCACTGCCTTGCCCGCCGCACCGCCGCTTTGAGCCCAGACTGAAAAACGAGACGCAAAAGTGAGCAAGACAAACGAGGCAAAGAAAGCGCAAGGGAAAGTGAACAGAAGAGAAAATTGGTGTTTGGTGATTGAATATTCATGAAACCCAGACACGGCACTAAAGGGGGAATGGATGAGGGGATGTAAGGCGTTAACACTGAGATGCCGCATCCTTCAACACCCCAAGACGAGGAGTGTCAATACTGGCAGGACGGAGAGGGACGCGACAGCCTGATTAACACATCTCATGAGTGAATGGGAAGCGCCTCAAGCCCTCACTCACCGCCCCTGACGCCCCGGACTCGCCATTACGTACCACGTCGCCGCCTTACAATCTTCCGGATCATTACGCGGAAGAGGGAAGGGCATCAACAAAGGCGAAATGTGTACGTAACCTAGATTCAGAGTAAGGATTCAGTATCAAAGGTAAACGGTGCAACTGTATAGCAGGGTGAGGCGCCTTCTGTATTTGTGCGTCACGGTAGAGAAAAAAACGTATATTGTGAATAGAATATGATTAAGGATGAACATATATTGAGAAATGTATTCAGAGAGAGAGAGAGAGAGAGAGAGAGACCTAGAGGATGGGTAGGGAGGGTATAGAAGCATACAGAATCCAGCTTCAAATGCCGTGGGAATGAAAGAGCTGAATGGAGACACTTTATTAACGCGGATGGTGTTCCTTTCACTGCCTGTATTCCCTGCAATGATCTCATCTCCCACGTTATTGAGCTGTCCTGATTGTGGTGCCGAAATGGTAAGAATAAAGTCAAAAATCCGTACAATCTGGGAGTGTGGGGAGTGAAGTAACGCGCTACCTTGATGTTATATTGCGAAGCCAAGAATGTACAATGGAAGAAGGAGATTGAGGGTTCAACAGCCTTGTACTGAGAAAAACTCATGTAAAAGTTTCAATAAAGAAAAATAGAACGTTGATTTGGAGTATTGAATGTGGTGTTGTGGCTTTTGTTGATATTTTTACGGTTGAGTGTTATCTGTCTCCTGTTCTCTCTCTCTCTCTCTCTCTCTCTCTCTCTCTCTCTCTCTCTCTCTCTCTCTCTCTCTCTCTCTCTCTCTCTCTTACACACACACAAATAACAGTCTTCGGATCCTTTTTTATCTTATTTTCCTTCATATTTTTTTGTATTGTCTTGTCTTTTCCTCTCTCTCTCTCTCTCTCTCTCTCTCTCTCTCTCTCTCTCTCTCTCTCTCTCTCTCTCTCTCTCTCTCTCTCTCTCTCTCTCTCTCTCTTACACACGCACAAATACACAATCTTCGGATCACTCACACTTATTCTCTTGCATTCACACACACACACACACACACACACACACACACACACACACACACACACACACACACACACACACACACACACACACACACACACAAACTAAACTCTCCCTCTTACTTTCACGCTCACACTCACTCACACTCTTACGAAAACAAACCCGCTCACTCACTCACTCACTCACACACACACACACACACATACACACTCATACAAATTAGATTCACGAACTTGCGCCCTAAACAAAATCAGTCTCTCAGTCTCTCTCTCTCTCTCTCTCTCTCTCTCTCTCTCTCTCTCTCTCTCTCTCTCTCTCTCTCAGGCGACCCAAATCAACATCTGCAATACCAGCCTCGTTCTCTCATATGCAAGCAGGCTGAGGTGGGGCGATCATGGGGGAAGGGGGTGGAGGTGCGGGCGGGCCTAGACTGAAGTGTGACGTGTAATAGTGGAACGAGTGGAGCGAGTGAGGCGAGTGGACCGGGTGACGCTTCGGTGGTGACAATCAAGGGTACGTTTAGTGTGGTGGTGGTGGTGGTGGTGGTGGGGATGTGGGTCAGGGAAATGTTGTGTTAGTGGTGGTGAGGTATGGAGAAGGAAAGGAAGGTTGATGGTGGGTAAAGTATGGTGCTTGTGGTGGTGTTGTGGTGGTGGTGCTGTGGTGGTGTGGTGTGGTGGTGTGTCCCTGTTTTCTAGTTTTTTTTATTGTTCTTTTTTGCTTATCTTTATTTTATTTTTATTTTTGTTCTTGGTTTTATGTTCATGTTTTTCTTCTCAGTCTTCTTTTCCATATTTTTCACATTTTCTACTTTTCTTGTTTCTTCCTTTTTTCTTCTTACATTTTTGGTTGCAACTTCTCCGCCTCCTCCTCTTCCTCTTTCAACTTTTTTTTCTCAATCTTCTTTTCTCCTTTTCTTCTTTACTTCCTTGTGTCTTTCCTTATTTTTCTTATCTTTCTCTTCTACATCCACTTCCTACTTCTCTTCCATCTCCTTTTCTTCTTCCACATCATTCTACTTTCACCTTTTCCTCCTTTCTCCCATCATTTTCCCTTTTTTATCCACTTTTCCTCCTCTTGCCCATCCTGTTCCTTCTCCTCCACCACTACCACCACCACCACCACCATCACCTCCTCCTCCTCCTTCTCTTCCACATATTTCTACTTTCACCCTTTCCTCCTTTCTTCTATCATTTTCCGTTTTTTTATCCACCTTTCCTCCTCTTGTTCATCCTGTTCCTTTTCTTCCACCACTACCACCACCACCACCACCATCACCTTCTCCTCCTCCTTCTCTTCCACATTTTTTCTATTTTCACCATTTCCTCTTTTCTTAAACCATTTTCCCTTTTTCATCCACTTTTCCTCCACTTACTCTTCTTACTCCTCTCTTCCTCTTTCTTCTCTTCCTATAATGCTTCTTTCTTCCTCCGCCATTTTCTGCCCCTGGTCTATTGCCTCCTCCACTTTCTTCTTCCTCGTTTTCTTCCTCCTCCTCGTGGTCAGTGAACTACGCCCTCGTGAGTGACTTGCAATGGCGACCGTAGGGATGACGAGCTGACCTGCAGTGAATGACCAGCAGCTTCTTTTCCTCCTGTTTCCTGCTCTCCTTTATTCCTTCCTTCCTTTGCTGCATTCCTTCTCTCTCCTCTTGTGTGTTTGTGAGTCAGTCTTGCCTTTCTGTAGGTTTTTTTTTTTCTTTTTCTTTTTTTCTTTTTATCTCTTTCTAGTTTTTGTATTTTGTTGTATTAGTCTTTTTTTTCTTTTTTCTGTTTTGTATGTATGTGTGTGTGTGTGTGTGTTTCAGTCTTTCCTTCTTGTTGTGTCTTTCTTTCCTTCGTTTATTTTCTTTTATTTTCTGTCTGGTTGTCTTGTCCTTTCTTCTTTCTTTTCTTCCTTTTTTTACTTTCCATCCAGCGTGTTTCAGTCTTTCTTTTTGTTGTTCTTTCTTTCTTCTTTTTCTTTTCTCTTTTCTTTTACCTCTCCTTTCTGCTTGTCTCGTCTTGTTTTCGCTTGTCATTCTGTTTGTTTTATATTTTTTCCTTCTTTCTTTCATGTCAGTCAGTCTTTCCTTCTGCCTTTCATTCTTTGTTTCTTTCCTTTTCCCTTTCATCCTTTCTACTCTTTCTTTTACTTTTCCTCCTTTCTTTCCTTCACACGATTCACCTTTCTCCGTTTCCGTCATTCACTCTTTTCTTTCCTTCCCATTTTTCCCGTGTGCTTGTAACGAGGTTTATTACCAACAGACCTGCAGATGCTTGTCTTTCCTTTGTGTTCCTTTGTGTCTCACGCTTCATCCCATCTCCTCTTAACTACACCTCCCCCTTGCCTTAATTAATTCAATCTACCCCTTCCACACCCCCCTCCGGACACCACACCACCTGCCAATGCACTTTCACCTCCACAACACGCTATTCCACCTAACTCCATCTTTTAAGCGAAGCGCCTCTCTCGCAAACATCACTTGTACCCTCACGCGAGAAACACTGTGGTGCCTTCCTGGAGAGACAAAGGTGACTCGATCAGAGAAGCGCGCAGGTAACTTTCGTCCCTACCTGACTTGAAGTGGTTTGTGTCTAGTGTTTGGCTTTAGTTTTCCTTGAAGTTTTCGATATCGTTCAAGATTGGTTGTATCTTGTGTTATTAAAGAATGGAGAGAGAGAGAGAGAGAGAGAGAGAGAGAGAGAGAGAGAGAGAGAGAGAGAGAGAGAAGCACCCATCTGATCTCAAGTACAGTAAACACACGTCAGCCCCAAAATAGATTTAAATAAGGCCTATATGAAAACCAAACAAAACCAGTGTTGTCTGACTAAACCTCCTTCTCCTCCTCCTCCTCCTCTTCTTCCTCTTCCTCCTCGTCCTCCTCCTCCTCCTCCTCCCATTCCTCCTTCTCCTCCTCGCGTCTCCACATAACACCACAACACCATCTTAGGGTAACACGAGGCAACATCATGAGAAGCCATGTTCACTTGCCTGACAACCTCAAACTCAGGTATGGATGAAAGAGAGAGAGAGAGAGAGAGAGAGAGAGAGAGAGAGAGAGAGAGAGAGAGAGAGAGAGAGAGAGAGAGAGAGTTTACCTGATCCTACCCACCACAGTCCCACACATTGTTGATTTTGACGCGCCGTTGAGTCTAACCTTCAACATCAGAGGGCAGACTAACATAGATATTCAAAACAAGTACACAGAGAGAAAAAAGGGAGACAAACAAACAAGACCAAGACCGAGAGAGAGAGAGAGAGAGAGAGAGAGAGAGAGAGAGAGAGAGAGAGAGAGAGTCCCTTCCTCCCATCATGCACTTTCTTTGCTAACGAGTCCCCAAAGAGAAGCACTCAGCCACGCCTCACCACCACCACCATCACTACCACCATCACCACCGCCGCCACCATCACCACCAGCTCTAAAATATGTCGACGAAACACACAGAAAACGAGACTTAAAAGGTTGCCTAAATAGATTATGATTCCTTGTCTCTCTCGGGTACCCAAAGAAGGAGGAGGAGGAGGAGGAGGAGGAGGAGGAGGAGAGAGAAAATATAAAAGGAAAAAAAAGCAAGATAAAACACAGAGACCCATAAAAATAAATAAGAGGAAATGGCAAAGGAGAAAGAAGAGGAGAGGAGGAAGATAATGTGAAAGAAAAAAAGGAAAGAAAACAAGAACAAGAAAAATACATAAGGATGTGAGAGAAGTAGGACAAGGAGGAGGAGGAGCAGGAGGAAGAAGAAGAGAAAAGGAGGAAGAGGAGAAAGAGGCAGTAAAAAAAAATAAAAAAGAGAACGAAAAAAAGGAAAAGAAAAAGGCAGAGGAAAAAGGAGAAGATTGAAGGAGATTAGGAAGACGAGGAGGACGGAAAAGTACACCGTTAGAATGCCCAGTACTTCACTTTCCCCGATAGGAAGACGAAGAAGAGGAAGAGGAAGAATAAGAAGAAAAGGATGAGGAAAGACACGCAATGGATCGAAGATAAATTACTGTGTAGATTAAAAGGACATCCAGCTGAGACCAGAAGGAAACTCATCTCGCCACTGAGTGAGAGAGAGAGAGAGAGAGAGAGAGAGAGAGAGAGAGAGAGAGAGAGAGAGAGAGAGAGAGAGAGGGTCCCTGCTCATCACCATCATCATCTCCTCGCCAGCCAATCACATTCGGCGAAGCTTCCACTGAACACAATGAAGGGCTCCTCATCACTCAGCTGCACTCGCACGGCTGCACGCTCCCCTCCCTGCTCTGCCTCATAATCTGGCTAATGTATGGAGATGAAATTGCTGTACAGGTTGCAGACGGAGGGGCCAAAAATATACCTCTCTATATCAATTTAAACGTCCATTTCTATCCAAATGAGTCCTTTTTACGGTCATTCCCGCCACTAATTCTACTTTTCGATAACAAAGGCGCAGAAAATGGTGTCCTTAATGTAGCAGTTTTCAATATTTCTATTCGTTAATCGTCAATTTATCTACAGCTTATGGAACGCGGGGTTTTCATTCACTGCCTCACCAGTGAACCCAACGACGCACTGAGCCTCGTTTATGCAGGGATGACTAGTGCACTGATCACCATGCACGCCCCGCCGTGACTATCAATACTAAACTCTGTCTACTTTAAAGTGGCTCCTGGGTCTCGGTCTGAATGGTGTTCCAGGGAATGCGTGGTTTATTTATTTTTTTATTTATTTATACCAAGTGGACTTCTCACGGGAATTTCTGGGCTAAAGGGGATACTTTTTGGGGTACCTCCTATCTCAAAGCCCACCCGCTAGGAAACCGTTGCCCCGAGTGAGGAAGCCCAACCTACACTCGGACCGTGGACAGGATTCGAACCCGTGCGCTTGGAGACCCCTCGTACCCCAAAGCACGCATGGTTCCACTGTACCACGGTTGTCACATTTTGAGGAAAACCGTGAGCTGTCCTTGTAATAAGTGCGTTGATCAACAGAAAGCAAGTATTATTCACATCAAATCAATTACGTTATCAATAAAGTACAATGTTTTTAATCCAGGAGCCATTTTAGAGTAGACAGACAAAAGCACTGCCTGTCTCAATACCCCTCTTACTGCTACTACCACCATCACCTCCACCGCTACTGCTATATATCACTGCTTCTGTGGGTCATATTACAGTAACACCAATAACGATATTGCTGCTACTACTTGCAATGATAGCGTTCCCCTCATCTCCTTTGTCATAGCTGCTATCTATCTCACTCACGATATATACTTCTTTCTCCTTCTCCTCCTCCTCCTCCTCCTCCTCCTCCTCCTCCTCCTCCTCCTCCATCCTCATCCTCCTCTCCGTGCCTGTAATCTCCGGTTCTTACTTGTCTCCAATTATCGGCTTTGTTCGTAAGAGAGAATCAGTACTTAGGTATGAAAAATGCCGAGTCGACTCAATTAACCTGGCTTCACGATTCAAGGTGTGTGTGTGTGTGTGTGTGTGTGTGTGTGTGTGTGTGTGTGTGTGTGTGTGTGTGTGTGTGTGTGTGTGTGTGTGTGTGTGTGTGTGTGTGTGTGTGTGTGTGTGTGTGTGTTTGGGGCAGAATCGCAATAATTTCTGTCAACCTGATTTCATGGCCTCATTTTCCCTCCATTGTAACCGTAATTCCGTCGCTGATGACATTAACAATAACACGAGGAATGATGTGAAGTGATTTTGAAATACCTCCATCAACTTTTTCTTGTATCCAAAGAGGAACAGCGCTTAGAAAAAAAGGTGAAGAAAACAAAGGATAAACAGATGATGAGGCAAAGCTGAAGGTGGAAATGAGAAAGAAGAGAAGGAGTGCTGTGATTTTCAAATAGCATCTCCCTTGTTTGTTGTCTATGCTTAAGCGAGACAAGACAAGAGCTAAAACTAGATTAAAAAAGCACTAATCTCGTTAAGCAAAGGAAATAATCAGTGCAAGGCTTGTGAGGGACTGCTTCCCTCCCTCACACCCTCCACACACACACACACTCTCCACCCAACACACCCACCATCCCACACCTGCCACGCCACATCAGCCAGCACACACCTGCCGCCCTGATACCCTTGCATCTTTAAGCACCAAGAGACAACACTGCAGTCTTGCTTGTGACAGAAACACGTGTGAGATTCATGATAAGGAAAGGTCACAAAAACGTATCGGTCCTTTGTCTTTATGTTGTATTTTTAGACGTTAGAGAATAAATAAGTAAATGAAAATAAAAATGTTATCATTACACACAAGGTTGTAAATAATGTAAAAACGTAAAAATAATCAGTTCTTTGTGTTTTGTAACGTCATAAGTAATAATCACAAAATATTTCCTTATTATATGTGTCATTCTTTTTTTTTTATAACTCTTACCAATATGAACCAGCATAAACTTTCTTCAAGGGACTCTTCGTGATAAACAAAAAGATATTAAAAGTACAAACCTTCTATATTCCTACCATGGTTTCAAATATTCAGCGAAAACGCATTTCAAACACACGCACTCTCAACACTCACTAGTCTCACCATTACCCATCAGCCTCGAAAGGATGAAAATTAATTAAAAAGCATCACTTCCTTGTCCTTCTCTCGACCTTCCGGATTCTTATTAAAAGGATGTCCGCTTCCAAACACTTCACTTCAATGTCTTCTGCGTCCCTCCTTCATTCTCTTCCTGTCTGTTATGAAGTGACACTGAGCTACCCAACTCTCTCTCTCTCTCTCTCTCTCTCTCTCTCTCTCTCTCTCTCTCTCTCTCTCTCTCTCTCTCTCTCTCTCTTGTCTTTGTGTAGCAGAACTTGCGTCGCTTCCTTTTGTGGAAATAATAGAAATAAAATGAAACGAAACCTTGGCTGCTCGTGACAAAGGCAAGTCAAAGAAACAAAAATATCCTGAAGGCTAAAACATGTCGTGACACGTGCATGGCGGCGCTGTCTATCTGGTTGTTACTAATGGTTGGAGTTCTAAATGACACCGGTTCGATCCCAATTAGTCTTGAGCAAAGATGTCTTCACCTTACTTGGGTTTCGTTTGAGTGCGTGGTGGAAATCAACTTAGAGGGGCAGAGTAAGGTTAGGTTAAGTGCACGTGTTATTACCTCCGGAATATTCTTGTTTATAAAGAATGTTCCAGGTAGGTAGATAGGTGAGTTAATACAATCTGGCTACCCTTGAGGACTCTCCCTTGCTCAACCCTTAGACATTTTTTACACATCTTTATCATTCTTTAGGTTATGAAAGAGAGGAGGACTGGCCAAGAGGAAAAAATATGTATAAAAAAACCCCGCTCAGCTGCCAGTCTCCTTACAGACCCGATAGAATTAGCCAAAGATTACGTTAGAAGCTTCCATATGACTGCTACAAGTATTAAAATCTCAACCACAGAGCAAGGGAGGTTATCTGGCTACCCATTACTGCTTCCCTTGAGGACTCTCCATTACTTAACCCTTAGATTCTTTAACGCATCTTTATCATTCCTTAGGTTAGATTAGGTTACGTTAGAACCTTACATATGATTGCTAAAAGTATTAAAATTTCAACCACAGAGGAATGGGAGATTAAATAACGTATTATCACCCTCACACAATATAATCTGCGTCGTATCGTGTTAGGTCAAGCTTCCATATGAATGCTACATGTCCTAAAGTCTCAACCACAGAGCAAGGGGAGGTTAAATCACGTATCATCATCCTCACACAATATAACCTGAATCATATTGGTTAAAACTGAGCTTCCATACTGACGATACAAGTGCCATCAGTGGTGAGGTGTGGCGAGAGGAGCAAGGGGAGATGTGAGTTAATACTACGGCCACTATACATCACGGTACACTCGACCACGTGATAAGAAAGATAAGGAGGAGTGTGATCCCTCATTCATGCCATTACTTGTTTAGGTGTAGAGTGTTAAACCTTTCCAATGCGATGACGTAAGATGATTAAGGAATATTAAGAGTACGAAAAGGAATTATGTGAAGGAGAAATGATAGTGTGGTAGTTGTCGTAAAACAGGGGTAGCATGGAGACACCTGAGTCCATTATGAAAGTGTATTTACGGTAGCACAATACACAACAAGTGTAAACCGAGCGAAACAAGAGGCAGGAGCGAGCGTGTCGCCCTGAGGCGGCGGCGAGCGAGGACTGAGGGAAAAGACGTGACGTCAGACAGAAAGGGAGTATGGCAAAAACAAAGGACATGCTAACATTATAGGAAAAAGGGCGCTAGATGAAATAAAGGAAGAAAAACTGAGGAAAGAAATCCATATACCATGAAGGTGAAAATGACAGAAGACAACAAATGATGGAAACAAATAAGAAAAGGAAAAGAAAAGAAGAGAAGCAGAAACAGAAGAATAATAGAAGAGATAATAAAAAAAACATCAAAACAACAGACGCATATAACAAGAAAATAAAACACAAAAAAAACTAAAAGAAGGAAAAATAAGCAAAAAACAAATAAACAGAAACAAAAAAAGATAAAAAACAATAAGAAAAACAAAAGCGAGAGCACAAAAAACAAAAAAAGACACCATAAAAGAAAACAGGAACAGAGAAATAAAAAAGAAAGAAGAACAAGAAGCGAAAAAGAGAAAATACTATGAGACAGTGTTGTGGGCGTCCCGGCGACGTGCAGAAGCGAGGTGGGAGACTGGGCTAGACAAAAGAGGCATGCAGGAACACCAGGGTCACCTTATACCACTACACCGACTCCGACCTTGACGCAAACTTGAAAGGAAACTGAGAATATAACGAACAGAAATTTTTCGCGTCTGGTTGGGAAAAGATGAAATAAGATGCAAGGGGGGGAAGGTAAGGGGAGAAGTATTAAGGCATATGTGTGGGAAGAAACACTAAAGGAAGGTAGGGAAGGTAAATCAGAAAGTATTAATAGATTGATATGCGGAGGTAAGAAAAAAGTAATGTTTATATCAGTTGTTCAGAATATTAAGGTATGACGAAACTGAAAGAGAGAGAGAGAGAGAGAGAGAGAGAGAGAGAGAGAGAGAGAGAGAGAGAGAGAGAGAGAGAGAGAGAGAGAGAGAGGAGTGATAAAGGAACGGAGTAGAGAGGGATGAAAAGAGTGAAGAGGAGGGAGAGAAAAGGGAGAGGACAGGAGGAAAGAGCAAGAGATGGGAAGAAGGGAATAGGTGAGGGAGAGAGCGAGATAAATGGAAGTAGGGAGAGAAAATTAAGATGAAAGAGAAAAAAAAAACAGTGGAACTCCAAGTCTCTCTCTCTCTCTCTCTCTCTCTCTCTCTCTCTCTCTCTCTCTCAGCAAGGTGCGTCGGTGCGGGAAGGTCTCTTACGACAAGGCGCAAGTGTCACCAGTACTCTCCCTTCAGCGGCATCAAAGAGAACATTTACACTCCCCTGCACCGCCTCGACACTACACACCCACGTTAATCGTCCCCTTCCTCATCTTCCACGTGCCGAAGTCAAATTATAACGTTTACAGGTAGCTAGGTCTGTGCAAGTATCGTGTTCCTCTCCTCGTCTCTATTCTTTAAGTCCTTGAGTGTTGTGTTCTTTGTGTTATTCTTACTGGTAAATTCTGGAACTCCCTACCTGCTTTTGTATTTCCATCTGCCTGTGACCTGAATTCATTTAAGAGGGAGGTTTCACTATATTTATCCCTTTCTTTCGGCTTACTCTCTCGGACCTGCACTGGCAACTAATTGGACCTTTTGTTAAATTTTTGTTGCCCTTGGACAGTTTTCCCTTCTTACATAAAAAGGCAATTGTGATCTTTCCTTCCTCAGTTGGTGGGTCGAAAAACTTTAACGGATAAGACTGGAGATAATGAGGCTCAGGTGACTGTGACTCAGATGAATAACACTCAAGATAATAACACTCGGATGTATAACAAGTTGAACAGCCAATTGAATAAGACATTAGTACTCATTTCTGTTATTTTTCTCGGTAATATAATTAGTTCTGTTTATTATATGTTTATTTATCTATTCATTTCATTTTATTTCTATTTCTTTTCATTTATATATAGCCACTCACTCACTCGTAAACAATAGAAATAGTACACATAGATACCCAGAAAATATCCTTTAAAAATCACACCCACCGAGGTTTAGTTCACAATCATTCCTTCAGTCACATCAGCCAGACAGTGAAGGGGAGACAGGTTTAAAGGGAAGCGTGAAGTCCAGGCTCCGTGCAGTGTAGCGAGCAGCGGCCAGGCACACACGATCCATCAGATAAACGAGCGAGACAGACATACATACAGACAGACAGACAGACAGACAGACAGACAGATAGATACACAGACAGACAACAATATTTCATCCCTCTGATTTTCCTCCTCTTTAATCTTTCTCTTATTATTTTATGGTTCAATATCCCTCTTTGGTTCTCCTCTGTGTGATATTATTTTGACGGACAATATCGGCATCTATTGGAGTTATTGAAGGTTGTTATTCGAATGGTACAGTGTTTAGAGAGGAGTTATACGTATAGGGCCATCCAGTGCCTAGTATAAAATAAAGGCAACAAAAGGGGAGATGTAGAGCAATATATGGCATGGCGGTGATTTCTATAACCTCCCGTGTGAATGACGAAACACGGCGTTGGGAAAGTATGCAAATAACGCGTCAAATACATACGCCTGCCATCCACACACCTGAAAAAAAGCTTAAGTTTATATCAAAATCCAAAGCTGAAATCCACAAGTCTCAAAATTTACATCTAAAATCCACACACCTCAGAATTTACACCTGAAATCCACACACCTCAAAATGTACATATGAAATCACACCTGAAACTTATACCTGAAATCCACACACCTTAGAATTTACACCTGAACACACCTCACAATTTACAAGTGAAAAGGACACACCTAAAAATATACACCTGAAATACACACACCTCAAAATCTACACCTGTAATCACACCTGATATCCAAACCTGAAACCCAAAAGTAAAAAATTCCAACTCTGAAATCCACCTCTAAAATCCACACCTGAAATCCACATCTGGGTCACACGGAGCAGGTGTTCAAAGCCGTACCTTCTCTAACCTGCCAGATGGACGCCTCGCACAGGTGAAATTCAATTAACCTTTTTTTTCCCCACCCATACAGCTGACGTACCTGTGAGGGCTGCGTGGATTCCAGGTCACTGATGCAATACTCGGAGAGGGTCGAGTGTTGACAGACCTATCACTGCCGCTGACCCTCCTCCAACCAATGTCTCGCTAATCTGTTTAGTTTCCCTTTCCAATGAGAGCGGGGGAATTGTGCAGCCCGACGCGAGGGAGATGAAATGCAGTGAATAGGGAATGCTGAGGCTCCTACGGTTTCAAGTTAATCGTTTTGCATTGCTGGGTATTGAATAGGAAGAGGCTCAAAATACAACGGCTACCATGACACACACCCACACACACACACACACACACACACACACACACACACATACACACACACACCTGCACACATACTTATATTCACTTTCTCATTTTTATTTCACTATTTTATTATGAATTACTATTTCGAGAGCTCTATCCCGAAATTTCCTTCCATTAGAACGAATTCATAAAAACGACAGCACTCTCCCACACACACACACCTACACACTAACAAACACACAGTACACCACCAACAAAAAAAAAAAAAAAAAAAAAACGACTTAAAACACACAATCTAGAATAAAATAAGGGACAAGAATACAATAACAAAGCAACACCGTATCCTGTATCCCCGCCAGCACAGGATATCCTGCCAACGCTAACACCTCTCACCTTTACTTCACATTTAAAGCGCTGAAGGAAAACGGGAAGCGACGGAGATAGAAAAAAGAAAGACGAAAAAAAAATGAAGCCAGAAATAGAGAAGAAGGAAGATTAGCCATTTCTCCTTCCATTAACATGTACTTTCATTTCCTCCAGTATATTATTTAACATTTTTTTTCCTGTTACGGAGAGAGAGAGAGAGAGAGAGAGAGAGAGAGAGAGAGAGAGAGAGAGAAGATCATTAATTAAAGGTGCAAGCAGATATCTCTTATGCCACGTAGTAACTTTTCGTCTCTTAACTTCTTCAGTACCATAAAACATTTCCATATTCATTCTGCTTACTATTTGGTGATTTTATACAGCTTAAACTTATGTGGGGATTAGAATAGTGAAGACTGTTGCCACTAATCTTCTGACCTACATAGACCCTTCCTAAAGTAAATCAAATAATCTAATCATACCCAAACTCAAACGTAAAATTGCGTCCCAGTACTGAAGGGGTTAAACAAAATCATGTCACAGTTTTCTTTACCTATTCTTCAAGGTTTTCTGCATTTTCTTTTCTTTTTTTTCTCTTTCTTTTTCCCTCCACTCTATCTGGAGGGAATACAAGAAGCAGACACTGGGAAAGAATTAACCTTATTTACCAAAGACAACTTCCTCTCTGTTTTTTTTTTTTTTCCTTTAGTATTTTTTCCCTCTCTCTCTTTTTTTCATCTCTTTTTTTACCTCACGTTTTGAAATGGAGGAGGGAAAATGTGTTAGTTATTGTCAGTGGGAGGTTGAATAAAAATACGTATATATACATTCAGTTTTGTTCAATTTCCCTTCTTTTTTTCCTAGCTATTAGTCAGGTTTTATATTTTATCTCGTTTTTTTCACACTGCCTTCGTATTTTTTGTCGTTTTTTTTCAGTTTCTCCTTTAAAAACATACATACAGTTTTCCCTACTTTATATTTCCGTCTCTCTGTCTCCTTTATTTTATTCCTGTCTCTTTCTCATATATTACGGCTTCTTTGTCATTTTTTCCCTTGTTTTCTCTTTTCCTCATCTTTTTTCTCCACGTTCCCTATTTATTTCCTTTTTAATCTAAGTCCATCTCGTCTTTCACATCTTATCTTTTCTATCTTAGTAATATTTCATCCTAATTTCCTTTCCTCTTATCTCTAAATCTTCCAACCATTACTTCATTCTCCTTCTCTCCTCCTCTTCTCGCTCATTTTCATCTCTTTGTCCCATGCTTTCCTTATATTACTCCTCGTCCTTCTCACTCACTCTCTTCCTGGTTCTCCTCCTCTTCTTCCTCCTAATCGTTTTCTCTTATCTTCAAACTCCGGCGGGAAGAGAAAAAAACCTGTCGCTTTCATAGGATCCTGCTAATGAAAATAATAATGCAAAAGATTACAAAAGATAAGTTTAGTCATCAAACGGTTATCCTTTTTTTTTTCCTCTCTCTCTCTCTCTTCTTCCACTCCTCTCTCTTTCCTTCAGAGTGAGGGTTCTTTGACAGGAGTTTTGATCTTCCTATCTCCCTTCTTTCCCTGCCTGCCTGCCTGCCTCCTGCCCTCCGTCCTCCGCTCCATCCCTTTCACAGGTAATGAGATTGTACCTGGATTAATTAAGTTGTCTAGTCGAGGGGAAGTTAACATTAGGGCCCAACTAACTCTTTTTCCTCTCTCTCTCTCTCTCTCTTTCTTTACTTTTGTTTTTGTCCATCAGCATTTTTATTTACGTTTCTTGAGTTTCGTTTATCTTGGTGTACGAGTATATTCTCTCTCTCTCTCTCTCTCTCTCTCTCTCTCTCTCTCTCTCTCTCTCTCTCTCTCTCTCTCTCTCTCTCTCTCTCTCTCTCTCTCTCATCCAGGTCTCTAAGGTTATTTTTTCTTTATGTTATTTTCCTTTGCCTTTCTACCTGTGTCTGTGTATCTATGTTTGTGTTCCCGGAAGTCTGGCTGTCTCTCTTTTCATGTATGTTTGCATGTATATGTCATAAATATTTGTGTAGGAAGTGCTTAATGTTCCCTTAGTTTTTGGGCTAATAAAATTTGTCTTTCTTTATGTATGTATCGATGAATGTGTGTATGGCTGAATGGCTGAATGCAATTTTTTTTTATGTAAGAGGAGAAAGCTGGCCAAGGGTAACATATAGAGAAAAAAATACCCACAAAGTTGCCAGTCTCCTTGCTGATCTGAGAGTTAGCCAAAGAAAATAAAGTGTCATTAAACCTTCCTATTAATTGAAGTCAAGTAACAGGAAGTTGGAAATACAGAAGCAGGTAGGGAGATGAATGTATATATAAGTATGTATATATAAATCTACACGTATTCCTACCACACCTTCCCTATCACACCTGTCACGCTCATCACTTTATCACCTTTAACTCCGGAACCATTACAGCCCTCCTCCACCCCTTCCTGACGCCCCTAGAAGGCTCCTCCCGTGCCCATCACAGCGGGTAATAAGAAGCACGGCCCTCGCGGTCTCAAAACGGAGTGGCGCAATAACGGAGCCGCCCAGAAGATGTTTATT
The DNA here is from genome assembly GCF_017591435.1 of Portunus trituberculatus. NCBI lineage: Eukaryota > Metazoa > Arthropoda > Malacostraca > Decapoda > Portunidae > Portunus > Portunus trituberculatus. The sequence continues at coordinate 7,708,618 of NC_059299.1, forward strand.
CAAATGTTTCCTGTCCTGTGTACCTCAGCATGAAATTTACCTCCCCCTCTGGTTCGTGCCTCCTTGTTACCTCATTCCTCTCCCTTCCCTCCGCCTCTCTTACCTCTTTTCTCTATTTCTTTTTATCCTTTCTCTCTCTCTCTCTCTCTCTCTCTCTCTCTCTCTCTCTCTCTCTCTCTCTCTCTCTCTCTCTCTCTCTCTCTCTCTCTCTCTCTCTCGTTTCCTTCTTTATTCATTTCCCTTTTATCATATGTTGCTGTTTATCTCACTTATCTTCCTTCTTTCTCTTCTACTTTCATTCTCATTCTTTACCCTTTCCCTCCATTCCCTTCTCTTTATCTTCTCTCACACTGCTTCTCTTCAACTAGTTCCTCACTTTTCTTACCACTCTAGTACTTCTTTCCCTTCTGTAGTTTCCTCTTTCCTTCTCTCCTATTATTTTTTCTCATCTTTCCCCTCTCCTCTTTTTTCTCCCGCAATCCTGCCGACTCTTTCATTATTATTTTTCTCCTTCTCCTCCTCCTCCTCCTCCTCCTCCTCCTCCTCCTCGTCCTCGTCAGCGTCAGGAGGAATAAGGAAAAGCTGGCCACGGTAATATTTGCTAATGTAGAAATACTTCCGCAAAAAACGACGGCAATTTCATCTTATTACGTTACGTGTGTGTGTGTGTGTGTGTGTGTGTGTGTGTGTGTGTGTGTGTGTGTGTGTGTGTGTGTGTGTGTGTGTGTGTGTGTGTGTGTGTGTGTCCATATTTCACCTCGTGTATAGGGTGTTTGCTTAATATTATAGTGCTTTTTATATCAATTTATGGGTATTTTCGCCTCTATATTCTTATCCTTGGCCATAATTTTTCTCTTTTTTTATTTTTTTGGTATGAAGATTTGGTCCGCGTCTCAATTTTCCGGGCGACAGGGGGAACATTCAGGAGTAACTTATGGGAAATGGTCTATCTTGGTCTGCTCTGTCCTGTTTCTGGTCTGTTATGGTCTGTTTTTGTCTGTTTATGTCTGTTTTTGTCTGGTTTTTGTCTGTTTATGTCTGTTTATGTCTGTTTTGTTCTGTTTCTGTCTGTTATGTCTGTTTTTGTCTGTTTATGTCTGTTTTGGTCTGTTTTGTCTGTTTTTGGTCTGTTTTTGTCTGTTTTTGTCTGTTTTGTCTGTTTTGTCTGTTATAGTCTGTTTTGTCTGTTTTTATCTGTTTCCTGTCTGTCTTTTGTCTGTTTCTGTCTGTTTTGTCTGTTTATGTCTGTTTTGGTCTTCTGGTGATGTCTTTTGTTTCTGTTGTGTGTGTGTGTGTGTGTGTGTGTGTGTTTTTTTTTTTTTTTTTGTGTGTGTGTGTTTAATGTTCCTGTCTGTCTTCGTGTCTGTTTCTGTCAGTTTTGTATGTTTTTGTTTGGTTTTGTGATTCTGGTAGTGTTTCGTGTGTTTGTTTTTGTCTGTTTTGTCTGTTATGTCTGTTTTGTCTGTTTGTGTCTGTTTTAATGTTTTTGTCTGTCAACGTCTGTTTCTGTCTGTTTTTGTCTGTTTTTTTTTGTGGTTCTGTTGGTGTTCCGTGTGTTGCGATTGTCTGTGTCTGTGTATCTGTTTCTGTTTTCTGCGTTAGTGTTTAACTAATGTTCCTGTCTGTCTTCGTGTGTGTTTCTGCGTTCCTGTCTGTTTTTGTCTGCTTTTGTGGTTCTGGTCATGTGTTTCGTGTGTTTTGCGTTTATCTTTGCGTTTGTGTGTGTTTGTGTGTTTGTGTGTTTTGTGTGTTTAACGTTTCTCTCTGTGTTCGTGTCTGTTTCTGTCTGTGTTTGTGGTTCTGGTGATGTGATGTGTGTTTGTTTTGTTTGTTTTTCACTTTGTCAATGTTTATGTCTGTTTTGTCTGTTTTGGTCTGTTTTTGTCTGTTTTTTGTGTGTTTCTGTTTTTCAGTGTCTCTATTATTGTGTTTGTCTTTTTGTCTGTTTTTGTCTGTTTTGTCTGTTTTCATCTGTTTATGTCTGTTATTGTCTGTTCTGGCCTGTTTTTGTTCTGCTTTTGGTCTGTTGTGGTCTGTTTTTCGTCAGTCCTGGCCTGTTCTTGTCTGTTATGGTCTGTTATGTCTTTTTTTGTCTTTTTTTTGGTCTTTTCTGATCTGTCTTGTTCACGTTTTCTTATCTGTTTTGGTCTGTTTTTTATCTGTGTTGGTCTGTCCTGGTCTGTTTTTGTCTGTTCTGGTCTGTTTAAGTCTGTTCTGGTCTGTTTAAGTCTGTTCTGGTCTGTCCTTGTCTGTTTCTGGTCTGTCCTTGTCTGTTCTGGTCTGTTTAAGTCTGTTTAAGTCTGTTCTGGTCTGTTTTCATCTGTTCTGGTGTGTTATTGTCTTTTTTTGGTCTGCTTTGGGTTTGTCTTGGTCTGTTCTGGTTTTTCTGGTATGTTTTCTGTCCATTCTGTTCTATTTCTGTTTTTGGTCTGTTTTTTTTTTCCTTTGTATTGGATTTTTTTTTTTTTTTTTTTTTTTTTACTTGTTTTGATTTTCTTGTATCTGTCTCGGTCTATTTTCTTTTTTTTTTTGTGTGTGTGTGTTTGTGTGTGTAGGAATGTTTGGTTTGTGTTGGTTTGTTTTGCTCTTTTTCTATTTCTTTTTTTTTTTTCGTTTCCTTTTCGTTTGTGTTGTGTTGGTCTCATTAGGGGATACTTCCTTCCTCCTTTCTTGGTATCTGATTTACTTTTTTTCTTTCCAGCTCCTCTCTTCCTCCCTGCCTCTTTTCTTTGCTAGTTACGTATTTATATCTTTCCCTCTTTCTTTCTTCTTCATTCCTTCCTTCGTTTTTTCCTTTCTTCGTTCTTTTCTTCCTTCCTTCCTTCCTTCCTTCCTTCTTTCTTTCCAATAGCAGCACTTGTTATAACTTTCTCTCTCTCTCTCTCTCTCTCTCTCTCTCTCTCTCTCTCTCTCTCTCTCTCTCTCTCTCTCTATCCCCATCAGTAGCTCTTTCACGCCTTTCACTTCCTTTCTACGAACCTTTCCCACACTCACACACACACACACACACACACACACACACACACATACACACGTCAGCCAAGGAAACCACACATTTTTTTCTCCCTCTTTCTACCACCAACGCACGTCACTTCCTCATCTCCTTCGCCTCGGCCTCTTTCTTCCCTTTCCCTTCCCTTTCCACTCAAGCCCGTCCCCTTCCCCTCTCACTGTACGCCTCTCACAAGAAACATGGCATCGTTGGCACTGTTCCCCCCGTCGCGCCGCTGGAAAAACCCGCTGGAAAAACCGTCATCTAGCGAGGACAGAAGTGCCGTCACACCTCCGGTAAGTGGCACGGGGCGGAAGGGCGGCGGGGTGTCACGGAGAGAGGAAAAAGGAAGAAAAGAGAGCAGAGAAATCTTACATCCAGCATCTTTCTCTCGGGTAGACACAAGAAGCTGCAGGATTTCAGGATTTGTGAGTAATCCAAACTATACCCCATGCTCTGCCCCATCCTCTTCTGTGTGTGTGTGTGTGTGTGTGTGTGTGTGTGTGTGTGTGTGTGTGTGTGTGTGTGTGTGTGTGTGTGTGTGTGTGTGTTCTCTCCTCGCTGCGTTTTGTGATGAGATGCTTGTGATCTCGTTTTATCGCTGCTTACTTGACAAATACCGGGATTTCTCAAGGTTATTCTCTCTCTCTCTCTCTCTCTCTCTCTCTCTCTCTCTCTCTCTCTCTCTCTCTCTCTCTCTCTCTCTCTCTCTCTCTGCTACATCTTCCTAAGCTTGTATCGCGACTAATTCAGCCCAGGCAGACCATGTTACGTGTGTATGTGTGTGTGTGTGTGTGTGTGTGTGTGTGTGTGTGTGTGTGTGTGTGTGTGTGTGTGTGTGTGTGTGTGTGTGTGTGTGTGTGTGTGTGTGTGCTCGTTCCTGGCTCTCATTCTCTTGCCACCGTTTTCTCTGGCTGTCTGTCGATGTGCTTAATTTAGTTCATGAATATTCTATCACTTGGTTTTTCGCTTTAACTTCAATTACGATTTCCTGGGTACCTTTTTTTCTTCTCCCTATTTTCATTCTCGTGTTTCATTTCCCCCTATTTTCTTTTGCGTTCTGGCTATTCTCCCTTCATCAGTTATGACATCGCACGCCATTCGTTCCTCCAGCCAGAAATGACAAGAAGTTAATTGAAAGGAAAAAAAAAAGAGAGAGTAGAATCATGACAGACGAAAAGACAGACGGACAGACAGACAGAAAGACAAACGGATAGACCGAGAGAGAGAGAGAGAGAGAGAGAGAGAGAGAGAGAGAGAGAGAGAGAGAGAGAGAGAGTAGTCAATCGGAGGTCAATTTTAACCCCCAGCTTCCTTCCACCCTCCGTTACCCTGAAGCGCTGAAGGGGAACAGGACATTTGCCTTCCTCCCTCACTCTCCCTCACTCTGCCTCGCTCTCCCTCACTCTCTCCCTTGATTGGATGGACGTGAGGGGACGCTATCGTTCCGGCCCCTGGAAAGCCAAACTACTTGACTATCTGAGCTTAACTACTAAGGCCTTCTACAAGAGACAGGCTTCTCTCTCTCTCTCTCTCTCTCTCTCTCTCTCTCTCTCTCTCTCTCTCTCTCTCTCTCAGACTGGTTCAGTTGTTCATTGGTTCAGACTGGTTCACGAAATGGTGGTTCGAAGGGAAAGAGGAAAGGAAGGTGACGTTTGAGGTTGGCTTAGACGGGAAGGGAAGGAAAAAGAGACAGGTGGAGCGGGAGAGATGTGACAGAGAAAGGTGAAAGTAAGGAGAGGAAGAAAGGTACCGGTGTATCGTATAGGAGTAAGAAGAAAAACAGGGAGATGAAAAGTAAGGAAGAAAAGAGAGAATAGCGAATTACAGGAGTACGAGACAGGGAGAATAAAGGTAATGGAATGGAGGAGAAAGAATGAAAGACAGAGGAAGGGAAAGGAGTACGAAGCATAGAGGGAAAAGAAGAAAGCTGATGGAATAAAGGAGAAAGAATGGGAGGTGATGGTGGTAAGGGAATGGCAGGAACAAGTGTGGCGAGGAGGGTAGGGCGATGACTGTACCTCCAGCAGACTTATCCTGGGTCATTTTAACAGGAACGGTGTGTAAGTGGAGAGGAAAAATAGTGAGGAAGGAGCACAATTAAGGTAATGGCGGGAGTGGTGGAGTGGAGTGCAAGAGCCGATAACCGGGTGGGCGTTCAGGGGAGAAATCGGAGAAACACACTGACAAAATTAACGGCGTGTAAACTTAGTAAGATGAGGATAACGAAGCAAAAAAAAAAAAACGAAAATACCCCAACGGAACATTAGCAAGTGGGGGGAAAGTGACAGTAGCAATTCCCAAACTAAAACTAAGAGAATCTATATGCAATGGCAGGGGTGAAAAAATTATATGTTAAGTATACATGAGATGAAAATAACAGAACGAAAAACTGAAAACACCCCAAACCGAACATCAGGGAGTGGGGGAAATGACAGTAAACTAAAGGTAAAACTAAGGAAAATTTAACTTACTGGTAATAGAAGTAAAAAAGCGTAGTAATGATTCAACATAAAACAAATAAATGGGAAAAAAAACCCTGAAAACACCAGAACAGACCATTAGCGAGTGAAGGAAAAAAGAGACAACAAAAAACGGAGGAAAACATATGTAACGGCGGTTGAAGTAAGAAAAATCCGAGAAGAAAATAATGACATACAAAACAAAAAAAGGAAACAAACTGAAAACACTGAAACGAAACACAGGAGAAGGCAATTAATGGCAGTAACAATTCTAAAACTAAAAGAAAAGAAATAGTGATGTGAAAACTTAGATGTGAGAGCAATAAAATAAGAAAACGAAGTGAAAAAATGAAAAAAATCATCAGAACATAGGCGAGAGGAAGTAATGACAGTAAAAGTTTCAGAAATAGAGAAAAATTGATGAATTGATAAAAGGAATAGGAGAAATTAGCAATAAAAGATGAGAATAACGAAGGGAACAGCGGAAAACACGTGAACTGATAATTGCCAAAAGGAAGTAGGACCAATAACCATTCTAAAAAGAAACCTGAAGAATATGCCAGACAGAATGAGAGTACACGTAAAGAAAAAGATAGATAAAGATGGCAAGGGTAACAATAACAAAGAAAACGGGAACAGAAAAAAACGAAAACGAACAGAGCATAGCCAAAAGAAAATAAAACACCGAGGCTAAAAATAACGTAAAATGAAAGTAGAGAAATGAAAGTAGGAGAAATAAACGCAGACAGAATTATGTATAGCTAGGAAACACAATAAACAACATAAATAAAATATAGATGTGCGTAAATTCAGAGGTTAAGAAATCTGCAAGCGAAAATAAAGAGAGAATACGAAAAGAACTAAAGAAAATGTAGTAATATTTGAAATCCTGCATTCGCATTAAAAGC
>NC_059299.1:7722479-7732479 GCF_017591435.1 Portunus trituberculatus
TATGGATATTATGTAACGTCAACCATATTCACTGGCATGTTAAGAGATTCATTTCTGACTCTCAAAGTTAATTATGATTTAATTCCCCATAAAAAACGTTGTGTTGATTAGATTAGGAGTCTGTGATCATAATGCTGAATTACTTCACTCGTTGCTTCAATCTTTTATGTGAAATCAAGAGGTGATGTAATAAAGTATTCTGTTTGTTGCTAGTGTATCAAATTCTATGAGTGAAAAGTATATATGTCTGTAAAATCTGTCTCTGAATTATGTCTGTAAAATATGTAAAGTATGTAAAGTATTTGAAATATGTCTGTAAAGATATATGTGAAAAGAATAACTATAGAGATCGTGGTGTTTTGCTGTATTAACCCATTCAGTACTATGAAGCGTTTTCAAATTTATTCTGCTTAGTGTTTAGGAATTTTATACAGCTTCAGAAACTTATGTGGGGATTAAAACAGTGAAGACTCTGGCCATTAATCTTCTGACCTTCCTAATGTAAATAAAATGGTCTAATCGTATACAAATATCAAGATAGAAATGTGCCCTAGTATTGAAGAGGTAAAAAGTATGTTTATAAAGGTCATGATGTTTAGTTTCTCTAAAGTAAGTGTTGGGTGGTGGTTGTGTTCATGAGCCTTTTGATCTTTCTTTTGGCACAGTGAAGCCTTTTTTCTTGTTTTTTTTTTTTTTTTTTTTTTTGTCCTTCACCTTATGTTAGAAAAATCAGATAATAAAATAAGATAAAAGATAAAATCGCCCTTACTGTGGGAGCTTCGTGTGTACCAGTCCCCCAACCCCCGCCAACTTGTTTTTAAAAATCCTCTGTTTGTTTTGGAAGTTATTTATCTGTGAGGCAGCGGCGGCAAAGAGGACCGTGGGTGTTGCTTTTGAATTTATACTTTCATTATTATTCTTTTATTTGGTACTTTAAATACGAGTATACGAATATTAGTTATTGCTTCCTGTTGCCTCTGTGTTTTCCCGGGTTCCCTTTTATCTTATTCATTTATTCATTCATTTATCTACTTATTTACTTATTTATTCATTTTAATATTTTGTGGATCCATCGTCTATTTTTTGTTTGGTTTATTTCTAGCTGATAACACGTCCTGACCCTCTTAAGGACGATCAGACTCTTGGTTCTCCAGAGCATTTCCTGGGCTCGTCTGGCTGCTGCAGGGCCTCGCGTGGGTGGTGGCAGTAAGGAAGAAAGAGAGAGAGAGGAAGGGAAAAAATGAAGAAGAAAAAATGAAAGAACAGAAAACATAAAGAAGAAAGAAGGTAGGAATGTCTTGTGAGTGAAGAATTTATTGAATATATATTCTTTTCAAGGTGAATGAAGCGAATGGAGAAGAGAAACATTTTTTTTTTATTATCATTATTATCATTGAGAATTGCGAGAAGTAAAGGTATATAGATTTGTGCCTGGTAAGTGAAGGCCAATTTACAGGTGAGGGTGCATACCTGAGGCGACGAAGGAAGCTGAAGGAATCTGTACGGACTGCAGCCACGCAAGACACGAGGATATTAAGGTAAGACGAAAAAAAAAAATTAAACAAGCTACAACTGCTGGACAGAAATAACAAATGAAAGAAAGACACGTAATATGCGAACATTACCTGACATACAAAGGTGGTTCATTAATAGCAAAGAGAAATAAAAAAGAAAACGAAAAAAAAAGAAAATGGAAAAAATGGCAGGGAAAAAGTATGAGAAGTGGTGATACTCCTCATGGATCAACAAGACACGCACATGACAAAATAAATAAATAAACAGATAAATGAATGAATAAATAAAGGCCAAGTCACGGGAGGAGAATACTACTTTACTGCCCCATAATTTGTACTACAGCGCTCCTCCTTCACCTACACCCTTCCTGAACTGTCTTGTCTTAAACCTATGTCTACTCGCCTCTCCTCAGATGAATGGTGCAAAGTCGTAGTTTAAATGGATTGTTGAAGGATTCTGTGTACAAAGGGATGTGTTTGTTTCTCCCGAGTCTTTGTAGCATCAGCACGTCCTCAGATTTTCCCGGCGCAGGGGAGACGAGGACGCGGTTCAAAGAGAATGAATTGATTACGCTTTACCAAATACGAGGTTGAGGAGGAGAGCGTAGGAGGAAAAAGTACCTGTCATTGTCTGAAGCGAGCAACGTTCATCTCAGGAATTAAACTGGTCTGCGCTGTGAAATGCGTTCTTTCTTTTATCAATCTTTTTTTTTTTACAGGGAGGAGCAAAAGATTACCGAGTTTCCTATATATTTTCCTTTTTTTTCCTCCTCCTTTGCCAGCTTCCTCCACGCAGATAAAGTTAGGGAAAAAATTCAAAGGACCTAAGACACGCAAGACTAAATAAGAATAAGTACAAGGTGAGTGAAGACTGGTGAAGTTGATACAAGATAAACTGATTATGCCGGATATTAGATAATCAAAAGTACTTTAACCCCTTTAGTACTGGGACGCATTTTATCTTGATTTTGAGGTGTGATTAGACGATTTTATTTGCGTTAGGAAAAGGTCTATAGAGGTTAGAAATTTAATGGACAGTCTTCACTATTTTAATCCCCACGTAAGTTTCTGAAGCTGTATAAAATCATCAAATAATAAAGAAAATATATATGAAAATGTGTCATCGCACTGAAGGAGTCAAAAGTTCAGTCACCAAGTTGTTTTCGCTAAGTTGCAAGATGTCTGAAAATCAACTGTAATTATATAAGACTGTAATTATATATACAAACTTCTAAGATCGTTTACTATATGTATGAATGAGAGTAAACCAGTAACTAAAGAGTGATTATAGAGTTAGAGCCACCAGATAATGTAAATAATGATACGTAATAAACACAGGAAGTACATAAGAAAAATTTAAGAAAGGAGTAATCAAGTATAGTAATTGATAAAAAAACAAGGTAAAATAAACAACCACTAGTTTTCCAGAGATTTAACAGTTACTTTGACTAAGCGGCAAAGACCATTTAAATCAGAGCAGAGGATTAAAGAGCAAAAATACGAGAGAACGAGACGTGCTTTGATTAAGATGAGAGAAAAACTGCACCTGTTTTTCTATTGAGTGAATAATTCCCTCGGGTGAGCAAAAAGACCCGTATAGGAAAAGAAGCATAAAGAACAAAAATAAACCACAAAAACAAGAGGAAAAGGAGGGGAAAACAACAATAACACGAACAAGAATGAGAGTAGAAATAAAAGCAAGACGAAGGAGAGAAGAGACGTAAGATACAGAAACTAAGGCAGGAGGGAACAATGAGCAACAGGAGCAAAGATGAAGGAAAGAAAGGAGAGAAGAACACCTGATGCCTCTTTTGTCTCATGTGACGGGATGGGCAGCGGCAGTAAGGGAAGGGAGAGGGAAAGGTGATCCAGTGTGAATGAAAGTTACGTATGGATCAGTGTCTCTTCTGGGTGACTTCTGGCATGTCTTTACCTACAACGTGCAAAGGGGACGAAGTAACAAAAGAGATGAATGGGCGACAGAGAAGGGATGAAAGAACGAACGAAACGAAAGGGCAAAGGGAACGAAGAAGCAAAGGTGGCGATGGCGTTGTTGTTGGTGCTGCTGTTGTTAAAGAACTTATTGACTAAAGTGTCCTCCCACTACGAAGAGCAAAAAATGTATTCTATTAGTTTTATTTTGTTGATGATGTTATAAAAGTTTTGACTGAATTACACGAAAGCTACATGCTACGTACTCTTGTGTGTGTGTGTGTGTGTGTGTGTGTGTGTGTGTGTGTGTGTGTGTGTGTGTGTGTGTGTGTGTGTGTGTGTGTGTGTGTGTGTGTGTGTGTGTGTGTGTTCGCGTCACCCTTCCTAGCACTGTTTAGCTAACGTGTTTACTTGTCCCTCCTCCTCCTCTTCCTCCTCCTCCTTCTCGTCCTCCTCCTCCTCCTCCTCCTCCTCCTCCTCCTCCTCCTCCTCCTCCTCCTCCAACCAGCTCCCTTCCTTCATCCACCTCCATGTCTCCCCACCCTCCGTCTTCCTCTGTACCCACCCCTCTCTACTCCCCCCAGCCGGCAAGAGACACGCTTTTACGAACCAAAGGGACCAAGAAAATAGTAAATGAAGGTAGAATACATTGAGGCTAAGAAAGGATGGCGTTGCATGCATGTGTGTGTGTGTGTGTGTGTGTGTGTGTGTGTGTGTGTGTGTGTGTGTGTGTGTGTGTGTGTGTGTGTGTGTGTGTGTGTCCGGTGACCTAAATTCGAGCCTAATTCCACGACCACGTAATGATAATTTGAATGCACAGGAGTGTGAGCGTTTAAAAGCCTTGTACCTTCGTGTTGGGGTCGTGATGAAGGGAAAACGGCGGCGTGCTGCTGCGGCCACGAATACGTAAAAGGGAATATAATGCTGCAAACTAATTCCGCCCTCTGGCTACGTGGTGTAAGTAGATTAATAGATAAATAAAGGGAAAGAAAGAGATACGTACAGGAGAAAATAATGCTGGGAATTGTGCAATGTTTGTGTTTAAATGGAGGAAATGAATGCCTAAAGTTTTGCAGTGTTTGTGGTGAAGTGAAGAAAGTTAGATAATAAATAAATGAATATTGTAATGACATTCCTTGTGGTTAAGTAAAGGAAATGAATGAAAGAATGAATGAGCCACAATGCAAGTTTTAGTGTTTGCTGTTAAATGGACTAAATAAATTCATGAGTTAGTAAATACATAAATAAAGCTCCAAGTTCTGCTATGCGTGTGGTTCAGTGGAGGTTAATAGTCAAAGAAATATATGAATGAATAAATAGGTACCAGTAACTAGATACATAAATAATGAACACATACAGAACAAAACTATGATAAAAGAAAGTTACTCTAAATCAGTAAAAAAATTGAATAAATAAATAAATGAATAAACGAATAAATACAAAAATCTATAAATAAGTAAAATGTTTAAATAAAAGCAGAACCTAACAAAACACAGAGAATTGTACGAAGAAAAAGGAAAAAAGAAAGAAAAAGAAAAAGACAAAATATCCATATAAAAAGGAAGAAGGGAGCAAGACAGGTGTGAAAAGAAATAAGGGAGCGAAAAAAAGAGACAAACGAGAAATAAAATGCGAAAAGAGGAAGAGAAAAAGACGAGATGAAAAGAAAAAGGGAAGGAGAAAGGAACAAAAGCACAAAGAGAAAGAAACAAAACAAGAAATTGAAAAAAAATTTGACAAATCGAAAAAATAGGAAAAAAAAACAAGAAAACACAAAAAATTACAGAAAATCGGAACAGAGAAACAGGAAATAAACTGAGAAAACAAAAGAGAGATCAAAATTAACACAAAAAGACAACAGAAGATCGAAACCAAGAAAAAAGAAATAAAACTAAAAACAAAATAGGAATCAAAATGAAAATGAAAACACACAAACTAAAATGCCTACAAATAAATCAGCATAAAGTAACATCGAATTGGAACCGAACAAAAAAAAAAATATAAAGAGAAAGGGAAAAAAAAAGAGGAAGGGAAAAACAAAACGGAATGAAAAAAAAAACAGGAATTAAAAAGAACAAAAAAGGAATGAAAAAACAAAAGAGGAAGGGAAAAAAGCAAGAGAAATGAAATAACAAGAGAAATTAAAAAAAAAAAAGACAAAAGAGGAATGAAAACAAAAGGAATGAAAAATAAAAGAAAATGAAAAAAGAGGAATAAAAAACAAGAGAAATTAGAAAAACAAGAATGAAAAAAAAACAAAAGAGAAAATAAAAAACAAAAAATGAACGAAAACAAAAAGAAAATAAAGGAACGAAAACAAGAAGAATCAAAATGAAAAAAAATAAAAACACACACACAAACTAAAATACCCACAAATAAATCAACAAAAAGTAACACGGAACTGGAACCAAATAAAAAATAATTAAAAATAACACAGGCACATCAAATAAATCTGAATAATAATCGGTGGGACACGTGGCGCAGGTAATGAATGGGAAAATTCAGGAAGCGAGAGAGGCCTGGCATGTGATTAATGTTTTTTGAATATCGGGTCCGTATAATTATTGGCTAAATAATTACGTTCAATAGGGTCACGTGAGGTCAGCGGGAGGGTTAAGGATAGCCTGCCGGGATGGATGGATAAGTGGATGAAAGGATGGACGGATAAGTGGATGGATAAATGGATGGATAGACAGTTAGTTATGTGGGTAGGTAGATAAGTAAATTTAGAGGTGGATATATAGATGGTAGGATAGTGGGATAAGTGGATAGGGTGGTAGTGACTGAAAGGGTGATGAAGTGAGTGGATGAATGGATGGGTGATTAGAAAGTTGATGGGATAAGTGGATGAATAGATGGGTGACTGTAAGGATGATGGGATAAATGGATGGATAGATGGATGACTGGAAGGATGATAAAATGAGTGGATGAATGGATGTATAACTGGAAGGAAAATGGGATGTGTGGATAGATAGATAGGTGACTGAAATGATGATGGGATAAGTGGATGGAAAAATGGATGGATGGATAGGGAGTTAGTTGGTTAGATGGGCAGGTAGATAAGTATATTTACAGGTAGATAGATGGAGAAGTGGATTAATGCATTGAAGTGGATAGATAGAGAGATAGATAGATAGAAAGATAGATTTAAGGATAGATTAGTAGATAAATAGATAAACAGATTGAGATGGTAGACAGGTAAGCACCCACATGTATTCATCCATAGGCAGACAAAAAGATAAAGATACATACACATTAATACAAACCAATAGATAGATAGTCACGTGGATACAAACAAAGATAGATAAAGAAAAAACAACGTAGACAAGATATACAATTACGTAGTAGATAGATAAACAGATAGACAAAATATCAAGTTCTATTCATTTGTCACCATCTTCTATTACCTTAACCACCACCACCACCACAACTACCACCATCCACTCGGGAAAGGGTACTGCAGCTTTACGAGAGAGAGAGAGAGAGAGAGAGAGAGAGAGAGAGAGAGAGAGAGAGAGAGAGAGAGAGAGAGAGAGAGAGAGAGAGAGAGAGAGAGAGAGAGAGAGAGAGAGAGAGAGAGTGTATTTTAAAGTAACACCAAAAATGTGAACGTTATTCTATACTTTATACAAGAAGAAAATAGATACAGTAGTAGTAGTAGTAGTAGTAGTAGTAGTAGTAGTAGTAGTAGTAGTAGTAGTAGCAGTAGCAGTAGTAGTAACAGTAGTAGCAGTAGTAGCAGTACCAGCAGCAGTAGTAGTAGTAGCAGTAGCAGCAGCAGCAGTACCAGCAGTAGTAGTAGTAGTAGTAGTAGTAGTAGTAGTAGTAGTAGTAGTAGTAGTAGTAGTAGTAGTAGTAGTAGCAAGGAGTAGGCAGTAGTCACCTGCCGCCCGGTGGAATACTCCAGGAGAGGTACTTACGGGGATGTAGGCAGTGCTGCAGACTGAGTGATTCCCGTGTCCTCTCTTCCCGGTTCCCTTTGTGGTCTCATTTATACAATTGAGCAGCTGCAGCCTGCCCTCTAAAGACAACTTCTACTACTTCCTACACTACACTACAACACCTTACACTTTTACACTCTCTTCAAATCAAAATTTAATAATGGCTTCACCACGCCCTGCCTCGGAGTCCCCCTCTGGGAGGGACCATAAATGTCCCCAGGTCGGACTGCCCCTCTGCTGTCGACCTTGGGTGTCTTGACACTTCATCTAATACTTTCACTATCAATTTCTGCAACATTCGTGGCCTTCGTTCTAATTTTCAATCTGTGGAACACCACCTCTCCTCTACTAAACCTCATCTTCTCTTCCTAACTGAAACACAGTTGTCTGTGACTACTGACAGCAGCCCTTTTCTGTTCCCTCCTACTTGCTCTATCCTCATTTTCAATCCAAAGCTGGATGTTGCGCATACGTGCGTAACGACACCACTTGCTCTCGTGCCCACAATCTTGAATCTTCAGAATTTTCTACCATCTGGCTAAGACTTCAATGTCACTCTCTAACTAAATTCATCTGTGCTGTATACCTCTCACCTAATTCCTCTGACTATGTAAAATTCTTTGACTATTTGACTTCCAAGGTGGAGCACATCTTATCTCACTTTCCTTTTGCTGAGATCTCCATTTTAGGGATTTCAATGTTCACCACCAGCTTTGGCTTTCATCTTCTTTCACTGACCAACCTGGTGAACAAACCTTCAACTTTGCTATCCTTCATGACCTAGAGCAGCTAGTGAAGTTCCCTACCCGTATTCCTGACCGCCTTGGAGACACGCCCAACATTCTTGATCTTTTCCTAACCTCCAACCCTTCTGCTTACTCTGTTAAACTTTCCTCTCCGTTGGGCTCCTCCGACCACAATCTAATTTCCGTTACCAGTTCTATCACTCCAGTGCAGCCTCAGGACCCGCCTAAGCGGAGGTGCTTCTGGCATTTTAACTCTGCTAAGTGGGAGGAACTAAGGCAGTACTATTCTGATTTCCTTGGGATGATTATTGTTTTCATGTCAGAGATCCTTCTCTTTGTGCCGAGCGCATAACAGAGGTGATTATCTCTGGCATGGAGCTATACATTCCTCATACTTTCTCTAACCCTAAAGCTAAAAAGCCTTGGTTTAACTCTGCTTGTTCTCGTGCTGTCAATGATAGAGAGGCGGCTCACAAACGGTTCCGTAGCCATCCAACTGCTGAAACTCATGCCCTATATATTTCTGCCCGTAATCATGCCAAATCTATTCTCCAACTTACTAAAAACTCTTTCATCAATAGAAAATGTCAAAGTCTTTCCAATTCTAACTCCTCTCGAGATTTCTGGCATCTAGCCAATAATATCTCTAACAACTTTACTTCTTCGTCTTTCCCTCCTTTACTTCATCCAGATGGCTCTACAGCTGTCTCTTCTTTTCTAAAGCTGAACTCTTCGCTCAAACCTTTGCTACCAACTCAACTTTGGATGATTCTGGGCATATTCCTCCTACTCCTCCACCCTCTGACTACTTCATCCCTAAAATTAAAATTCTTTATAAAGACGTTTTCCTGGCCCTCTCTGGCCTTGATTCTCGGAAGGCTTACGGTCCGGATGGAGTCCCTCCTGTTGTTCTCAAAACTGTGCTTCCGAACTCGCTCACTGCCTGGTCAAACTCTTTCATCTGTGTCTCTACTTCTATTTATCCTTCTTGCTGGAAGTTTGCTCACATTCAACCTGTCCCTAAAAAGGTGACCACTCCAATCCTTCTAACTACCGCCCTATAGCTTTGATTTCCTGCCTTTCTAAAGCCTTTGAGTCTATCCTTAATAGGAAGATAATGAGGCATCTATCAGCTCACAACCTTCTCTCTGATTGCCAGTATGGTTTCCGTAAAGGCAGATCTACTGGTGATCTTCTTACTTTCCTAACTGAATCTTGGTCATCCTCTTTTAGGGACTTCGGTGAAACCTTTGCTGTCGGCCTTGACATATCGAAAGCCTTCGATAGAGTCTGGCACAAATCTTTAATTTCTAAACTACCCTCCTACGGATTCTATCCTTCTCTCTGTACCTTCATCTCCAGTTTCCTTTCCGATCGTTCTATTGCTGCTGTAGTAGACGGTCACTGTTCTTCCCTAAAACTATCAACAGTGGTGTTCCACAGGGTTCTGTCCTATCACCCACTCTCTTTCTATTATTCATCAATGATCTCCTAAATCTGACTCAATGCCCTATCCACTCCTATGCTGATGATACCACCTGCATTATTCAACAGCGTTCAACAGACGCCCAACCCAACAACAATTAAATGACTCAAGGCGAGATGCTATAGGACGCCTAACTTCTGATCTTTCACTTGTTTCTGATTGGGGCAGAGAAAACCTGGTTTTGTTCAATGCCTCAAAAACTCAATTTCTACAACTATCTACTCGACATAACCTTCCAGACAACTATCCTCTCTTCTTCAATAACACTCAACTTCCCTCTCCTCTACATTAAACACACTCGGTCTATCCTTCACTAAAAATCTAAACTGGAAATTTCACATCTCTACTCTTGCTAAATCAGCTTCCAAGAAGTTAGGTGTC
>NC_059299.1:7739979-7829979 GCF_017591435.1 Portunus trituberculatus
AGAGAGAAGTATGAGAAATATAAGGAGTAAAACTGAATACCAGAAAGTTATAAGCATGAGAACCAAAAGGAAAAGGATCAGGAAATATCAGAGAGGAGTGAAGAGTATAAGGAGCATCATAAACAGGATCAGAAAGTGAGAGAAGGGAGTGAGAAGTATGAGGAATGCAGAAGGAAGGCTTAGGGGTATGAGAGGGTACAAGGAGGTTCAGGAAGTGTCAGGAGGGAGTCAGGAGGAGCAGCACCATAACTCACTCCTTTTAATTACCGTAAGTGTTCAAGTTGGTTGCCAAAGTTTGTGTCATAAATCTGAGGGAGAATGACGACCTCGATGAGCAATGATTGGAGGAGGAGGAGGAGGAGGAGGAGGTCAAGGAACGAGGAGAAGCTAGAGGAAGATGAAAGGTGAGGAGATTATCACTATCTTTACCATTATCATTACTATTATCAGTTATTATTATTATCATTGTTATTATTATCATTATCTTTATTATTATTTTTCTTATCATTATCATCATCGTCATTATTATTATCATGTGTCAGTAGTAGTAGTAGTAGTAGTAGTAGTAGTAGTGGTAGAAGGATTATAACTACTACCACCACTACTAATTCCACCACTACAACCACTACCGCCATGACTACACAACCACTGCAAGTCTCCTCCATGCACGCTTATTTATTTACAACCCTTACTTTCCACATATTTCGCTTCGGGCATTTCCAGTCGCGATTCCTCATTTTTACATTTGCATCTCGCTCATCTTTTTATTACCATCGTTTGTTGTCCTCTCTCCTTCCTCCTGCCCACTGAGCCCAAACATGCTCTTATATAAGCTCCTCCTCCTTCCCTCCTCCTCCTCCTCCTCCTCCTCCTCCTCCTCCTCCTCCTCCTCCTCCTCCTCCTCCTCCTCCTCCTCTTCTTGCTCCTTCTGAGACGTCCTTGGAATCACGTCACGACCTCTACATAATACCTGCACAAGGAAACATCAATCAATCATCACCTGTATATATATCTATTTCACACATTTCCCAGTATCACTTTATCTGTGCACTCGCTCCAGGTGTAGCAAATGATGATGACACACGTGGACATCCAGGACGGACATATTAATATTCATTTTGTTGTAATGTGTCAGAGGATTTTTTTCTTGTTTAATTAGTGTATCGATGTGAAGGTGAAATAGGGACACCTCAAACTAGAATGTGTGTGTGTGTGTGTGTGTGTGTGTGTGTGTGTGTGCGTCATATCAGCAAATGGTCCGTGGCAGTGCTCACGAACACCCACTCAACACCAGGCTCTTATTTTAATGATTGGAAGACATGGACGATAACATTCTGCACCATTTCTACGGAATATGATGCAGATATAAAAGGACGCAGGAGGTATTACACAACAATTTCCCTGTTTCAATAGTTCTCTCTAAGGAAAACTATTGAAAAGTAGAAAAACTAAATACATACTGATTTCTCCTCGCTTTCCCTGCACTACTAACTCCTCCGTCTTATGTCATATTTTATTCACAGGAGGTAACGAAGTGCGTCCTGCCTTACTGAGTGCCTACTGAGTGCTGCTAAGTGCCTGAGTGCCAAACGTTGCTGGAGCAGGACGTGGCGCCGACTGCCACCTCGTCCTCGGAATATAGGGCGCCGCATTGCAACAGAAAGCAGCAGTTAAATGTGGCGTCGGGGAGATAGTCGCAGGGCGCATCGAGATGCCGCCGTTGACACAAGACAAAGCACCGCACTGCATCATGAGAAAGCTCGAAAAAGTCCATTTGCACACCATAACAGCGAACGATATGTCACCAACTGCACGCTCGGAGGGCCTCGAGAACCGTGTCTTCGCATCCCAACGAGATACAATATTTTGACGCGAACTTGGAGCGTGAAAAAAGGAAAAAACTAATGAAATAAAGCAGAGCGCGTGCGAAAAATTGTTTGTTGACTGATCCAATAACTCGTTGACGCTTATAATATTGTGCAGCATTTCTCTATTTTTGCATCTTTCTTTATTTTCTTTACTAATCTATTTATCCGCCACTCGAAAGATAATTGCGCCACAAAAATGCTACGGAGCGACGGGAAAGAATGAAAAAAAATTGAAGGAAATTAAAGAGAGAACGAGAAACAAAAATAGAATGCCATGGAAAGAAGATACATTAACAAACACACAGATAGATAGATAGATAGATAGATAGATAGATAGATAGAAGAATAGATGGACGGATGCATAAATAGACAGACAGACAGACACACAGACAGACAGACAGACAGGCAGGCAAACAGACAGACAGACAAACACGACAGACAGATAGCAGAGCAGGCAGACAAATAGAGACAGGGACAGATGCGAGTCGTGTACGCATGAAGTACTCGAGGTAACATAGCCATCGAAACTTGGAAGCTTCTGTAATTAACACTGAGAGAGAGAGAGAGAGAGAGAGAGAGAGAGAGAGAGAGAGAGAGAGAGAGAGAGAATAGATAAGCACTGAGACAAAATGAGAAAAAGAAACAATAACCACTCAGATAAGACACAAAGCAGAGAGAGAGAGAGAGAGAGAGAGAGAGAGATATTCCTACATCTAAATAGGCGTTACAGGGTAATTCTACATAAGATGAGTCAATAATATCATTACAATATAAAAAAACTTACTTATTAACGTAACCTTATCTCATCCAAACTTAACTAAATCTATTCAGAACTAACCTTACCTAATCTAACCTTACCTTATCCGAACATACCCGAACTTAACCTAACTTGACCTAATCTAACTAAATCCAATTAACCTCTTCAGCACCATGACGCGTTTTCATATTCATTCTGGCTACTATTTGGCGATTTTATACAGCTTCAGAAACTCATGTGGGGGATGAAAATTGTGAAGACTCTGGGTAATTAATCTTCTGACCTCCATAGACCCTTCCTAATGCAAATAAAATCGTCTAATCATACCCAAACATCAAGGTAAACATGGGTCTCAGTATTGAAGAGGTTAACTGCACAGGGATTATGCAAACTAGGACATCTTAAATTAATATCAGGAACATTTCAACCCAATCCAATTCTCCCAGCCCCGCCCCACTCCATCCGCCTCGACTCGCCCCCTCCCCGCCCCGAGCCTCCTTCAGTGTTTACGAGAACGAGGCGATGCAGAGGACACACGTAAAACGAACACACCATCGCCTCCGCTCTTCCCAGTTCCTCGTTGGTCATGCATGGAAGGAGTGACCATGCTGATATCAATCTCTCTCTCTCTCTCTCTCTTACTCTCTCGTTTCTCCCTGTCCATTGTATTTTGAGAGTTTCGGAATTAACGCTTCGAGACTTTTTTCGGGTCATCTCGTTTCGATCAAGTTCTATCTGGTAGAGAGAGAGAGAGAGAGAGAGAGAGAGAGATTCCTCCCTAATAGCTACTTCCAATAATGTAAAGAGAGTAAAGGCGGACGAGAAGGGCGAGTACGTGTGATCATTTGTCATTAGACCAGCGCGGGAATCAAGACTGCACGCGAGTTTAGTAGCCAAGTGTCCATTGAGTGATGCCCTTAGAACCGCCGCCTCCACTCACATCCTCAAACGCTCCACTGTCTCATCTCCACAACTTACGACCCTGGTGGAAGTTACTGGCGGTTTACAATAGACGACGATAATTCTACTTTTGTGAATATACGAGATCTAGTTTCAAAATACGAGCCTTGGACGAGACAGTCTGGGTACGAAACTTGAGAAGCAAATAGAACACATGCGAGAACCGAGTGAAGTAGATTATTTAGACGAACCCCAAAGAGAGAGACCACGCAAACATCCCCTTCCGCCATCTCCAGTGAGCTCAGTCCGGCAGTTCAGGCAAGACATAGGGAAGCTGGGAGGATGCGAGGGTGGGCGTTATTGGTACGGCTTGCACAAATCCCCAATGACTCAATTTCATAGTAACTTGAACGTGGGATCCTTGCCGAGCGTGCCTTTACTGCGGAGATTACAGCGAGCGAGGGGCTGCAGGTAAGTACTACTAGATGTACCAAAGAATGAAAGGAACGTGGGTGTGGTGACAAAGACAACAGCACAATGACAGGCTTTGGTAGACGCAGAGAAGGGAAGGCCAAGGTGGAGGAAGGGAAGGATACGCAATACTAGACCGGAGATGAGTGATACAGAAGACGAAATGTTGGCAATTTATCACTGTAAAAACTGGAGAAATATAAAAGCAAGAACGAAGGAAACTGAGAAAAGGAATGAAAGAGTGAAATAGCAGGGAACTTGTCTGTAAAGTGTGAAAGTAGAAGAAACAAAGGGAAACACTGTACGTACAAAATAAATAACGGACTGTACTTACCACGCGTCCTTAAGCCAGCGTATTCACCACCAGAGGACGAGGTGTAGCACTAAGGATGCCAAGCAGACTGGAGCGGTGGCCCTGCAACAAGTAACAAGCATCAGTAACGTGGAGTATAATCAAGCTACACTCACACACACACACACACACACACACACACACACACACACACACACACACGTCATAGGTAAATTCAAATTGACAAGAATGAAGAAAAGAAGCGTATTATCAAACATTTTTATGAAATTACCTGCAATAAACACTATAAACTTTCCTCCTCCTCCTCCTCCTCCTCCTCCTCCTCCTCCTCCTCCTCTTCTTCACACACACACACACACACACACACACACACACAGCATCCAATACCCGTATCACGAACACTTGCTAATTAAACATCTTAACTAACTTTTACACGGTCAAGAGAACTTCCTTCACACACAGCCCAACCGTCCTTAGTTCCTGCCATCCCTTGTTCCTCCTTTTCAGACGTTGGGCAGCGGCTCCTGTGATGCATTATCCGCCGCCCTTTGTCCCGGGAAACTAGATCCCAGCACCGGGCAAGTCCTCCTCCCTCGTTACGTCCGAGTCTAGGTATCGACTTTCACCGGAGAAGTTACACACAGAAGAGCTAATGAGCACCTCGAAACGCTGCTATACCTCACACGCCTATCCACCTGCCTACACACACACACACACACACACACACACGCACACGAAGGATTAGGAATTATCCACGTGATTATGAATTTTCACTCAAGTTTTTGCTGCTACTACTACTACTACTACTATTACTACTACTACTACTATAAATTTCAACTAACATTTTATTACTACTATTACTACTACTACTACTACTACTACTGCTACTACTCCTGCTACTACTACTGCTACTACTACGTACTACTACTATTACCACCATTACTACCACTACACTTTGCCACAACATAATTTCCACTATATGTCACCTTTCATCACCTGTTTATCTCATTCACCCCACCCACCCCCGCGTTTTCCTTCCGTACTATAATACTCTCATTCCATGCCACTTTCTTCACGCCCTCAGGCTTCTCTTACAAATACATAAGGAAAGTAATCCTCACATCCGTCCCGGCGCTTCACATTTGTGCCAAGAAGAAGCTGTTAATCCAGAAACGTCTCAGGAAAGCGAGCGTGTCTCAGAGGATAATTGCAGAGCGGGTCTTAAGTCTTAATTAGGTTAAAAACACGCTTGGGTTGATATCCAGGTCAAGACGATCTTATTCTGTCGCAGGTAAAAGACTCCACTCCCAACCAAACTCCGCCTCATCTCAGCTAACCTTGCTCTAGCTTCCATCACCTTTCGCTGCTGTTTGCCACATTTTTCCTCTCATACTAACCGTTACGAGGCATTTCTTCTACAGAAATCACCTTCAAACTTTTACCGATTAGGAAACTATAATTATCCCACAAAAATTTTTTGTTTAATTAGTATAATATCGTTTCTATTCATTCCGTTTCCTTTGTTTATTTCTGATGTTTAAATGCCCAATGCCTATGCCTACGTGAAATAGAATTTTTATTGTCTACCTATTATTATTATTATCATTATTATTATTATTATCATTATTATTATTATTATTATTATTATTATTATTATTATTATTATTATTATTGCCATACATTTGGTTCATGTTACCTCTCTCTCTCTCTCTCTCTCTCTCTCTCTCTCTCTCTCTCTCTCTCTCTCTCTCTCTCGAATGCCCTGTGATGTACAGTAAAAGTCAGTCCGTCTTTTATCTTTTTAACCTTCAAATTTCTATTCTGTTCCCACCTGCCATTCGCTCCCCTGTCAACGCCAATATTCTCCCTATAACTTTATTCTTGACGCGATACGTGAAAATATTGGAAATATATATTTTCACACACACACACACACACACACACACACACACACACACACACACACACACACACACACACACAAACACACACACACACCCTGTACATTTTCAGTGTAATTTTTTACATTGCCAAAGTAATAAACCGTATATTATTATTATTATTACACACACACACACACACACACACACACACACACACACACACACACACACACACACACACACACACACACACCAAACAAGTCCTTTTGAAAGAAATATCAATGCATGTCATACAGGAAATCACAAACATTCATATAAGTGACTAAATTGCCCCATAAATTTACAAGTAGATTAGATGAAAAACAAAGACAAAACAAACAAGTTCCTACACGTATCATCAAAGCAGGAGAGAGAATGTAAGCAGATTAGGAATGGAGGAAAGCAAGGCAGTCGTTTTATCAGCGCTAAGTAACAGTGTGGAGGGCAGATATCGTGGCCCCGTGCCCGCTACTGCCTGTCTGTGCCTGCAAGTGCCTGTCTGAGTCTCCAGTCATTCAAAAAACCAGAGCAGATAACACCATGAGAGAGCGTCCTTTACATATTTTCCTTCGACCGTTTTGTCGCGAGACCAGACGAGGACAGTTTTTCTTCTTTTTGTTCCTTTTAATCGTTGAACTATCTTTTCTTTTATAGTACTCTGTGTGTGTGTGTGTGTGTGGTGTGTGTGTGTCTGTGTTTCACTGTTTGATCTGCTGCAGTCTCTGACGAGATAGCCAGACGTTACCCTACGGAACGAGCTCAGAGCTCATTATTTCCGATCTTCGGATAGGCCTGAGACCAGGCACACACCACACACTGGGACAACAAGGTCACAACTTTCGATTTACATCCCGTACCTACTCACTGCTAGGTGAACAGGGGCTACACTTGAAAGGAGACACACCCAAATATCTCCACCCGGCCGGGGAATCGACCACCGTTCCTCTGGCTTGTGAAGCCAGCGCTCTAACCACTGAGCTACCGGGCGTGTGTGTGTGTGTGTGTGTGTGTAATTCACTGTTTGATCTGCTGCAGTCTCTGACGAGACAGCCAGACGTTACCCTACGGAACGAGCTCAGAGCTCATTGTTTCCGATCTTCGGATAGGTCTGAGACCAGGCACACACCACACACCGGGACAACAAGGTCACAACTCCTCGATTTACATCCCGTACCTACTCACTGCTAGGTGAACAGGGGCTACACGTGAAAGGAGACACACCCAAATATCTCCACCCGGCCGGGGAATCGAACCCCGGTCATCTGGCTTGTGAAGCCAGCGCTCTAACCACTGAGCTGTGTGTGTGTGTGTGTGTTTATCAGTAAACACTTAAACCACCGGTCGAACAACAGTTTTCTCTACCCAGTCCTTCTCCCTCGTACGAATAACAAAGAAAGAAAATTGACATGGTTAGGGGATACTACACTAATTTTATCCCCATTCCACATCTTCCAAGCACGGAAAAGTAGGACAACACAACCTTCATTCATATCTAATAGAATAACTCAAGGAGGTTGAACTAGAGGCGGTATGATGCCATCGTTGCCACCCTTATCCCCCCTACACCCAAAGCATTTCCAGCCGCCCATTGAAAATACATGGGAACGCCCGAGTTACACTCCTTATTTTCAGTCTTATGTCCATATTTCGAGGCTGCCCACCATATATGTGACCTTAACAGACTCGCAATAGTCGTGGCATACTGTGTCACGAAGATTTAGAAGGTAAATCATGCACAGCTACATATTAAATAATACAGTGTTTTTCAACTTCGGTGGACTTGGGTGAGAGGTGCATGGGAAGCTGCCTTTGGAGCAAACGTATGACTGAACAAGGTCATGTACACATGTGAATATACATGTCCATGTATAGATGTAAATATGTACATATACATGTGCATTTAAATGAAAAATAAATAAACTATATAAGGTGAAAGTTGGCCTGAAGGTTGATTTTTTTTTCTCTCTCTTTTATAGCAATTACTTAATTAACACGTTAAATAATCTCTCTCTCTCTCTCTCTCTCTCTCTCTCTCTCTCTCTCTCTCTCTCTCTCTCTCTCTCTCTCTGCACATTCAGGACAGTATTACACACACACACACACACACACACACACACACACACCGAGCGGGAGAGCAGGGACCAAGTCTGGTTCTGGTTTGGGTCCAGCTGGTGGTCTCACCCTGTGCATGACATATTTACGTTAAGTAAACCAATTTTGAAAATTACGATTCTGAAAAAGGCAGCTATAGACACGAATGCTACATAAATTTTGACTTGTCACCAATCAAAACTAATTCATAAAATACAAAATTATTGCGGAGATAAGCAATAATAGAAATATTTAGAAATATCTTAAATAAAAATGTTAAGCAGAATAAGGCACTGAAAGGGTTAATCGCCAGTTTCTATTCCATGGCGCAATAAAAATTAGAACGTACCAAGGCGAGGGAAGGAACGCCTGTCTCCACCACCATCCCTCTCCTCCTCCCCTTCTCCTCCACCACCTCGAGAGATTGTGAAATGGTAGTTAAATGAGGCTACTAAATGTATGAGAGATGGATAGATAGGTAAATTGGATGATTGATAGACAAATTGAACTGGTTATCTGCTGACTCATAACTAAAGGGGACAACTACGCATATCTCTCTCCACCCTCTCTCTCTCTCTGAGCCAGTTACTTATCGGGACTGCCAGCTGCCCGACGTGACACACACACACACACACACACCGTACATAAAATAGCAGACCGAAATACAACCCTACACAGAACTAACATTTCAATAACCAAACAAGCACCGAACCATCAAACCATCTCTTCCTCACTCTATCATTTTCTACCAGCACACGAGTTATACGAGTATCCCACCAGAGCCAGCTATACGTCACCAGTAGCAGCGCCATCTTCATTCATTACACTGAGCACTATGATGACAGTACGGTATCATCAGTTTATCATAAGTAATGGCTTAAGTCTTTCATCCCCTCGTTTTGTTTTTGTTTCCTCCCTAATGGCGGAGAAACACATTTGTATGGTTTGTCTCACACACACACACACACACACAGTACCACCATCCTCGACTTCAAGCAAAACAAATAGCTAGAGAGACACATCTTAAGTATCTCTCTTTCTCTCTTTAGAACATCCATTATATTATTCCAGTTATGAGGATAGATAAGTTTACGTTTTGTATCTTTGGACTTTATCTATCGTACCTTATCTGGAGGCTCAGTAAGTGTAATCCTTGAGGCTTCCCATCACATGACAAATACGTGTAACACTTCACAAGTTCTCAGACACACTGACAAGTCACAACACGAGAATCACTTCAAGACAGACGAACAGACAGAGTCCTTACGAGATCTTATAGTCTTACGGTATATCTTTTAGGTAAAGGAAAGTAAATATGCATGAAAGCTTTATGATATTTTACTGTCCATTATTTTCGGTTTTGATGAACATACATACTATATTAGTAGCTACATAAAGAAAAATAATTACATTATATTCAATATGTAAGCTTGTCTACACCAATAAGACCATAGAAGAAAATTATTACCAGCACCATTTATATATATATATATATATATATATATATATATATATATATATATATATATATATATATATATATATATATAGCACAGCAATTAACACAGGGTGCACGGCAGTCCGTTTTGGAACAGGAACACTTGCCACACACCACCACCACCTGTCGCGCCTCTCGCAATAAAAACATCACTTCCTACACTGTAAGGTATTCTGAATATATGCATTTCAAGTATCAGGTCAATAATTACCAATAAAATAGCTCTCAAAATCATGGAAAACTGTAAATACACCATGAGGGCTTTGGCAACACTACTACACACACACACACACACACACACACACACACACACACACACACACTCTCTCTCTCTCTCTCTCTCTCTCTCTGTAAAACAAATACTGTACCGAAAGACGTACATTATGTTAGGCAGACTATACTATGTATGTATCAGGGGCGTCTGCCCAACCCCCCAAGGGAAGCGTGAAGCCATCTACAAAAAAAAATCATTTTAACAATATTAAATCATTTCAAGAACAAACCTCTGCCATCAATCAAATAAGTGCACAGAGAATAATTGTCACTTGTAATACAAACAGAAATTTGTTTCCTAAACAGTGCTAAGATATAAAATGCAAGAGAAAAAAATTATATATATATATATATATATATATATATATATATATATATATATATATATATATATATATATATATAATATTAAATTTCATATGAATACAAAGAGGGGATGGGGCGTACGGGTCTATTGGAAGGAAACAGGCGGCGTCAAGTAAAATAGTCTGGGAACCACTGCGCTATGAGACGAGATTCTTTTTGTAAACTATGAAATCAAGCTTGATGTATGATAAGGTCTCCCAGTAAGCTGGAAGATGTGGACTATAAATATTAAAACACTTGCTATTTAAAGAATGACATGGATGTAGGTTGGCTGGCGATGTCGTACACTGCTCATGTTTATATGGCAACAAAAATAACGATTAGCACATAACAACTGTAAATGGAGACTTTGCCGATCTGTATCTAAGGATGCATGTTATCCTGATTTTCCAGTCCATGAAATTACGTTTCCAATCACATACGTAAAACCATTTCCAGTCTTATTTCCTGATGTCAGAAATCATGTCTGCTTACTGTCCATCACATGCAAACAGGTGACAGATGCCTCTACAATGCCAACATACTTTATGGAAGTCTCTATCCACGAGTGTTGCACGTATAACTGCAATCGACACAGTGAAGGAAAGCAGTCGAATGTCTGCAATTTATTTCTCTCAAGCAGCGTTTTCTACACTGCTTAAAGCATCTGAATGATATAACGTATCTTCTCTTGCAACACTCTTTATTGTTGTCCTCTTGTTTCACGTCAAATTCATTTTCGTCACTTTTAACGTTACATTTTTAAAACGCATGTGGTTTTTTTTTTTTTTTTTTTTTTTAATATTCAGATGGACACAAACAGCTACACTGTCTCACGTACACTGGGCCTTGCGGGAAGCTTGCTCCTGCGAGGGTGAGGGGCAGGGCATGGCTACACACTGGCTGACTGAATCCAAGAGGCTGGTTACAAAGCAATGGGAAATCGGTAATATGACAACACAGTATTTCACTCACATATACTTTAGTACAGTTGTAAGCTTCGTATTTATGTATAAAGGGCTTCCCTTCGCCGGTTTACGTGAGACACGTGAACATCAACTAATAATCACTTTAGTGGCAATGTTCTCACAAACACCCGCAATAATTTCATAAGTGGCAGTGGTAGATTCGGTCACAATCACTGTATCCAACAGAACACGCCATCCACGATAACTTGTATTTTGTTAACTCATCTGTCTCGCGTCCTCTTCCTCGCCAGGGCTGGCTTGCGACACTTCATCTCCCTCAGTATCTAATCTGCGCATCCAAGATTTCAAGTTATCCTT
The DNA here is from genome assembly GCF_017591435.1 of Portunus trituberculatus. Classification (NCBI taxonomy): domain Eukaryota; kingdom Metazoa; phylum Arthropoda; class Malacostraca; order Decapoda; family Portunidae; genus Portunus; species Portunus trituberculatus. The sequence continues at coordinate 7,751,704 of NC_059299.1, forward strand.
GTCTGTGAAGAAGCGTCGGTAAGCTGCAAGTTTTTGTTCTAACGCTTCATTTCTGCGGCCCAGTTCATTGCATCTCCTATTCAGACGGAAAAAAATGGCAGACCGAGCTGCCTCTACCCGCCTTCCTTCAGCCACTCCACCGTTGCTGCTGGAGGTTGAGGCGGGTGAAGCGTTGTTTGGAGGGAGGGCAGTGTTCCTACGGATGGGTAGCGAAACATGGCCTGAAGTAGTATCGTCAAAGCCTGGTGCACGAGAGAGTGACGTGCCCCAGGAAGCTGGCTGGAGAGTTGACGCCCCTGCTGCTTGGACAAGTGGCCTTGGCCTCTGGTTGGGGCGGAGTGCAACAAGGCGTGAACGCATCGGCTTCACCACGCCCACTGGTTTTGGGTGACGGCCTTGACGACAAAGTCTTTCTGAAATTCCGTCCGTCTCACTCAAGAAGGTACTACTCGAGGCGGCGGTGTCAGGCAAGAGCAAAGGTGGCCACGGTGTACCTTGTTGGTCGTCGCCGTGTGCTGGAGTGTCGTCAAAGCCACTGCTCTGAGCCGTGCTGTGCACTGGCACCAAGGAATTCTCATCAAGCACATCATACACCTCCGTCTGCGGCCTGGCCTGACAAAAGTAATAGTTGTGGTACAAACTGCGACTACTACGTCATACTAACAATTATGGATTATCATTGAATGGATCATGTTACAAACTACACACAAACATTTAACTGTACTTCAGTTACAGGTACTAAGTGCACTCGTCAATATTACCATATGTAAATGAAGTGGTTGTGCGGTTGGTCCGTCAGTATGCGCAGGGTTCAGCACTGGTCCTCCACGGCCAGCAGCCCGTGTGTCACACGCAACTACAAGCAACGGAGTGAGTGACGGTTAGTTGGGCCAGCAAGGCCATTTTGTACCTCACCGTAGCGCCTCTCCGCGAAGCTTTGGACACGTCCCTTTCACGTCTAGCAGCCACCCCACTCGAATCATGACGACACAAATTTAGGCGAGAACTGAGAATGTGGTAGTTGTCATACTAACATAAGAATAGCCTAATATAATATATATATATATATATATATATATATATATAATATATATATATATATATATATATATATATATATATATATATATATATATATATATATATATATATATATATATATATATATATATATATATATATATATATATATATATATATATATATATATATATATATATATATATATATATATATATAATGCACAGGTTAGAAAAGTAAAGGACGCGTTCTGACTTTTTCTCAAACATAACAAAGCTCGGAGAGGCGAGTCAGCCCCATAGGCGCTGCAACACAGTGACACAGTGGGACATTCGTGAACCTTGCATGTCCGGGTTGTGTCTTCAGTCCTCGGCAATAAGGCAAGAAATCAAGTTTTGTAATATGGGACGGGTACTGAACGCGTATAAACCTAGTATTCAGGTGCGCTGCCCTCTTCCAATACACGTACAGATTCTGTCTTCTCTAAGAGAGAGAGAGAGAGAGAGAGAGAGAGAGAGAGAGACTTAAAGCTTCTGTTCCATCTTACGAGAGGGGATTCAAAGAGAGCTGTCGCCTGTCAGTAGTGCTCTCTTTGTCGTCCTCCTTACATGTTTCTTTCATCTCCATCACGTACACGTATAGTCGCAGCGGCCCGTCACACCCCACGGATCACGTCCTGTCTAGAACAAGTAAGGGATCCCCGCGCCGCCCACTGTAGTTGAGCACTGAGGGTCCAGTGGGGGAGGGAAACCGTACATTATCACACACACACACACACACACACACACCGCGTAGTGTAGTGGTTAGCACGCTCGACTCACAATCGAGAGGGCCTGGTTCGAATCCCGGCGCGGCGAGGCAAATGGGCAAGCCTCTTAACGTGTGGCCTCTGTTCACCTAGCAGTAAATAGGTACGGGATGTAACTCGAGGGGTTGTGGCCTCGCTTTCCCGGTGTGTGGAGTGTGTTGTGGTCTCAATCCTACCCGAAGATCGGTCTAGGAGCTCTGAGCTCGCTCCGTAATGGGGAAGACTGGCTGGGTGACCAGCAGACGACCGAGGTGAGGTGAATTACACACACGTTATTGTTAGGGACTGATGTATTTCGTTTATCAATGCTTGGCGGACATCAGCGGTGAGGTGTAGCAATAGGAATCATGCACAACTCGATTTGTCTGCCGAGTTACTGGACATCTGGACATCGTCTAGATACAGTTTCATTTAACTAGCGAATTTAGAGAGAGAGAGAGAGAATCAAATAAACGATTGAATTGATTGCAATGAACTTAATACACACGATCAATAACAAACATGAAGTATTACCATCTTATGTGCAAGTTAAAGATGCAGATTCTGTACCAGAGCATCTCTCTCTCTCTCTCTCTCTCTCTCTCTCTCTCTCTCTCTCAGCAGCAGCAACAGGATTCTCGATCATATGGGCTCTCACCAGCGCCAAAATTCTAAACTCGTCTAGTACGTGTAGCTCTCACTTTCACTCTCGCTGCAGTGTTTAGCCAGTTGGGGGCCGCACAGTATCGGCGCCACGTACTGCCGTGCTTCCCTCGCATCTCTCACTTTCCTCCTCGCAGTGATTTTTGAGGATATACTCTCTCGTTTCCCATCAGGAACATTAAATGCTGCTGAGATTGTTTATGACGTTCATATGATTTTTCCTCCTTTTGTTATATCACTAAGAAGGCTTTTATCTTCCACCCAGCCCTATGTGAATAGCAAAGGTGAGCCGCCATAAGGTTTCAGAGTTGTGTTTGTACTGTTTAAGCGGTAATTTACGCGGCTATCAATTAAATGTATCCACAATAACCAGGGTCATATATGGGTATACAAATGTCTCTTTCTCCTTCCACCTCTGTGTTAGGCCTCTTCACACCAATGAGGATTGTATTGAAATTTGTTTATTAAGGGATTACAATGACCTAGGTACTAATAACAGCAAGAGGCAAGCTTCCAAATGTACTAAGGCGCCCTCACACAAAACAGCCAGGCCAAGCTAAACTCCAAATCAAGTATTTCAGTAATTAATAAATAAATAAATAGTCGATCGAAAATACGTAATACATTGGAGTAAGACTAGAAAGACTAGTTGATTCACAGTGAAAATGTGCAACATGAACACTACTCAAGTCACATCGCAAGGTTAATCATGAGGGGAGATCACAAGACAACAACAACAATGCAGTCTGCACAACTCTCATATCACCAGGTAGAAAGAAGGAGTTGTAATGCATAACGCAATGAACCACGTAAAAGTTCGATTAAGGATCACAACTGAGCAACATCAAACCAGACAGGGCATCCCCAGGAGGCAACCCGCCAGCCCGGGGCGCCACAACATTTATTCCACACTGTCTCGCAGATCGACCACCAGCAGGGCCGCGTCCAACCTGTCCGTGCCAAAAGAAAGGCAAGAAAGTCAAAGTATAAACCCAAAGCATTGAATGGATAAATAACGGTAATCGTGAACGTCCAAAATCGACCAAAACGTTACCGAACACAAGATAATATTCTTTGGGCACGGACTACTGGCGGAACCCCTCGCCTGCCAGCTTATTGATCATGAAGAACAAGACGTCAAGTAAAAACAAAAGACCGCTACACTCGGTCAAAGCACGTAACAATTCCTATTGTTATGATTCATCGTAAAGCTTACGAGGCAGCAGTGTTGAAGTAATTCATAATTACCATTCCAAACTATATTATTATATTCTATCATAAAGCACCATCGTAACTACTACTACTACTACTACTACTACTACTACTACTTACTATTACCATTACTACTATACTACTACTACTACCACCATTACTACTACTAATACCACCACCATTACGTACTACTACTACTAATACTATTACTACTACCACCACCACCACCACTACTACTACTACTACTACTACTACTACTACTACTACCACCATCACCCCCATTAGTACTACTACTACTACCACCACCACCACCATTACTACTACTACTACTACTACTACTACTACTACTACTACCACCACCATACACGAGAAAAATAGTCACCAGGCCTTGGGATTCTACCAGGACGATGTTGCAAGCTGCCAGCCTCGCGCACACACAAAAGTAAAGCTAGACATTTCATCACAGGCAAAATACTCAACAAATTTTACATCATTCTGAAGGAGAGAAAGAAAAAAAAAAAAGGATACATAAAAAAAAAGAAGAAAAGGTTTTTGATATCCGAGCCAGCCAAGGTAGAGGCTTGCAAGAGCTGGCAGCGCCTCGTCCACGCCCACTACCACCACCACTTGATGGAGCCTGTCAGTGATGCTGCCCATAGTCTCTACTCGCCATGGTGTTGCCGGGCCTGAAGGCGGCACACAATATATAACATACCAGATGGACTGTGTACACAAGCAATACACAAGAGAGCATTCTCACACCTATAAGACACCCTCTAACACACAACCCCTATCCCATCACGCCTGAGGCGACAGTGCCTTGCTACACTTCTACCAGTGCATAACCAGTGCCCTCTTTCAGTTTCCTATAAGGAGCTGATTAAAGGTGCATCACATGGCCATCACGGCAGCGGCCGTGTCACTGGTGCCCTGAGCAAGATGGAAAGCATTCCCTTGCTAGGTAGCAGTCAGATCACAGGAAATGGTATTTGGTGGATCTCGGTTCCCAGCTAAATCAACTTCAACCTTCCTCCATTCTAGGCACGAGTATGCTGTCATCCTCTTTATAATTCGAGAAAGACTGCTCCTTAACCGGGGTGATAACTGATTGCTGCAAAGCGTTTCCTGCAGGGACGGAGGCGGCGGCGGTCAGACACCACGGCGGGTTTTGGCACCAGCCGTGCTGACTGCTCCTTATCACAGTATTTTCTCCACGCAAGTTGATGAGGCTGGCCCTGACTTTGTCCACCACGGACACCAGATGGAGAGGCTGGAGGCGTGGGTGGCGGGCAAGGGCGCAGTGGCGGGACTCGCTGGCGTATTTACTCTCGGCACCCTGCGTTACGTCAAGGAAGACTCGTTACAAACAACTAGAGGTACTTTCCCTGGTTATTTCCCAATGTATGAGCAGGATTTTTCCGTATGCTTCGTAACAAACGGTTTATAACTCATGTTGACACTGGATGAGTTACCAATGGAACCTACTTGAAATGGAAGGTTGAAGCGATTGGTGAGAGCTTCCAACAACCGTAGACTGGTGGCCACGATGTCCTCCTCCTTCAGGCTGACAAACACACTTGTTCAGCATTCATTTCACACTTATTATTAAAAGAATGCACAAAACTTAATTGTCATCATTCTTAATGCAACTGTAGATTTAACTAATATTATTTATAAAATAGAACAAGTCACCTAATCACATATATTTTTACAAGCAGATATGTATTGTGTGCTTTGTCAGGGCACTGCACGTGTAGGCCTGCCGTTATATTTAGCTATTCACAAAGAATTTATCCTTCTAGAAGTAAACGGTGGCACTCACTTGAAATACTTGGGCATGAGAAGAGGAACAGCTGATGCAGCCAAGGTCCCATAAACCACCATAAGGGCGCCATGTAGGGCCGCTGCAGCCAGGAGCGAGGGCCGGGTTTCTAGCGGCCAAGACTCCACCATCACCACCTCCATCAGAAAGCCACAGCAGTCATTTACCTGTGGTAGAAAAGGAGCAATGATCAATGAATCATTACTCTCTTTGACCCAGACAGATTGTCACCACTTCGGCCACTCACCGTTTGATCCTCCGTGTTGCACGTAAGGTAAAGGAAGTAGCAAAGGAAGACAGTTGGGTCAGCATAGGTCAGATTGAAGTTCAAAACTTGCAGCACTCGCCGCTCCAAGGCCAGCAGCTCCCCGTGTTTGTACGAGTTGAGGGTGAGATGAAGCAACTCGGCTGTCTGATGGAACAATGAACAAGTTAATTTCACTCTCACCAGAGTGACCGTGAGGTAACGTAATTAACAAGAGAGTCTATTGGCGAGGTCTGAGCTGAAAATGTTCCAAACCGCGTCTGTATGTTAAGTGTTAGTACCTCCTCTCTTCTCAACGTGCACGAATCAGCGTAGGCGTCTTACTTGCACGGGCTGTTGCTCCTCGATCTTGGAGGCAATGAGGAGACAAGTCACAGCCAGGAGCTGCACGCGCTGCACGGGAATGCAGCACTCCTCCAGCACCCGGTCTACCATTGCCACGGCTTGGTACAGCGTCTCACGGGACATCCCCAGGTAGCTCTGTCCCGAGTGACGTCAGTGAATACGTGGAGGGCCCGAGACACAAACCAGGTGCAAAGTACTTTCAAAGCAAGACTTTGGTACAAGATGCGGGTGGAGACATGATGGAAGACTGAACTCATTAACCATAAGAGTGCGTTACCTGCACTTGAATGAGCCAGTCCACCAGGATGGCGCGGGTCCGCTGACTCACTGAGGGGTGCGCCGTCAGATAGTTACGGGTCCTCAGATGTCGTTTCTCAACCTCCAGTAGGTAAGTCATCACCTCCTGCGCCAGGCATAAGGCTGCATCAAACCACACATAATAATAATAATAATGATAATAATAATAATAATAATAATAATAATAATAATAATAATAATAATAAAATAATAATAATTATTATTATAATAATAATAATAATAATAATAATAATAATAATAATAATTATAATAATAATAATAATAATAATAATAATAAAATAATAATAATTATTATTATAACAATAATAATAATAATAATAATAATAATAATAATAATAATAGCTACAACATGACAGACAAACTTGTTCATAGGCAGCAGCGAGTATGGCATTGTGACGCTGTCTATTCCTTAAATTCGCGTTTTTGGAGAGCTGTCGGTCGTCTGTGGTGTCAGAGAAGCAGCCTTTATCAAATTACGATCATTTAACATCAGTACAGTAAACACATGCCTCTAATCACTAACAGTGTGCACTGACAAGGAGTGATTGACTGGAGTCACGAGACTAACCTGGTATCTGCAGCAGGTGCCGTTGGATGAGTGTCTTCCTCCGCCTCTGGTAAGGATGTGGTGTCTTAGCCCTGCTCACCCTCTTGGTCACTCGTTTGGGCCGAGCCACCACCACCCACCTGTCCTGCACGGCACACTCCTGTAACCTATGCTGACCCAGACCACCTCGCAGAGTCGGCATTCTTCTGACTGTCTGTTCTGCCGAGGCATGCTGGGACTGCCTCGGCCTGGGGCGAATGCGACAGATTCTTTTAGCATGTGTGTAAAGACTCTTGGCTGGTACATTGTCACAATCTTGTTCAGGCAGAGTGGCATGACGCTTTAAACCAGTTGCAGACTGAGCGACGAGAATCACGGTTGGGGGTTGGACTGTGATATGTTGCGAAGGTGGATCAGGATCCGATGTAGCACCTGTACCTGGTCCTGGTCCAGGAGGTTGGACGGGCAGCGAATAATTGGCAGCTGCACGAGACTTTTCAGCCTGGTGTTGATCGCCCTGCACTCTGGGTTTCACGAACGCCACTTTCATGCACTGGGTGGAATACATTGAATACGAAGGCGCCACTGACGCGAAACCGTATGAGGCTGTGTAATTGTAGGTGTTATCACTGGAGACATGAGAGTAACACGATGGCTGAAGGGACACAGGCGGAGCGTTGGGATAGTGGAAAACGCAGTGCGTCGGGAGCTCGGAGGAGCCCTGCCACAGCCAGCCAGAAGCCATTTCGGTGAGTGTCAAGAGCCTAAGCACATCAAGAAAGATCTTTGCAAAGTCACGGGAGTAACGTCAATTTCATGTATAATCCCGTCTTCTTAATGGTGGTGAGGGGGACGCAGCATTGTGCACACTGTGGGCATGAAAACAATTTTAAAGAGGTCATGCGCGTATAGAATCCTAGCTACTTGATTTCTTTTTCTTGCTATACACTTAAACGTCAAATCAACAGCGCACACCGTGTCTCCAGCTGAAGGTCTGTGTACTGAGCAGCAGCGGGCTACCCAGTGAAGGAGGAAACACCGAGACGATTCCGAACAGCCTGTTCGAAGCTGTGCCGCGGAGTCTTCAAACTCCACGCACTCGGGGGGGACTTGAGATTTTTGCTGCAACATGTTAATGTAACCTGATACAGAAGACAGTCATTTATGCTTTTGTATGAAAAACATGAGCAACATAATTATTACATATACCTTTATGATTTTGTCTTCCTGTCATAACCTCCCTCATCCTCTTCAAGCTTTGCCTCTCTACTTAGCGTGACGTGAATCATGACGTCAATGGGAACAAGTGGCCCGCTTATTTTACCATCCCTTTAGACAAGCATCCCTTAAGGGCACGAATGCAGTAATACATGGTACTATTAATCATACATACATAATTTTTTGTTGCTTGATTACCCATGTTTCGAGTTGGGACACCAAGGACAGATAAACTAAACTATCCTACTTTTCGATACTTCACATTTTGAGTTGCGCACTTATACGTGAACTGGATTTACCTAGGCAGACTGTATCACTGTGTTGCAGCAGGCCAGATTAACATGTCACTGACCACACCAATAACCAGAGCCATATATCCTGAAATGCTTATTCACCTCACCTTCAGTACTTTCAGAAGGCTCTGCTTGAAAGTGCATGTGCTTTTTAGATGTGTTTTACGGTTCTAATGGCAAATTTATAAGATTTATACATTATAAAAAAAAAAAAAGAGAAAGTCTTGAGAATCCGCTGAATCATTCCTGTGGCCTTTGAAAACAGTTGTGCTGACAGAACAAACTTGTTTCTAGATGCGTAGCAAAATACGAGACAACTCCCTCACAACTCAAGACGCGTGAGAACAAGCAAGATTCTCATGTTTAGTGCTGATAATTTCGCGTCACGTCACGGCTCCACAGGTCGCCAGAGGACCCTCCACCCCTCCCACACTCCCCTCCCAAGTCCCCTTAATATGCTGATAACACTGATTAAATGCGTGTATGGCAGCAGAGTTCCAAAAACTATCAATATTATGACTTATCTTGTATAATTATCATGGTTATACTATATGCCATTTCTTTTGTTCTTCATTATTGAACTTTTTTCTCCCGTATGCAAAATGAGGATTGGAAAAAAAAAATAGGTGAGATTTATAGAAAACATTTATTCATTAATCTTCATAGCAACCTTAAGCTATCATGGCCAAAGTTTCATTAATTTTTCATTCATTAGTATTCATATTTTCAAACAATTTTAATTCAGATATGAAATTTGGTATTAGGAAATAAATCAAATAACTTGGATGCTGAATTTTTGCTGTCACAAGGAACTTGTCTTGGTCATTCTATGCTGTAATCATCAATGAATCTATAAAAACTGTAATGAGAGAGAGAGAGAGAGAGAGAGAGAGAGAGAGAGAGAGAGAGAGAGAGAGAGAGAGAGAGAGAGAGAGAGAGAGAGAGAGAGAGAGAGAGACAGATGCACCACTTACATAAATAAGCAACAAAGTATTATGACAGTTGATAATAGCTGACTATTTAGTGTATTATCAGTACAACAATTTGAAAGGACTAGATGAATGTGTGAGCTTATTCAAACACAGTAATTACATTAGACCCCTTAGCAAGCTACAATCAATAAAAAATACTCTCACAGTATAAAAATAGCTCAAAACCCTTAAGGTAATTGTCCATTTTTAATGGCTACCAAAATGTGAATGTTTCATACATGTGACTTCCTTTCCCTCAGCACACTGCAGCCACTTACATATACTACATGGATATTAGCATAATAGCTGAATGCCTGTTCCTGTGATGGCTGAAATAGAAAGTTTTCATTCATTCCTGTCCTGGACGATAATTTTGCTAAATGCAATCAACTGGCTTCATTACTGTCACACTCAATATGGACAGATGACTGCACAAAGAGGCAAAGTCTTCTAAGTACAACTACAAATGAAGCAAACACAAGCAAGGTCAACTGGCACCTTGGTGGGGAATCACAGTTTGAAGCTCTTGCTATCACTTCATCTAAAACTAACCTGTGAGGAACATTCAGCTGGGTGTTACTTTCCTGAATAACAATGGCAAACTGAAAACAAATCATCGTATAAAAGAAGTGATGGACACAATCCACAATCACAGCTCCACAAACTTAAACTCACAATCACTACTCTATTAAAAGCTTGGAATGAGAAGCAATGCAACCACAAGACCATGCTCACAATCCATTTAAAATTTAGATGTCTAGTGCATGAAAAGAGAAAAATATGAAAAATAAAATATAACAAATTATTTACTGTAATTGTTTAGAATAATCATAGGCTTCTGAAGGACTTAGGCACAAGCATTGAGAGATCAGGTACCCATGCATTCAAAGTTCTTTAATACTAGAAAAAAATCCTTTATGTGAAGGAGGTTTATGTTTCTCTTCATGAAGATCAAACATTCAATTTTTTTCCAAGATTAGACTTGCCCTTTTGACTTTCATATCATATGACACTCAAAGGACAGTGTCTCCATAGCTGGCTGGGAATGATCATGTTGCACTTGAAAAAGTCATCTACATACAAAGCCCTAACCAACAATAACAAAATATGAGAAATAGTGATGCTGGTTCTAATTTTCTCTCTCTAAGAAAACAAATTGAAGTGGAACACTGTGAATCTCTTTGTAGTTGAAGATAGTAGTACCATAAATTTCCAAGTGTTTGCATCATTCACAATCCTTTACAGGAATAAAAAAGCTCCATAGCAGTAGGAGCAGTTTGTGGAAATGCTTGTTTGGCTGCCCACCACTGGTAGTAAGGCAAGTATTTCTACTGATCTATTAGATTTATCAATGGTAAACAAATGCTATGCTAATGAGCTACTCCATTATGAAACTTTTCAAGAAAAGTGAAGTACTGTACATAAATTTTTGTGTAAATAATTTCAGTTTATATCAAAAGATCTGAGCAAGTTAACTTCTTGTTCCAATTAAATCAATGCCCCAGTGAACTATAATCCTTTATATAATATACAAGTGTTGCTTACTGGCACCATATCATTGAATCTGGAACAGCAATTGTATTCTTAATACAAAAGTTGCCTTAAACATTTATCACAATACGAGTGTGATGTCTGAAACTATAACACAGATAAACTTCCCAGAAAATTACATGCTTTGATCCTTCATTAAGATGCTGCCATAGCCACCCTTTCTTTATGCTTCTCTTTCTCCTTTTCTGGCTCTGAAAATAAAATATATCATTAAGTTATATAACGAGACTGGGATTCTTGCAGTAGTCATGTAGCATCACTTATCCCTGAATACAAAGAAATTATGTGTATAATGTGTTGCAGCACATCTCTACATAATAGAGAAAATGTACCTAGAGCAGTTTCAGGCACATCAGGAAGCTCCACTTCAGGATTCTCAGCAGCTGTGGGTGCGTCTGGCAGTTGTTTCTGGACGGCTGCAGCAATGAGGGCATCCAGCTCCTCCTCCACTGCTGACTCATCCTCTTCAGTCAACACTCCTCCACTCAGAAGAGCATTGATTTCCTGCAGAGGGAAGTAACTCAGCAGACAATGTGACAAAACATATTATTATATCATAGTTAAAGAAAAGTCTTGTTATACTTAGCAATAGTGGCAGCACTTATGTCAGCACAATTCAAGTTGACAATGTTTACAAGTATAAGACTTACCCGTTGTTTCTCTGCTCCCTCTTGTGTTTCATCAAGAATGCGTTCAATGTCTTCAATGTCAAGCATAGCATTAATCTGCTTCAGTGATTCATTACCAACTTTAAGACTGTCAACCACCTAGAAGATACAATAACTTTGTATGAAAACAATCAAATTTTAACAGTTAATAACAATAACTAAAATTTATAAAAATATAAATTATAATGATCCATAAATCTTAGTAATATCTTTTATACAGATGATGAAATCGTGATATATCACATAATGCTTACCTTCATCTGTATCTGAGCAAACTCTATATCTTCAATCATCTTTTCGATGTTCTCAAGTGTTCCATCAGTCTTTTTCAGCTGTTCCTCAATAAACCTTTTCTTCCGTAGCAGAAGTTTAGCTCGTCTGTAGATACAAAATAATGCCATAGTTAAAAATTGTATCATAATGCTAGGAACTCTAAAATGAAACAAATATTATTCTGGAAGCAGTAACACATTGACTACAGTAATGATACAGACCACATTTTTGTAGCTATGTCATGCAATTATGTTGTACTCCTACAAAAGTGTATGTGCTGGAAACATCACCGATACTTACTCTTTCTTTCCATCTCGCAGAAGCTGTTTTGCTACCTGCCGATCCTTCTGAAGCTTTTCATCAGATCTCTTCTGGTATTGGCGAATCTTATCACGAGTTGTCTTTAGTTGCTGTTGAATTATGAACACTGCATCATCATCTTAGAAGAATTTAATACTCTGGTGACCATTTCACTTCACCAAAATGTTTTACTGTAACCTAACCTATTCTTCAAAATCTCTTTCCCCAAGTAATGCTTTAAAAAAAATCAGTGGTAAACCCAATTCACATAATGCTGCTGACCATCGCCAGGAAGCCAAACACTATACATCAATCCATAGCAAGGAATGAAGTCATAACTAAAGCCTTCGTGCATCTACAACTTAAACTACATTTAAACAAACAAAGAAAATTAATATTCTGTCCCTTATTATTCACTAGACCCCACGGGAAAAAAGTAATTTCTTCAAGGAAATTTTGCTAGTTTGTTTTAATCAAGTCATGACAAACTTATCACACAGAGCTGCTTGCCCCGAGCGATAACCAAGATTGAGGGCAGATAGTTCCACATAACACCTCTCCTTCTACTTTGTCACTAACTCACTCCATTCTACATATATAACCACTTCCTTAACGGTATACATACATCACTATCTTGTTAAACATGATATAAAGATATAAGTGACAGATATCTGAGAGTACTTCAAATCTCACCAACTCACTGGCCCACACCAAGACAGGGGCCACGTACCCTGAAATCATCCAAAATACTCCAACTAACATAAAACTTGTGAAATGAAACAAATCACATCACAACCAAATAATCCAAGTACCAACCAGAACGGCTTTGTCCTGCTCCGTGACCTTGCTCTGTGGCTTTTTGGAGAAGATATGACCCATGGTGCACACCCCAGACAGCCTTGGAGTCGGAGTCAGCAGGGGAAGGTAAACAACAGTCAGCTGACAACGGCACGGAATACGCGCTCCTCTTCAATCCCTTCAAATTACCTCTTCATCATTTCCTGGACAAATTCTAGCCCGCATTAGTCAATTCCATGTACTTTTTCTTGGAGTTTATGTGATAATTGTGTTGAATATGTGTCTGAGTTCGCATGTACGGCCCCTACAGCAAGAAGTAGCCGAGTCCATGGTGCACCTGTGAAGTGGTGGTCACTGACAGCTGACATCTCACTTCCACAGGTAAACTGCCTTATACTTCAATGTCCTGTCCACTTGTGTCATGATGTATAGTGCTGGAACAATACAGGCTCCACGCTTTCACTGTGGAATAGGGTGGTGGCTGGCAAGGAACTGAGCTGAGAGAAGTAAGCGGAGCACCCACGTGTCATGGTTGAATTACATATACTGTATTAAAGCCATGTAATTCTTTGAGACGGAAGGTTTTTTTCTTTTATGGAGTAAGCAATACACATAACTACATCATACTGGCTGGTAATGCTTAGTTTCACATACAGCTTTTTTATTTAGACATACTGGTCACTCATGAACTCTTACAAGCTTCCAATATACATAAAAGTCATGATAAAAATGGTTACATTATAATTCATTATAATTCTTAAGGTAATAGGTGATGATTCATTATATATATATATATATATATATATATATATATATATATATATATATATATATATATATATATATATATATATAAAATAATCATTAAAGAAAAAAACTGCTGCAGCATGTATACATATTTTCTCAATTAAGTATTTCATGATAGAGGAGTGGCAGACAGCAGCAAGATGGATGCTGCATTTGCCAAGTACTCAATGAAGGGTGGGAAAGTGCGCAAGTCACATTTAGAAAGGCTTATCCTGGAAACTCCTGGTAAGTGGACATTTTTTTATGATTATATATGTACATATATGTAGAATGGAATTTATTACTGGTTGGGCATTGGAAATCACTCTAAAGCAAATAATCTATGATACATTCTTCCAATTAGCTGTTTTACAAAACTATAAGAAAGCAACTAACTATATTTCTTGAATAATGTTACCTACTTCACAAATCTTTCCAATCCAAGAACACTCTTGCAGATTCATCACCAGTTTGATTTTTTTTTTTTTTTTTTTCCTTCCCTGTCATGTAGAAATTTCACTTTGAAATAAACTGTTACTAGTTACAATACTCTGGGAATGGAAACAGATATAAAAATTTCACTTATGACATTTATCTCAGAAAATATAACAGAAGATATCCAGTCAGCCTTAAGAGAACTTGTGAGCCCTGGCAGTCCTCAGCAACAAGTTGCTGCTGTAGACAAGGTGTGTAATGGTAAATCTTATTAGTAAATGTTGACTTTTACTTAAAAGTTAATGTTGGAAATATAACATTTTTTTATTGTGATCAGATCTTTGAAATAAGCAAGGCATTGTTTTCAAAACTACTAAAGCGGAACTTTCACAGCTACTCACTGCAGCTCTGTCCTCTGAAGACTCTGCTGAGATCTGCACCACAATATTCTTATCATCTCTATTGCAGTTGAAGCCAAAGGTGCAACTTAAGAGTAAAATACTAAAGTGAGTACAACAGTTATATACATTTATGGTCAGAATACTCTTAACCTATCTTTCCATTTTACTAGGACAATTTTTTCCCCTCAGGTGCATCCCTACTCTGGCTGTAAGTTACCCAAAGACATACAGAGAATGTGCATTGAATTTCCTTCAGTCTAGAACTGCAAGTACAACGGATGTCTTTAGTCTGGTACAAGGAGTGTCACTTTTGGTTGAGGAAAGAAATGTTATATTGGCAGCAGAGAAACAGGATAGAACATACTGTCCCTCAGAGACTGATGACTGGCTCAAGCTGCAGTCTGTCATCATCCAGGCCATCCTGCGAGGGATGGGACTTCTATGGAAGAACAGCCTTGGGTAAGAAAATATTGGGATGATTCTTCAAAGAAAACTATATAAGATATTAAATATTTATATTGCATGTTCATCCAAACCTTAATTAGCTACTGAATGACATACTATGGTAGTGCAAAGGAGCTAGGAATTTAAAGCTGAGAATTTCACAACTTTCTTATTTCTCTGGACACACACACACACACACACACACACACACACACACACACACACACACACACACACACACACACACACACACACACACACACACTTAATACAAAAATGTTTTAACATTTCTTTACTGTTAGTGTTTAATTGCACTGCAATATTAATTTTTGTACCATAATTCTTTGTAGATTTTTAATTATCTCTTGAATTTTCCCACAGAAATTGGGATACCTATAAAGCTTTCAAATGGTGATGATTAATTTTTCATGTGAAATTTAATGTTTACAAAAGGATAATTGCTAACTAATTTTTCAGAGAATCCTCAACTGTGGAAACTTCCTCAGCTCTTCAGCAAATGCAGCAGCTGGTGAAGAGCAGCACATTGTTCTATCAGCAGCATTATTGTGCTTGTGAAGATACTGATGCCTTGTCTAGGGAGTTACTGGGTGGAGTGCTGGACACATTGCACCATCCTGCGTGTCCCCTTGACCTCAGAATTAATTGTGGTCAACTCTTTATATTGGTTCACAATCTTGTGTCCAAGGAGAGCCTTTCACTGTTGGTTAAGAATGTACTTGATGGAGTAGGACAGTATGCAGACTTGCCATGTGTTGGACAGTTAGCTTTGATAAATGGCATCCTCTGTGTTACTCCGAGCAGAAATCTGTACTCTAAAGAGAATGACCTCTTTCTTGGTATAGAAGTAATTCAAGCATGCCTTACTTTGGCCTCCAATACCAGTGATGGTAACATTGCCCTCAGTGCAATAAGGTTAATTCACCAATGGACCCTGCGCACTGCAGAGGCACATCTTCGTGGCTTCCTGATGGACGATTCAAAAAGTGAATTAGATATTAACTCTCCACCTGTGTCATATTTATTAGAGTATCTTTGGTTAAGCTGGGATCATTTCCTAGACAGTGTAAAACACACAACTAAAGAAACGTTTTTGAATCTATTACGAATCCTGCAAGGTGTGGATGAAGAAAAATGCAAACAGTATCTTCTGAATATTTGTGCCAATTTTGTGCCACAGCTGAGTGGCAGGTGGTATCGATGTAGTGCTGTGAGCTGTATGGTGCCAGTGTTGGGAGCTCAGCTCCTTTTGGACTTGTATCCTTCTCTTCCATGCACACTGATCACCTACCTCAAGGAGCCAAGCATGGCTAGCCATGCTTCAGAGTTGATACAAGCTCTTTTTATGCAGCATCTGAAAGAAGTGTCCTTAAGCCACTGGCAGGATGTGTGGCTCACAAATTTTATTGACTTATTTTCAAAAGAAATGCAACCATATGGATATGAATCATTATTTAAGAAACTGTTATTTGCTTGTCTAGAAAGCCTTGATACAGCAGTATGCAGACTTGTTCAGTGCTCAGAAAACCCAGTAAGTGAGAAACTGTGTCTTCTCATTATGTGTGTGAAAATTGGCAGATATTCATCACAGTGGATCACAAAATGCAATGAACGATCAAAACAGCAAGATACGAACATGTGGAAAGCTGTGCTGCCTTATAGAATCATTGAACTGTGCATCTCTCACCGGGATGAGTCAGTGCAGCAGGCAGCCTTTAGCCTGTTGTGTGAAAGCCCAAAGTCAACTGAGCTGCCAGAAGCTCAGGACCTCGAGTTAATCCTGGATTACTGCAGATACAGCTTTACTTCTCACAGCCCCTCACACAGGCAGCATTTAGTGAAGAGTATGAAGAGACTTTTAGTTCGCATCAAAGAAGGTTCATTTGCTTTGATGAAATCAAATAAAATACTGAAATGTTCTGATGGATCAGTAATTGATACTCTGTCATCTTTCTGCAATAGATTATTTACAATGATGACCCAAAGCATTGGATATGGAGCAAATGCATCTCGGAAATCAGCAGCACTGCAAGTATTGGAACTATTCCAAGAGATTATTGTGGATGGATGTGGTGAGACTCTAAATGTTTGTCACCTTGTACAGCAGGAGGTATACCTTGATACTCTTCTTTCAATACTAGATGACTCATTTGAGACCAACAAAGTTATAGCTCTCAAACTCTTGCAGTCATGCTTTAATGAAAAGATATTTCAACATAAGCTGGAATCTTTGTTTACTGCTGCTCTCAGCCTATCATCATCTTGCAGGCCTCCAGATTCCCTGACAGCAGCTTATGTCTTCAAGTTTTTATGTAATCATCCAACGCTTATTCAAGTAATTGGTAATTGGACTTCTGAGACTATGTCCTGTGACAGCCCCAGAAGACTTGTTTGTAAACTTTTACTGAATTGTCTCCAGAAAGAGATTAAAGTTGCACAGAAGAACTTACTGAATGCAGCAGCTTCAGGCCCCATGTACGGACTGTTACTGTGCTTAAGAATGCAGATTTCTGATTTGCCTGAGTCAGAATTCACAAATAACCTTTCAGAGTGGGTTCATATAATACATGAGATCCTGGAAATGTGTTATAAAGTGTCTGAGTTGGTAGCTCCAGTAGTGAGAAACTCATCACCAGAAGGACATCTACCAATGGATCTGAGTCCAGACAGTCTGGAGTCCCTCAGAGCTGCTCTTCAGGCATCTCTTGGCAACCAGCAAAGACAAGAAGAAATCACTTTGTCACAAGATTGCAGGCCTGAGGAACTTGTGAAGGCTCAGGCTATCAGTGCACAGATGGTACTGCTGTGTGCCTGGCGAAGTGTGAAGGAAGTGTCTCTGATATTTGGAGAACTAATCCATCAAGTTCCTCTCTCCTCCAGTGGCACTAGCTTACTTACTACAAAAGATATTGAAGATATTGGACAATATTTCTTGTCACAATTATTAGAAACCAAACATAGAGGAGCCTTTGAACAGTCTTATGTTGGCTTTGGTCGGATTTGTCAGCGTTTATGGCAGTGTGAAGAAGAATCACTCAGAAAACTTCCAGAGAAATGGCTTATTGAAGTACTACACTCAATACAAGATAGCAGCGACACACGACTGTGTTCCACTCGTCGCAGTGCAGGAGTTCCCTTCATAGTACAAGCAGTGCTGTCATCAGAGCCAAATGTTTGGGGAGCTGCTTGCCTCAAGAGAACCATGACTCTCCTTTTGAAAC
This sequence comes from Portunus trituberculatus, assembly GCF_017591435.1. NCBI lineage: Eukaryota > Metazoa > Arthropoda > Malacostraca > Decapoda > Portunidae > Portunus > Portunus trituberculatus. The sequence continues at coordinate 7,770,060 of NC_059299.1, forward strand.
TGGCCAGTGAATCCCAGTTTGAAGGAAGTGATGCTAGGATTCATGCCTTCAATATCTTGAGGTCATTGTATCGAGACACAAGGCTTGGTGATCACATAATATTGTATGTATCCAATGGAGTCAAGGCTGCCCTAAGAGGATATAAAAGTAATGCTTGGGCTGAACGTAATGCAGCTTCTCTTCTGTTTGCTTCACTAGTGACACGAATGTTGGGTGTAAAGCAGACCCAAGATGACCTCAGCCGCAAGAATGCAATGTCTGCTCTCGTGTTCTTTAGGAGATACCCAGAACTCTTCAACTTCTTAAAAGATGAACTGGATGCTGGTGCTGCTGAGATCAAAGAGGGAAGATTGGTTCCTGCATTATTCCCGACATTGCTACTGCTAGCCAGGCTCACACCAGCACCTCTTGAGGGCCGTACATCAGCTGTTTCCATGGCCTCCTTCAGGCCTGCTATTCTACAATGTGCTACTTCTTGTGTACTCCAGTTGCGTACCCTTGCCTCACATGCCCTGGTGCCCTTGGTGGCTCCATGTCAGCTGTCTCAAGTGGTAGGCCAGCTGTGTCACCAAGCTACTTTGAAAGATCAGAATATGCTCCATGGCTCCATCCTTTGTCTATTAAAATTGCTCAAAAGTTATATTGGAAAGGTTGAGAATGATGTTAAAGATATTGTTCAGAGTATATTTCAGATATCATGGTCTGCCACGGAGAGGAACCCATGCTTAGTGACACGCAGTTGTGCTCTAGAACTTTTTGCCTTTTTGGATGACAAATGTATGATTGATGAAACATCAGTTGAATTCAAGAATATTCATTCAAAAGCTTTATCATTCATTCATGCAGACAGTGTGTTCTTGTCTAGCCAACCTTGGTTACCACTTTGCAAGAAACAAGCCACCAGGCTTGTTTTAAGCAGTTCCATAACTGGATCATGTGACCTCCAAAATATATACAATGGTTTCATTAACAGTAACTGTTCTGATGTGCGAATGTGCACTTTGGAACATCTAGCAAGCCTTCATAATATTCCTGATTACATATTTGATATACTAATAGAAAGAATGGAAAATAAAGAGACAGATTCCACTTGCCTGCGGTTAATCTACCAGATAATGAGCAGGATTGTCCACTGTCACAGTGAACACTCACACCTCACACCCCTTCTGCTGCACTCTGTCACCAAGGCCAGAGAAGAAGCTTGCTCTGAGCTGCAGGCAGCAGTGATACACTTCAGCTCAGCTTGCATGTCCACACTATTATCTATGGTAAGTATATTAGGAATTGCCTCAACACAGATTACAATTTGTTTTGCGAAACCCATATAATTTTTTTTCTATTAGATGCTTTTATTATAACAAGAAAAATCTGCAAATTGCATTACACTAATAACCACTCTGTCATCTTACCAGACACCTACCCTGCACATTCAAGAAGAGTTTGGTCAGTGGTTGGATGTGATTGTGGAATTTTCAGCTAGTGAATGTGACTACGATATCCGTGTAGCTGTGGCTCAGGGCCTCACCTGGATTCTGCCTTCTCTCTTATCTCATCCATGCATCTCATGTAAGTTCCTGAAATCATACTTATGTAGATGGAATCATATATAATGATCTTGAAGTTCCTCAGGTTGTAATACATTTTTCCCTTCCTTACTTAAATCATAAAATCCAGGCAGCCATGTCACCCCTTATATAAAAATGCTAACAAAACTACTCACCTAAACATATAATAGAGAAAGTTTGTTATTTATTGTAGCTATAGCAAGATTGAATGCCCTGGAGGTAGTGATGATGCAGCTCCAGGATGACAGCAGTGAGGTGCAAGACATAGCTGCTGAAGGGACCAGCAGCCTTGACAAACAGGATGTCTGCCTCAGTCCACCAAGAGCCATGCACAAAGTTTGCAGTTTGATTGGTAAGAAAATTTTGATTGCTAGTAAATCCAACAAAGTAGATTTAAACATTTATACATGACACAAATTTTTTTTTTTTCTTTAATGTTCTCATGTAAAATTTGTTTTCAGGCACCATTGGAACCCCAGAGGCATTGTCACTACTTGTGAAATTATGCTTGAAGGAAGATAAGCCTGAAGGCTTTGGGCTTTCACAGGTATTGTTCCATTAGTTGTTTGGAATACTGTACAAAATAATAACCTGGCAATAACTTGAAGGAAATAGAGGAATTGAGTATGTATACAATTATATTTCCTTCTAGGATGATGACCGAGTGTTTGACAAAGGGGAAGTAAACATCTACAAGGAAACGCTGTGGTTGGCCCGAGCAGCAGCACACTCCCTCTCGAACTGTCTGTCTGTTTTTCCCCTAGTGCCAGACAAACCACTATTTCTTAGTTATTTTATTGTGCCACATATGTTCATATCAGATCACAATGAGGATTTCAGTAAGGATAAAGAATGTGCAGATGCTCAAATCTCTTCTTCCAGATTATTGGATTTGTTGGAACAAGATATCCTTTATTTGTTCAAATTGATTGCAGCAGTTACTGAAGAAGCAGTTTACTGTGTAAGGAATGCTGAGGCATTACTTGTAAAGTTAGGTTGTCGTTCAACTCTATGGAAGGTCCTTGCACATCACCACAATACTACTAGAGCTGATGATGTAAACGTTGTGGCAGAATCTCTGAAGAGAAGCTCCATTAAGGAAACACTCTTGAATGAGATCATCTGTGATCTCTCTCATGAACAGTCAGGTGATGTCAAATGATGTGCATCATACAGTATAGGTTTTTAATATCTTGGGTTGTCATACAACCTGAAATTGTCAGTAATTGATTCAAGTACAATTATAAGGTGAAAATGCACATTTCTTATTAATTACAGTGCACATTGCATATTTGAGTAATTATCAATGTATGCACTTCAACAGTTCTTGTGGTTTTTTATATATATTTTATATATATTATATATTCAATCCATAATATACTTATTCACAGACCAGAACATATTAAATCCACAACTTGAATGCATCCACACTCCCACACTACACTGAGGGCACTTGATACTGATTTCATGTGTCCATAAGTAAAAATGAAACAGGTGACAGCTTTCAAAGGTTTAATTAATTAGCATTACAACACATGCCTGGTGTGGCAGGGATGGTGCTCCCTAGTCTGAAGGTCTGGGTACACACCATAATGCTGGGAGCAGTGAGGTGCTAAAGCAATGAAGTTAATGTTGGAGGCAATTTTTTCTTAAGTTGGTGATCCATTCATACATATGCAAGTGTTGATTGATCACAACAAGAGAATGATTCTTGGTGTGAAGTTCAACTCATTATATCATGGAATTGCACAAGTCTGACCTGACTTGAAAATATTGTGCAGTAATATTTGTTATGCTAAATTATAATTTCAATTTGGGACTTGCATTTGTTACAATGTCAGAATTCAGAAAGATATATTTTTGCATAAGTTTGAATATACAGTGTAATAGTAAATGTAAGGATGCAGCTATAGTAAGTGGTATAGAAAATTTCAAGTAACATACCATATACCACAGTTTGTACCCTTACTTCAGCATTTCCCATATCAAATTACAGAGTACTTGATGAAATAATGAATATAATCTATTCCCCACTCCGCATGAAAGGACAATATGTATCCAAGAAAATCTGTTGACCAAGCTCTCCTACACAACAGGTATATGAACTTCTAAGGTTGAAATACTGGTATGATAGAGAACAGAGTGAGCCAAAGTAGAATATGGGATACACATACAGTTAAGATGAAAGATATAGTGGTTGATGAACTGACATGTTCTTTAAAAGGTCTGACAGAGTCTGAAGAATGATTAAACAAACAGTAGGGATTATCATCTGTAAAACAGTAAACAATATTCAGTTTTCAATATTAGATTGCTTTCAATCCATGAGAAATATATGAATAAATATGGGCATTTTCATTCACATACATCTTCAGAGCTTGTGTGTGCAGATTACATTACAGTTACATCCAGGAACATTATCATAAATCTTCAGACATAAGCTCTAAGCTTCACAGCAAACCATTCACATCTTACAGTAATAAAGACTGCAAGAATGCTGAGTATTTATGCTTCATATACTAGCAATTTTTCCAATCCAAATCATATAAAAAATAGTGAGGTGTTAAGGAGCAGGTTAGAGCAATAACACAAATCAGCACTAAACAAAAAAATATTAAAGCACATTGTTTTGTTCGAAATATCTAGCCTATAGTGTTCATTTTTCCTCTTTTCCTTGTCCTTTTGACTTGTCTTCTGTAGCTGCTTTCTGAGCCCGCCTTCTCTTCACATCCCAATTATAAATACGGGCCATGGTGACTTCTGTGGTGGTGCACTGGTTCCTGATACCAAACACAATGCGTATTAGCCACACTATTATATATATATATATATATATATATATATATATATATATATATATATATATATATATATATATATATATATATATATATATATATATATATATCAACATGAAATCTTCCTGAAAGGAAAATTGCCCCAATACAACACACTTTATTTCATAATAGAAAGACAAATAGAAAGAAGCATCTTTATCCCCTTGCTATGGTCCATTCAAATGCTTTTAACAATGCATGGAGACTATAATGGCTGTCTTTCTCAGCCACGTGTGGTCATTCATTCCCTATCACTGGGAACAACATTGCTAACAGGTTTTAGGATCAATCAAATGCATATCATTAGCTGCATAATGAAAAAAATGTTATACTTGTATCATTCACTTACTTTGAGTGTATATACATTTCTGTAAAGAACATTCAAACTTAAAAAGCATACATTCTAAAATGTGTATTAAATGGCTAGGCTACGTATTGACTGCACATACTTACACACACACACGCATGCACAGCAATGGAACCAGATGGAGTGTCAGGATGGACACTAAGGGAATGTAGTGAGCAACTGGTAGAACCAATTTGGGATGTAATTAACAACTCTAAGGGAAGGGAAGGTACCAAAGGAATGGAAGATGAAGTACAAGGAAGAGATAGATGGGTGGATGCAGTGTATCTAGACATTAAAATAGGCCTTTGACAGAGTACCACACAGAAGACTCCTATGGAAAATAGAACAATCATGGGCGGAAATAAGGGAAATATCTTAAATTGGATGACAGATTACTTAACAGATAGGGAAATGAGTACAGTGATAAGAGATAAACCATCAAGTTGGTTCACTGTAACCAGTGGTGTACCACAGGGTTCGGTGATGGCACCAATAAGGTTCCAAAAATATGTCAACGATATACAAGAGGATTTGTTTGCAAATGATGCCAAGCTTTTGAGACTTATAAAAAAACAAAATGATTGTATGGAATTACAGAAAGATATTGATAAGATCTGGAGATGGAGCCAGAAGTGGAAATTATAATTTAATACTAAGAAATGCCATGTAATGGAAATGGGTGAAAGTAATAGAAGACCTACATGGGAATATAAAATGGGAGAAGAGATTATAATGAAAAGAAGAGAAGAGAAAGACCTGGGAGTGATTATACAAGACACCCTGACTCCAGAAAGACATATAAATGGATTATTTGCTTCAACATACAAGACACTAACGAACATCAGGGTAGCATTCAATTGCATGGATAAAAGTATGATGAAAAAGATATTAACCACTATGATAAGACCTAGACTAGAATATGCATCAGTGGTATGGTTGCCATATAGGATATAGGCAGAAAGATATCAAGAAACTAGAAAGGATACAAAAGGGTTGCTACAAAGATGGTCCCTGAAATAAAAGATCTTTCCTATGAAGAAAGGCTGAAGGAGATGGAGCTACCAACTTTGAAGGATAGACGGGAAAGAGGAGACTTAATAACTATGTATAAGTTAGTAAACCGTATGGAGAAGATAAATAGACAAGACCTGGTAACACTGACGGAGCAGGGAGACGGACAAACAAGAGGACATTCCAAGAAAATCATGAAAAGTCAGTGTCATAGGAATATCAAGTAGTTCAGTTTTCCACATAGGACAGTAGACATCTGGAATGGATTAAGTGAAGAGACTATAACAGCAGAAAGTGTGCGCAAATTTAAGGAGAAGTTAGATAAGTGTAGATATGAAGACAGCTCACTATGAGCCCCGCTCAAACCCTGTAACATACAACTAGGTAAATATACACACACACACACACACACACTTACCACTCAGTGCCACTTACCTCAAAAAATCAAGATCATGTTCAACCTGTGTCAAATTCTTGGTGGCATTGCCCAAATTTTTTGACAGAAGCCCTTCAGCATCTTCCAGCCCATACTCCAGCATCACATTAGCCTGTCCACAATAAAACAAACATTAAGATCCTGAGCAGAAAAAATCTACTTCTATATCTCAAGCACTCCTTCCATCTTAATCTTCATTTCCTATATATACTTTAAATATTCTTTTCTTTATTCATTCACTTCAAACATTAATTTACTCTTTAAAATACAGAAAGTGAAATAGAAGTTTGTACTGTTTAAAGAATACAAGCACACTGGAAGAGATGTAAGTTGAGTGGATAACTACACCTCTACAAGCACTGACACTTAGATCAAGACTTACTCCAAGCCAGAGGCACACTCTGTCAGTTGGTGGGATGTTAGCTTGCATATACACTTGATCAGACAGGAGGAAGCGAGTCTCGATTACTTCTGATGTGTCTTTTCGTGTCTTCATTTCTTTCACAATTTGTAAAGAACTCTTAATATCAGGTATCTGGGATTTTAACCTGTTGAATTGTAAAATAGTGTTAGATAAACAGAGCTAGTAGTTGGATGGTTAACCTTTCTCAATTAGAAGCATCTAGAATAAAAAACCATTGTAAACAATCTGTTGCTGCTTCACCACAAAAAATAACTCACTTTTTTCTCCGTGCCTGAAGGTGGACCTCCATGAACTTGTATTTGTTGAGCTGTTCATCCAGACGCTTGATGACATCCTGAGCACTGGCATTGTCCTCCTTGGCCATAAACGTGTCTACATCTTCCTGCCGGGACACAATGAGAAACCGTCATATATCATGCATGTTGAGGCTCAGGAATGCAGGGAATGCAGCTCATCTTCATCATTTCAGTTTGTCCTTACTTTGCCTTACAAGTTTTGGACAAAATATATTTGTATCAAAAGGTCTCCTCTTTATTTTCTTATAAGGATGACCTTAACCTGTCCTCATGACATTGAAAACTAAGCCTATCCAAACTTTCAATCTTGCTGGTCTCTTACAAATGATTGCTCACCTCAAATGTGGCTGGAGTGAGACTAATAAGGTTAGTTCAGAAGCAAGGAATGGCATTGAAAAATAACAGATGATCTTGCATTGGACGCTTCTAATTGCTGACCATCAAGTGACTGGTTAGAGGATAATAAGCCCTGACACACACACTGAATAATTTCATCAAGCACGGACAGTCTTCATATGTAACTATGTGAATAATTATTCCCAGAGACTTCGCCTTGCGGGAAGACTATGGCAATGCTACTACAGGGAAGGCAAGACCAGGCAGCAAGTGGGAATGCGTTGGGAGGCGTGACAGTAAGCCGTGAGTGAGGCGGCCAGCATGGTGAGGGCGAGGCATGACAGGTGGGGGAAGAGCACGTCCCCACGCTCATGCCCGCCGTTCCTCCCTCCCCAGGTCTCGCTCACTATCACTGCATGCGCTAAAAATATCTCCAAGACCTCCTTACCACGAACTGGGCTTCTGGTATGCCCATATAGCTCTTGGTTTCAGCTAGGGGCTTGTCTGCGTCGCCGGCCATCGTGTTTACTCAGCTCAGTCTCAGTAATGGTGGTGGGTTTGTCTTTGTATCGGCACCCACTTGCTGTATGGTGTCTTTGGCCTTGTATGGTGTTACTGTATCATATCTTTTGTTATTGTTGCTTTGCTTCTTTATATACATAGTTTCCTAGTTTGTTTCATTCGCTTTTCCTTGTAATATCTTGTATCTTTAGTTTTTTTCTGCAATCAATTTCATCTTTCTTGGTCATCTTTTGTATTGTATGGTGATTTCCCCTTTCTTTCTTTATGTTATATATATATATATATATATATATATATATATATATATATATATATATATATATATATATATATATATATATATATATATATATATATATATATATATATATATATATATATATATATATATATATATATATATATATATATATATATATATATATATATATATATATATAAATACGTACACCGTTTACATGCTTGCTTCAGTCGTTTTCTGTAATATCCTGTATATTTACCAGTACTTTTTTTTCCTTTTCTCTATTCTACCGTACTGTGTCTTGTTACCTAATAGGGACCCAAGCTTAGCCCTAAGAGCGATCCGTATTCTATTGTTCATTTTAATTCATATTAGTGTACTAATAAGATGGTTATAAGATAGCATACTATCATTATCATTGTCATCACCACTATCATCATCATCATCATCATCATCATATCTATGATTCCACAGCAGAAACTTATAAATCTATGTCAGTATCTCTGTTACATACAGATCACCTTAATAAAACTCCTTCGCTCGATTGTTCTCCATATGCAGGCATGATATGGTGATAATGAATTGACCATACCATCAAACGTATAATGTCATGATTTACATTGATCTCATCAAGTTAAGGTCAAACATATTTAATCAGATTTGGAATATCAACAGAAATATTTACTTTTCTCTTTAGAAACGACTAAAACTAGGTAATCGATAAAATGTTCTCAAGGTTCAGTCCGCGTTTCATAGCAATCAATGCATTGAAATTAATATGGTATAGCGCATTAGATTAGTCAAAATAATACTCTTACATTGAAAAGATGAAAGAGTGAAAAGAAAGTAAGGCAAATTATAAACATAAAAATACTTGGCCCCGCCCTCTCTGCTCGCACCAGTGTGGCTGTCAACAATGCTGGCCTGCAGGAGGAGTGTTGTGCGACTCTCGTCAGGGAGGAAATTTACGTCATGCCTCGATGACAGCTCCCGGTGGCGGCGACATTCGAGCACTGGCATGTGTCTCGAGTACAGCAGAAACGGTGACCCTGAGAAAGTGGTCGTGATGAAAGAAACAACCTTGCCGGTGCCGACTGGAAACCAGGTGAGCCCCACCCAAGGAAGGAAGCACTATATAGGAACAATCCACTCCAATGGGCGAGCTGGACGCCGCACAAAGTTACTGACACGAGGCAGCGGTTCACTCATCCCCAACTCGGACCATTGTCTGATCCATTACCTATGACTAACGACCCATCTTGGTGATTGAACCTAGTAATTGTCAATTAAGTAAACAATTGTTTTTCTCTGATTTATCAAAATTGGGATACTATGAATTAAAATACAATATTCACCACTATTTTTTATTTAAGGATGACAATGCCTAATTTTGTCAAGCAAATCCATACCCCAACGGTCTTGGGGGACCTGTAGGAAATCTGGGGGTTTTCGGTAGAGGAGCATTAAATCAAGTAACATGTGTTGCAGAAGAGGTTGAAAATTTACAAAATCACATGCAAGTCTCAGAAAATACATGAATTATACTTTTGACGTTGGTGGCAGTGGCAACGAGTGTTGTGTCATTGATAAGCTGCATTGCCAATGAGCACGGAATATTTACATGTTTGTTTTTGCAGGTGTTGATGAAGATGCTAGCAGCACCTGTCAATCCGGCAGATATCAACACCATCCAAGGGGTTTATGCTGTGCAGCCTTCACTTCCTTCCATCCCTGGCAATGAAGGTGTTGGCGAGGTGATGGCAGTTGGGGATGAGTGTGGTGAGATCCTACAGCCAGGAGACTGGGTCATTCCACGAGTCAATGCCATGGGCACCTGGAGGACACACATTGTTGCTCCACACACAGATCTTATCAAGGTTCATATTTTGATTCAACCAGCAACTAAACTATATTTCTATGATACCTTCTTTGAATTGGCTGTGTTTTTAATTTTACAACGATGGTGAATAATCTTCAAGTACCATATAATGAACTAGAGTCAAATCCTGATTTTCCCATGCACCAGTGATATTGGTCCATTCGTAATTTATCTTCATCCTTTTAATGATTAAGTTTACAAGGCTTGGTCCAAACCACTTCACTGCAGGTTGCAATGTACTGTACATAATGTATATGTTGCTGCCATACTCATGAATAATGTATTGATAAACTATTCATTTTTTATAATGATTGTTTTACAGGTTCCCTCCAATGCTGACATGGTGACAGCTGCCACAATAGCAGTCAATCCTGGAACAGCTTACAGGATGCTCAAAGACTTTGTTCCAATGAGTTCTGGTGACACAGTCATACAGAATGGGGCAAACTCTGCTGTGGGTCAGGCAGTTATTCAGGTAAGTGGGACATCCTTCAATACAGCAGTTTCAGTGTGAAGGGCCAGCAGCATGCAGAATAGTATGATGACAGTGTAGCAGAAGCGCTGAATGCACTGATTGTGATATGTATGTACTTTTTATATATTTTTTTTACATGATCTACTTTTGTGTCTGTGTTTTATCTTTCATTTTACTTTTCATTGTGTATTTACACTCAACCCACCACTATCGCACCTAATTGGTACATCAATCACCACGTGATAGCTGAATTGAAGAACCTATGGTAATAATTCAAATTGACATTAGGACCTCCAAGCTGTTATTTTTTTGTCACTTTTTGCCCAGTTTTTATATCATTCATAACATGCATTTTGAAACATTTTATTTAGCATATTTGACAACATACAAGGCGCACACCCATTTTGGCAAGTCAAACTCAGGAAAAAAAGCTTTTGATGTTTTAAGCATATACTGTTGAAAGCAACATTACACAAGCAGAAAACATTTATGTTTCTTACACTCTTCAGGTAGTCGTCTTGCTTTCACTAGACACATAATTTTTTTCCATAGATGGTGGCATAAAAGCCCTTGTTGCTCTGTTGCCTGGCTCCTTGGCATAATTTAACACTTGTAGTTTGTAGGTGAGTGGCTTGATCTTTTTCATCTTGCTGCCATAACGGTGAGGATGTTGTGCTTTGTTGTGATCATGAACATGTTACTACTCCACACCACTAGAGTTCCAGTCAGCTGATATTTATAAATATGCATCACAGCCTCACAGGTTAGATTGCTTTCATTTTTATGATAATGCATTTTAAAGTGATAGTAATGATAATGCCAACAATGAAATAATGATGCATGCAGTTAGGGTGAGTAAAAATAATGGAAAAGGGTGTGTCCTATATGCCATCAAATACAGTATCTCATTGTGGATGATTATGAGCTAAGGTGGATGGGTAGATTGGGGAAATATGTGAAGAACTATTTCTCGATAAAAGATATAGAAAAACTTAACTATCACGTGACATCATAACCTGTGATTTTTTTAATGCCAGGTGTGCGGTAGTAGTAATTTCATGCATTATATGGACAAATGTGCAGCTTTTTAAGTATGTGCAATAGCTGAAGGCACAATAACAGGGAGTTAAGTGTATTTCACTTTTATTACTTTTTTTTTATTTATTTACTTATTTCTTATCAGTTTATTTATTTACTTATTTTTTTATCAGTTTGTGTGACTGTAGTATAACAATTTCAGATTGCTGCAGCATTAGGCATTAACACCATCAATGTGGTGCGCAATCGGCCAAACATTCATCAACTCAAGGACTACTTGACAAGATTAGGAGCAACTGTCGTGGTAACTGAGGAGGAGCTCAGGCAAGTTAGGAACTAAAGTACAATCCAGCATTTGACTTGAGGTTTCAGTTTCAGATATCATTAGGACTGATACAATGAAATATGTATAGCATCCCCATTGCAGGAGATCATTAATAAATCAGATGAAAGCTGTAACAAAACATCTGACTGTCTTGGTATTTTTGGTGTGCTGTTAGGAAGAGTGAAAGTGTCAAGGCTCTCCCACCTCCACGGTTGGCTTTGAATTGTGTGAGTGGTCGGAGTGGCACTGAAATACTCCGGCAGCTGGCACACGGAGGAGTCATGGTCACATATGGTGGCATGTCTCGACAGGTATGTTCCCCGTAGTCTTTTTAAAACTTACACAAAATTACAGAACAAGTAAACATAAAACCACAATCATGAGGGTGTTGACAGTTATTCAAAACTCATCTGAAAATGTAAATGTTAGTAAGTAAAGGATCACTGCCTTGTTTTGATTTATGAAGCTCCTTACAAATCTCCTTATTGATGAGCTTCAGCTAAGCCTTTCATCTTGAACTGTGAAAGAAAAAATACATATGTTTAATGACCACTGGAAAAAATTAAATTCACTTTCTCTTATGTCAGGCTATGATGAAAGATTTACAAAGAATCTCATTAAATGCTTTGAATTATATATTTGAAATAGTGACTACCTACCTGTTGCAGTTTTTGTGTTGATAATATGTGACATTCGACAGCCTGTTATTGGACCAGTTGGATCTCTGATCTTCAGTGATGTCACTCTTCGAGGCTTCTGGATGACTCGGTGGAACAAAGAGCACTTCAATGACTCTGAACGACAACAAATGGTGGATGACCTCTTCCAGTTGGCACAGAGTGGGAAACTAAAGCCTCCAGACAACACACTTGTTCCTTTTGCTGATTACATTGTTGCCCTGAAGAATGCCATGCCGAAAGAAGGTATGTTGGGGAAGAAGCAGATACTTCTATTTTAGTTCCAATAAGATATTCAATTCATACATTGATGGCATATCCCTTAACTGCATACAGTTAGGAGCTTTGAATTTGATGAGATATCAGCTGTGAAACAAAATTAAAGTTTGGATTTAGTGTATATCAAGATATTGTATTCCCAAGGTTTAATCCCTTCAATACTTGGACACATTTTTTCCCTGGGATTTGTATATGAATAGACCATTTTATTGACATTAAGAAGGGTCTATGGAGGTTAGAAGATTAATGGCCAGTGTTCACTATTTTAGTCCCCCACATAAGTTTCTGAAGCTGTGAAATCACCAAATAGTAAGCAGAATGAATATGAAAATGCATCATAGTACTCAAGGGATTAAGTATTTAATTTCTGTATTTCTCCTTTCAATGTTGTCACAGTAAATCCTTGAATTATTGTTAAGCATTTCCACAAAAACTGTGAAATTATACAAAGTTTCTGCTTTCCCCAACACCACAAGGGAGAAAGATTAGGAGTCTGGATGGTAGTTATAGTTTGAATCTATTTCAGAGGGATGTAATTCATGTAAGATGCAAGTATTATGATGAGTGCATTTTGTTCATAAGTAAGCCAGTAAGTAAGGCTATATTGAGACAATTTGGGCTTAACTCTTGCCACACCATCTTCTATTCACTATGAATGAATGGGTACTGTATCTTTGCCACCGGAGCACAACCAGACGTGGCAATGCTCTCGCCCTTCGATAGGCTTGGGTTTTGGAATTTCATCTAGGGATGCATCAAATTGACTTTGTATTCTGACCAAAATCTTAATTTAAAAGAAACCCCATAATACAAATACAAATAAGGTGGTTCCTAATAAATGGTAATTTAACAGGAATACTAAATCAGTTCATCATATTTCAAAATGAGGCGGTCCTGTGTACTTCAGCCTGCAAGTGAGTGTGTCATATTACTGATATCATGTTTGTCATTTAATTGCAAAATTACTGGAGCCAAATTCTGTACAGAAAATAAGAAAACTCACAAACTTGTAGAGCTAAGGGTTCTAATCTTGTAGGTGGTACAGTGTAGTGCAGCACAATCTCAAATGGTGTATCCCAACATAATGAAGTAAGAAAAATCAACCAACTATAATTCTTTACATACAAAACTTTATTTCACAATAATTATAATTACCCATCCACATTTGGGGCCAAGAACCAAAAGTTTTCAAACTATTCTACAAGTATTTAAAACTGTACACAGCCCCTAAGTCATACACACTCTGAGTAGGTTGACCACTCTCACATAACAATTTAACCCCTTCACTACAAAGGATTGATAAAGAGGGCAGTGATGTATGCAAAGGTTTGGCTTCCAAGCAGAATATTTTTAGTACTTGAATCCTGGCTGCTGCCATCAGGAAGATCCATGATGAGCAGAAAAATGCTTCAATTAGTGGGGTGGACAGCAGCCAGCCAGCCAGCCGGCCAGCCAACACAGTACGGTGACCTCAACATATCCCTTAATTATTTCACTCCCCAACAAAAGAAGAGGAGCAGTGTGGCTGAAAGCTGGAGAGACCTTCATGTCAAGCCATTGTGTCTGATGCAAAGCAAGACAAACTGCCTCTTTAGCCTTATAAAGGAAGTAATAATAACACTGAGGATAAGGCTTCTGTCATTATAGTGAAGGAGTTAATGACTAGTGAACACAATACATTACTAAACCTGTCATATGTTCAACATTCCTTATTTTTCAGTATCACCCTTATTTGGAGAAATGACATTAATAGTGAACTGCATTAATGCCAAACTTAGACCATTACACTATGACACCCATTTTGACTCATCACTATGTTTGACACCATCCCTCCAGGGAGTCCCTGGAAGGAATGGAGATACATTAATTTTGTGAACACTACTAATAGAAAAAAATATGATGTAATTGCATGTTTTTCTCATTTGTGTTCTATAAAAAGAATAATCATATATAAATACAAAAAAATATAAATGTAGTCCTGAGAATTCAACATACTAAGTCTTGCTTGAAGCAATATTTGAAATGCATCTTTATGTATACGTACGTCATAAATATGAAAATGCTAGTCTTTACACATCACAGTTATGTCATTTAAAAAACATCCATGAAAACATTCTCAACTCCCTATGCTACAACTTACACTTTAGTGCCTTGGTATAACAAGCGTTTTTGTATCAAAATACATCGTTGGGCATAAATACTTACCTAACTTGAGTCTTTTCAACCTCTAATGAACTGCATCCTACATAATCCTACATCTAAGGGATCCTGTGACAATGTGACACTGTTTTGTATCAAAATATTTCATGTATTTTGTGAATCTGTCTTTCCTAAATGTGCTCTCTTTATGATTATGCACTATGGTGAAGTTGTGAACAGGAGTAAATTTCAGTTACTGAAAGTTTAAGGCAGAGACTGGCAGATGTCCCCCAAGATACTGATATTTCATCTAATGGCACTGTTTCTCCCACCTGATCAAGTAAAGTAAGTACTATTACATCATCTTGTTTCAACTCATTTTCATAATGGACAGAATGAGGAACACACAATCCTATAGCTAGTCATTCTACATCTCATACAATAAATTAAATCTCAGTATGTAGTGTTGGGAATGCATCAGAAACTGTACATAGGAATAATCCAAGAAGACACCAAAGTCACTGTAAAACATGGTACCATGATATAGTATGTCACGATATGTTGCACACATAACCTGTACATAACACTATATGTGCTCTCCTCATGTGCATTTAATCCTTTAGAACAACCTATGCAGTACATTTCGTCATTACTAGGTCCTATAAGACCTGCAGAATAGTGACAGTAATTATATACTAAAATATTCCTCTATCCCTTATCACTAAAGAGTTTGCCCTTGGGTAAATTCTTTGGTTCTGGCTTTTATTCTTGGATGACTGAACTATTGGCTTTAGGTAATAGGTGGATTGAGAAAAAGCAAAATGCAATGAATCTGATACATAACTTGTCAGAGAGGATCTCTTAAAGAGGAAGTGACTGTTGCAATTCTATAACTGACCATATCTTTTTATCATTTCATACAGTATATATTTTGAATGATGACATTTTATTACACTACCTAGGTCTTTGAAGACAGTACCTATATATACAAATCAAACAAATTCCTTCAGGATAGGCAAAATGATGGCAAACCAAGCACAGAAATTCCACGCATCATATATACTCCTAAAAAGAAAAATGTATGAAGTTTTCAGCACTAGCCAATGTAAGCCATATGGTAAAAGAATAAAACAAGTGTCCTTTCTTGTCTTATGAAGTGAATAAAGAAGTAAAAGAAAAATCTGTTTTGATATAGAGCACAAACATGCCAAGTAACCAATTGTGCAATAGCAGTATCCCATGTTCAAGTAGGACAGTAAGGCTTTCAGGTTTGGGCCATTACAACAGAAATTAAATATATTTAGATAGCATGTCACTAAGATAAGGAAATCTTTGCCTAGTTAAAATGGAAACTGAAGTTTCTAGTTGTGCATCACTGATCAATGGGAAAAATGTAATAAATAGGACCGCAAGTCAGACATTAACATATGTGAGATGATGATATGATATATGACAGGTGGGAGTGAGCCTTATGTGGCCAAGATGAGCCATAATACAATTTTAATTATCTAATATGATGGTTAGAAAAAATATGATTAACACAGTTATGTAGTTTACCATACCTATACAGGTCTGCCAGCAGTCCATATCATTTGCTTCTTGGAAATGTCATCATTCTGCAGATTTTGTAGGACAATACCATTAACCATGGACAGAATAATAATTTTCCCTTATGAACTAATTATCCAATATAACCCCAAGCAAAGACTGATCCAAATAAATGTAACAATGTTAATGTAATTCTTATGTGTAAAATATAGTTAGTTCCATTTATTTGATCAGTAAAATAAAGATATTTTTATCTTAAACAATTACTTTTCCCATGCAAATCCAATTTTGCAAGGAAACATTTTTACTTCACCTTCCAACAGTGAATCTAGTAAATCCTTTGTTCAATCCCCATCACAAACAAGTATTATACAATTTCATCTAGGATGCTGCGCATCACATTCATAAAAATATCGTATCCAAGAATAGCTTTACCATAACAATGCTACACTTCATGACATACTGCATGACTTGCATGCCCTCCACCACTCAGCTTTTCACAGGACTTTTGGTTTCCCTTGGTTCTCCTCTAGTCATTCAATCTTTTCCTCTTTCTTCTCTGCATTCACATTTTGAACTTTAAGGCGCCGTGAGAACTCTTGCTGGTACTGCTGTTTCCATTCTATCTTCGGCGCTGATCGTTTCAACCCACCGTCCCTGTAAACGCTCTCATTATGAATGGCTCTCAAGCTAAGGTCAACTCACTTTAAATACCCATTATTTGTACCATACAGTAAGTGTTCAGACATTCTTGTACTAAATCAATGTAATTTTTGACAAAAACACAACCAGGCACATAGGAAGTTAAGCCATTCTACCAATGGTCAGCAAATGACACATCTGTTCACCATTCTGGCAGAACAAAACTGGAAAAATGGCAGTGCATCTGAACAAAGAGAAAGAGAATGAATCAATGAATCTGGCTAGGTTGATGTAGTTGGCAGAGTTGAGGTCAATTCAAATAAGTTGTGACAAGTCATACTCACCATACTAGGTCCACAAGCCCTCCTTGTCGAGCAATTTCTGCCTTCACGCGGTTAGCAAAGTCAATGGAGGATTCTCCTTCTCTCCTTGTCATGGGCGGCAAGTACCATACATCACAGACAATGGCCCACGATGTCATCATCATGTAGATATAGCTCAACATGGACTCTTTTGAGGAATTCCAGAAGGCATCTCCAAACCTTGGGTCATACTAGGAGAGAAACAAAAAGCTAAAACAGTACATAATATAAGAGTTGCCATAGCTTAAGAAGCTATCATGGAACAATTCATAACAAAAAGATTTTTTCATTAAAGCACAATAAAACAAAGTAATATGTTCAACATAGAAAGGAATTTACATAAGTTAATAAATAAACTTTCTTAATTATAAGATAGATTCCTATAGGGCATATGTCTTAATTCTAACACAAAATCCAATGAAATTAACCTTGATGGCAACAGGATAGATAATTCCTCCAACTTCAAATGTCCCTTTCTTGAACTGCATGACAGATGTGTTATTGATGCAAGTGCCCTCAGGGAAGATCAGGATAGGCAGTTTTTCAGGATCCTCCACATGTTCCCTCAGTCTTCGTGCCACAGCAAAGCGGTCCTTGGACTCTGACCTCTCAAACCAAATGTGTGCCGAGGCCCGAGACAGAGCTCGCTGGAATATGCCTAAAAATCCTCCATGTCGCTGACCAACCTAAAATACAAAACCATGTCCAAAGCTCTGTACTAAATACTGAAACTATCTATTCCTTTCTAAATGATAATGAACTTTATAATAATCAAAATCTTGTTTCAAAAATTCAATATTCAAAAACTCACAGAGTACTTGACCTATTCTACAGCATCCATATTGGTGTAGCCAAGCAACACATACAAACACAAAACACAAAAAACCTGCCAATATTAGTAGTAAGACACTACTGAAGTTACAGAATATTTTGGCTATAGCAATACAAGAAAATTCTTGAAGACAAAAATTTAAGTTGAGACTGGATTTTTTTGCTTCCTTTTAGTAATTTTGTCCCAACAAAGTTAAGATGTTTGGCATACAAGTTCACTGAGTACTAACAAATATTAAGCAAGTTTTAGTCATCAGAACAGCACTGGACACAAGATAAGATTTCAGCGAAGCAAAGCAAGCAGAGATGTAAACCCGTAGTGCTATGACAAACCACATCTGTAAGGCAGTTGAGGAATTATGTGACTGCAGTAAGCATAATTTGAAAACCATTCATGCCACAATATCATCAGTGACAACAAATGCTTTACCCACAACTGGTTTCTGCCTACATAAGTCAGTCTACCTGACATTCCCTAGTTATATCCATGAACATGCAGTTCACATAATTTGAGTGATATCCCTAGATGTAAAGATTCAATACTTTTCATTACTAAATGCTGTTAAGTCCAGAATGTAAGACAGCACTGACAGTTGCTCCACATTTTGACCACAAAGCACTACAATACTTTTTAAAAAACATGCATCAGTAATGAATAATGATAGTGAAAGAAAAAAAATGCGAAATAAAAAAAATTGTAAACATAAACATGTCTGGTGCTGAAGTACAGTTACTGAGTGTTAATACTGCACTCTAGTCAGATGTAAATAAGAAGCTACTTTAAGTGGAACAGGAGCTACAATTCTCTAATTTTCACTTCAACCCAGGGAATGGTGATCTGAGGTCATCAAGTGATCTCCCAGCAACCTTGACCATAGATCTAGTTGGGGTTGAAGTGACATTGCTGCTGTGTAGAGAATTCCCACTCTAATGATAAGTAGCTACGCATCACTACACATACACTATGTTAATGATCATACACTTCATTCACATAAAATGGAAAACTGAAGTGCACAGTTGCCTGGAATACTTAGGGTATGACATGTTACTACAGCACAGGATGAAATCTGCTGCATGCTTCATTCAAGATCACTGACTTGAAAAAAAAAAATTTCTTAAATATCTGAGTCACTGAGTCAACAATATTAAGTGAAATAAAGATTCTTGCTAATGAGAAGGACTAACTTCAATATATTTCAAGCAACCAGTTATGGGTTAATGGCCACCTAATCTGCAATAACTCACATACCAGTTATGGGTTAATGGCCACCTAATCTGCAATAACTCACATAAGGAGTCACTCAAATCATCACCCTATTTGATACCTCAGCTTGACTACTAAAAGCAAAGTCCACAATATGTTAGGTACAGATGCTGTATGCTTTTACTATAACATTGCCATCATGGACTTTTCTTGGTTTCAACAACATAGAAAGACAATGACAATATGTAATGGCTGGCATAAACTGCTTTAATTTCAAAGTTTTGGAGACTATTACCATGCATACAGATACATTCCTTTTCTGAGCAGGTGAGGCAGCCATAAAGATGAACCAAGGAAAGGATTAAGGAGGGAACATACCATGTCGTAAGTATTGTCACATGCCAGCACCAGAACATCAATGGGAGTGGTGTGGTTGGCGACACATATACCCCGTCGAGGCACATTCTCCTGGTTGTGGTAAGTACACACCAGTGACAATGCTCCACTTAGAAAGTCAAAGCAGAAGACAGATACACTGCTGTTGAGTCGATGCTTCATTTTGCTTTCAGGAAGACAACCCACGATGTATGTACACACTACCATGACAACCATCTGCAAGACAACAGACCCCAAACTCTAAAGACAACACACAAGGTTAGTGCAAAGCTGCAATAATACCACAAAGATGATTCACAAAAACTTACCACAATTCCTCAACAAAACTATAGCCCCACTATTGAGCACACACAAGTTTAAGCATTTTGTCAGCATCACATAACACACCCAAGGTTTCAACTAGGATGATACTTCAGTGATATTTGCTTTTGAAACACAATTAGAGCAAAGTTGCATAATCAGCAAGCAGTTATGGAGTATTGATGATATGCACTATAATAACCAGTTATTGAAAATTCAATTAATTTGCAAAACTAGGAGAGTTTAAGATAGCAAAAGTTATCCAAAGTTTAGTAGTGATTTAGCTAAAGAACAACAGACAGGGCTGGAAAAACATATAAACCAACATACATATACAAAATCAGCATCTCTCCATCAAGTCTGGAGAATTCACAAATTTCACAAAACATGTACTATTAAGAATGTAGACACAACAAATAAACAAAAATAAAAAACCGCGGCTACTTCTTCAACAGGCAAGCTCCCCAGCAAACAGTGCCTTAAAAAGACATAAAAAAAAAATTGAAGTTGACCAACTAACATAGGAATAACCGTTGTCACACGCCAGCACCACACAGTCAACAGGTGTTGTGTGATTGGCAACACATATCCCATCTGAACGTGGCATGTTGTGCTTGTTGTGATACGTGATCACACCGCTAAAAGCACGACTTATGATTCTAAAGGAAGTTATAAAGATGAATCGGCACAGCTTCCGTTTCACAGCCCCATCCGGAAACAATCCAATTAGTAGGGTTGAAGTCACCATGTGCATCGTCTACAAAATTTGAGAATCAGTTATTGACTATCCATAAATTAGTCTATCTGTATGATGGTACATAATACATACATAAGCCTGACATAAATGGAATTAGCAATCTTTCATTCAGGGAAAAATTCTGGTAAAAGCCTGGAGTTACTACCTAATAATAAGGCCATCAGTCTATTGCCACATCATCTAACTTACTGTCACTTCACTACTCAGCAAATTTGTAGGACAAGATGTACCAATGAGTGAGTAGTTAGTTGTATGGTAATCCCAATCTGGGGAAATGGCTGCCTTCTCATATATCATCAATCAATCTCATGACTTCCTACCACTGTTTCATATTCTTAGTTCTTGGTGTCCCGTGACAAAACTCACACTCACAGAAATGAAAGTTTAAACATACTATAGTTTAGTGTTTAAAATATTCTATAGTTAAAAGTTTTGATGCCATAGGTACGAAGTGAAGGACTTTAGACCTAAAGCCCTAAAGATGCACAGGATCACTTGGTATTGACAGAAGGCAAGGAAGGAGGGTGTCAATAGTGACATTGCTATCATGAGCATGTTATTTGGAAAAACATTAATTTTCTGTAAATAAAGATATATTCACACATCCTGTAGCTTTTGAACTATGGCAATATATGCATTTACTAATAGGATATTTCTGAACTAGAACGACTTGATCTTTCAAACTTAAAGAGACACACTGTACACATAGGGCATAATCAATTACTCACGTGAAGATATTTCTTGGGCAACCAAGGTATAAGTAATTCCTTCACTGAGATTATCAATCTAATACTATGTTTAAAGATTAAGAGGATCACTACAGCATAAAAAGGCAAGGAATAGAATCAATTCAAGACAAGTTAGTAACTGACCCCAATTAGAAGGATGATAATGCGGAGCGGCAGAAGAAGGAAGTAGCGCAGAATGAAGCCCACAACCCAGAATATGGTGAGTCGCACACTGATGAACTCATACTGGCAGTTGGTCCGAGTGAGGAAGTTCCACGACTGCAAGGCAACCAATGTACAAATGATTAATACAACTTATGAACCAGTTAATGACAACAAACAATAACATCATAATTGTATAAGCTGCTGCAAATATATGGCAATGGATTAACTTGTCACGTTGCCATACAATATATCTAATTACCTTGTGAATTTTCTTACAGTAATACAGGAAAGGACTGTCACTATAATAATTCAGTATACATACTTAAAGTACTTTATTTTACAAGCCCTAAAGATGCACAGGATCACATACTTAAAAATACTTTACACAAGCCCTAAAGGTGCAAAGGACGTACCGTCAGTTCCTCTGCTGAAAACCTCTTGGTCACCTCATCGTCTACTATTGCCTCCATGCCAGTGCGTATATAGTCAAGACAATCCCCCAGCTCAAACTCATGGGTGTCCAGCCCCTCATTATTGTCCTGAGGAAAGTGTACATCTTAGACATGATACAATAAGGACCAATATGCACAACAGATTAAAGAAGAATGTCATAATAATATTGACTACACTACAAGAAGCTTCAAGACCACTCACATCTTAATAATCTATTTATTTCAGTATTTGATAGATTACCATAATGATATTTCCATAATATTGAAAAGTTAAATTGGAAGTATACAAATCACAGTAGTACATCTAAAAGAGGATACAAGATTTTAAGAAAACCCACGGCTCCTTATGACACGATAATGTAATAAAATTCATGTACTGAAGTTATGATAATTCTTGTCAGTGTAGAATATGAGGGGTGGGAGAGGGAAGTCTGCACAAATGGGTCACACCTTTCACAGGGTTCTCCAATCCATCAAGTGTCATTTACTTCTAAAATTAGGGGTCTCAACACTTAATGCTGAAAAGGCTTTTGATAAGGATAATTGTCCCTTCATATTACTGTGGCATCAGCTACTTCAGGCCACTCACAACTGTCATGCATTTACTATCGTCAACTGACAACAGCCATCACCAGGGCAAAGTAAATGCTGGTGAACAGATAAAAACAGATCATTGGATTTGAAACCAAGGACAGATTTTAATATCTAAGCATCAAATACAGTAAACTTATGCACTGCAACTTAGTGCACCAGAATGAACATTGATAATGTATATGTATTTTTCATTTCATTTCATACTGAAACAGACATGAAAGAATGCCATATTTGTGGAGTTAACAAAATTTACAGCTTGTTTTGCAAGTTCATTATTTTATATGAAAAATATTTGAAGAGGAAAGCTACTATGATCATAACATTATGATGTGCACAACACTTTAGAATCTTCCCCTTGCACAACTAATGCTACTCATATTGTTCTGATCACAAGGTTATGAGTCAACAACTTAGAAATAATTATCTACTCAGAAGATTTGAGCATTAAATCAAGCTTCAGCAAGAGCCCTGACCTCTTAGTGAACATAATACCCATCTATTCCCTAACATCTTACATATTACACTCACATCTAAACACCATTATCTTATCAAGCTATGATAAGACTATCTCAGTATGAAAGTAGGAAGTGTTCATCAAATCTTAACTCCTGTGACCTCCAAACTCATTCTCTAAGCCTGGGAACCATCCCCATAAAACTGTACTATGGGGAAAAATGATAGATATAACTTTATACATAAACTGACTGACAATAACATACATTAATAATGATGAACATTTCTTACTTAAATGAAGACTTCACTGTATATGGTGCCATTCCTACCTTTCAACATTGCTTCATCACATAACTTGAAGAGAACTTCCTTTAAAGGTGTAAACACTGTATTATATTCTTGACAATCATTTTATATATTACATGGATTGGGTAGAATATGTATAAAAATAGGTTCAAAGTATTACATGGCATTCCTTTCTCTAATGATTAATTTGTCATGTCAAAATTTACTGCAATTACTCACAATGTACACAAGTACAGTATACTTAAAAATTTATGAAAATAAGTCAACCTATGTCCTTATCATAATCAATGGTCTGCACTCTAATAATCAGAGTGAGTGTGCATGACAATACTCTACAAAACCATCACTTCCAAGATTATAATCAATGTCCTTGTCAAGGACAGCTTAACATGCAGACATCACTTTAAACATTACTAGAAGAATCCCACTATTACAGAAAACCATACCTTCATCATCATACCTCTTCTATTCATGTATTCTGATTCTGAGACTAATTAATCTAATTCGCTTTAGTTTTGAACCAAAGATTTTTCTCAGTACTACTTAAGAAAGGTACGAGTGTTAAGAAGATTGGTGTACAATACTACAGATGGACTGGTCAAAACCAAATATGAATGTGAAGAAAGCAGCAGGAGGAAGAAAGTTGGTAGTTGATATGCAAGTAAGTGCATGTCACTATGCAGAAAAGGAATGGTGTAAGAAAACTACATCAAGGACTGCAGGATTAAGCTGTGCACACATGGAAACCAACAAGTTAGAAATATGTTAGCTGCTGACTAACTCATCAGATATTCATAAGAGAAACAAGTTACCAGTAATAGATGTATAGAGCATAATCAAAGTATCAAAGTGCAAGATAGAGTATATAATGAATATATAGTATATATAAAGAGAGAATCTAATAAAATTCAATAGGAAATTCAATACATAGGATTTAATAAAGCTTAAAACTAAAACTCCTCATACATTATACAAAAAAATAGCAATTATACAAAAAGTTGTAAAAAAAAAAGTGATTGACGAGGATGTAAGAAATCACAAACCTTGTCTAGTGTTGGGCGTAGTACTAGCTTGTCTCTACATATCACCTCCCTGGACACCTGGTCCTCCTCCTCCTCTTCTTCCTGCTCATCTCCAGAGGCCTTCCCATAGTTCTTTGATAATCTCTGGCGGCCAAACTAATAAAAAAATAAAAAAAATAAAAAATATTATTCAATATTCAATAACATATTCAAGGTAGTAATTATATATCTACCATCTTTGAAGCACTAATATGTATGTACTAGACACTACACACACTCTTAATGACTAGAGAATTATGCAAATCATTTACAGCGAGAGCTAGGAGGCTGTGAAGCGGCTTAGAAGGGAGGGTGTTTGGGTCACATCTTGCCCATCATCCTCATCTGATATCCATGAAACACTTTCAAGGAGAACCTGCTTCATGCAAGTCATCAACACAGTTACACAAATGAAGATTCTGTAAAGAATCCATTCACATCCTCCTCTGTGGTCATTAACCCCACAAAGTTACATTTTTCACTTCTAAGGTCATGCAATTATAGGCTTACAGTTTCTTATCTATCAAGTTTATTACAAGCCTCTGAAACAGCAAATAGTTTTGTGTTAATCTGGCAGAATGAGGGTTCCCAGATCCCAAGCAAAGCTACCAGTGCTTAGCGCAAGATATGGGCTGTTCACATCCTGAGTTTTAGCTCCAACAACACATATACGAAAGGTCATCCATCACCACAAGAGGAAGGCAATGAACAAGACAAAATTTGAAAATACCTTTTTTACAAGTATCCTGTTGCCATCCTGTAAATAAACAACATGTATATGATTAAAAATACATATCTACTTGTAAAACCACATCAAAAGAAAGAATAAAAACAAAACTACAGCTTCTACCTGTTCTATCACTCCAGTGCAGCCTCAGGACCCGCCTAAGCGGAGGTGCTTCTGGCATTTTAACTCTGCTAAGTGGGAGGAACTAAGGCAGTACTATTCTGATTTCCCTTGGGATGATTATTGTTTTCATGTCAGAGATCCTTCTCTTTGTGCCGAGCGCATAACAGAGGTGATTATCTCTGGCATGGAGCTATACATTCCTCATACTTTCTCTAACCCTAAAGCTAAAAAGCCTTGGTTTAACTCTGCTTGTTCTCGTGCTGTCAATGATAGAGAGGCGGCTCACAAACGGTTCCGTAGCCATCCAACTGCTGAAACTCATGCCCTATATATTTCTGCCCGTAATCATGCCAAATCTATTCTCCAACTTACTAAAACTCTTTCATCAATAGAAAATGTCAAAGTCTTTCCAATTCTAACTCCTCTCGAGATTTCTGGCATCTAGCCAATAATATCTCTAACAACTTTACTTCTTCGTCTTTCCCTCCTTTACTTCATCCAGATGGCTCTACAGCTGTCTCTTCTTTTCTAAAGCTGAACTCTTCGCTCAAACCTTTGCTACCAACTCAACTTTGGATGATTCTGGGCATATTCCTCCTACTCCTCCACCCTCTGACTACTTCATCCCTAAAATTAAAATTCTTTATAAAGACGTTTTCCTGGCCCTCTCTGGCCTTGATTCTCGGAAGGCTTACGGTCCGGATGGAGTCCCTCCTGTTGTTCTCAAAAACTGTGCTTCCGAACTCGCTCACTGCCTGGTCAAACTCTTTCATCTGTGTCTCTACTTCTATTTATCCTTCTTGCTGGAAGTTTGCTCACATTCAACCTGTCCCTAAAAAAGGTGACCACTCCAATCCTTCTAACTACCGCCCTATAGCTTTGATTTCCTGCCTTTCTAAAGCCTTTGAGTCTATCCTTAATAGGAAGATAATGAGGCATCTATCAGCTCACAACCTTCTCTCTGATTGCCAGTATGGTTTCCGTAAAGGCAGATCTACTGGTGATCTTCTTACTTTCCTAACTGAATCTTGGTCATCCTCTTTTAGGGACTTCGGTGAAACCTTTGCTGTCGGCCTTGACATATCGAAAGCCTTCGATAGAGTCTGGCACAAATCTTTAATTTCTAAACTACCCTCCTACGGATTCTATCCTTCTCTCTGTACCTTCATCTCCAGTTTCCTTTCCGATCGTTCTATTGCTGCTGTAGTAGACGGTCACTGTTCTTCCCTAAAACTATCAACAGTGGTGTTCCACAGGGTTCTGTCCTATCACCCACTCTCTTTCTATTATTCATCAATGATCTCCTAAATCTGACTCAATGCCCTATCCACTCCTATGCTGATGATACCACCTTGCATTATTCAACAGCGTTCAACAGACGCCCAACCCAACAACAATTAAATGACTCAAGGCGAGATGCTATAGGACGCCTAACTTCTGATCTTTCACTTGTTTCTGATTGGGGCAGAGAAAACCTGGTTTTGTTCAATGCCTCAAAACTCAATTTCTACAACTATCTACTCGACATAACCTTCCAGACAACTATCCTCTCTTCTTCAATAACACTCAACTTCCCTCTCCTCTACATTAAACACACTCGGTCTATCCTTCACTAAAAATCTAAACTGGAAATTTCACATCTCTACTCTTGCTAAATCAGCTTCCAAGAAGTTAGGTGTCCTGTGGCGTCTTCGTCCATTTTCTCTCCCTCCCAGCTGCTTGCTCTGTACAAGGGCCTTATCCGCCCGTGTATGGAGTATGGCTCTCATGTCTGGGGGATCCACACACAGCTTTACTAAACAAGGTGGAATCTAAAGCTTTTCGTCTTATCAACTCTTCTCCTCTAACTGACTGTCTTGATTCTTTAAGTCACCGCCGCAATGTTGCATCTTTATCTGTCTTCTACCGCTGTTTTCATGCTGTCTGCTCTTCTGAACTTGCTAACTGCATGCCTTCCCCTCCTGCGGCCTCGCTGCACAAGACTCTCTACTTCTTCTCATCCCTATTCTGTCCATCTTCCTAATGCAAGAGTTAACCAGTATCTTCACTCCTTCATTCCCTACACTGGTAAACTCTGGAACTCTCTACCTGTGTCTGTATTTCCACCTGCCTATGACTTAAACTCTTTCAAAAGAGGAGTGTCAAGACACCTCTTACGTTAACTGGACCCTCCTTTTAGATTTTTTGTTTTTCTTTCTCCTACTTTCCTCTTAACAGGGCCTGGCAACCAGCGGGATTTTTTTTTTCCAACACTGTTTTCCCTTGGCCAGTGCCCTTGTAATGTAAAAAAAAAAAAAAAAAAAGGCAATTGCCATACATATGCAGACAAACCCTTGCAGACTTCACACCATACCCTGCCAAACTCAACATGAAAAGCTACTTACTACAAAAAGCATCAAAGCTGAATCTGCACAAAACACATTCACAGCCTTGATATTATACATGATGAAAGGTGAGAAGAAAGACCCGAGGAAAATTCACATATTTCCTACTCAACCATCTCTACCACACACACACACACACACACACACACACAAGAAGGAAGAGAAAAAAGTGGAACAAGTTTAACTAAAAATGATAGAGACTAAAAATGATGTATATGAACATAGACGGGGTTTTATCAAGTAAATTAGAATTAAGAGATTACATAAAGAAAGAAAATCCGGATATTGTATGCCTGACTGAAACAAAACTAAATGAGGCAATCAAAATAGACTTGGATAATAGGTATAATGTATGGAGAAAAGACAGAGTGGGTAAAGGAGGAGGAGGAGTCATGATAATGTTAAGGAAGGAGATAGTGATAAACCAAGTGGAATGTGGGGAAGGAAAAGCAGAAGTATTTTATGCTAAGATGCATATTAATAAAAAAGAGTTAACAATCATTGTAACATATGTGCCACCAAAAACAAATTCATGGACCAATCAAGAATATAAAGACATGATAGATGACACAATAAGGAATCTAACGAGAATCGTTAAAGAAAGGAAAAATGTGATATTAGTAGGAGATTTCAACTGTAAAGAAGTGGACTGGGAATATTATGAAAGTGGTGGTATGGGGGAAGAAGCCTGGGGAGAAAGATTCTTGAACCTAATGATAGACAATATGATGGACCAGAGAGTAAAGGAATGCACAAGATTCAGAGGAAATGACAAGCTGGCGAGATTGGACCTAGTTTTTACAAGGGGTATACAAATGAATGATGATATAAGATATAAGTGCCCATTGGGAAAGAGTGACCATGTAATATTAGAAATGGATATAGAAGAGGGAAAGGAAGATAGAGACGATTCATACAAAGGAGACCGATTAAATTACAGAAAGGCTGATATTGAGAATCTCAAGAACTATTTTAAAAACGTAAACTGGGAGGAGATGGAAAACTCAGAGACGATGCAAGAGAAGTATAACTTATTTTTGGAAATATACAAAACAGGAGTCAGGGAATATGTCCCGAAATATAGACCTAAAGAAGGAAAGAAAGATTGGTTTAATGCAAGGTGTGCTAGGGCAAAGGAGAAAAGAGATGGAGCATGGAAAAGGTGGAGGAGAAATAGAAATCCAGCAAATAAGGAAAACTTCAAGGCAGCGAGAAATGAATATGTTAAGGTGAGGAAGGAAGAGGAAAAGAACTTTGAAAAGGACATTGTCAAAAAATGTAAGGAGCAACCAAAATTGTTCTACAGATTCATAAATGGAAAAATTAGGCAAAAAGAAAAAATAGAAAGGTTAAAGGAAGAGAACAGGACGGTGGAAGACCCAAAAAGTATGGCAGAACTATTAAATAAATTCCAGGAGGTCTTTACTAAGGAATCCAAATTTGAAAGGCCACAGGGTAATAGAGAAACAGTCTATATGAAAGAGATTAAAGTAACCAAGCTTGAAATAAAAGAGTTAATGAAGGAACTAGATGAAGAGAAGGCAATGGGACCAGATGAAGTCTCAGGCAGAATACTGAAAGAATGTAGGGAAGAACTAGCAAGTCCTATATACAACATCATAAAATGCTCAATAGAAAATGGAACAGTACCAGTAGAATGGAAAAGAGCTGAGGTGGTTCCCATATATAAGAGCAGAAGGAAGGAAGAACCTTTAAATTACAGACCAGTATCACTAACTAGTGTAATATGCAAGATGTGTGAAAGAATAATAAAGAAACAATGGATCGAGTTCCTTGAAGACAACAAATTAATATCAAATAGCCAATTTGGTTTTAGAAAAAGATGGTCTTGTGTAACTAATTTATTGAGTTTCTATTCTAGAATAGTTGATAGAGTACAAGAGAGAGAGGGATGGGTTGACTGTATTTATTTGGATTTAAAAAAGGTGTTTGACAAAGTGCCACATGCAAGATTACTATGGAAGTTAGAGGAGAAGGGTGGCTTAAAAGGAAGCACATTGAGATGGATAGAAAATTATTTGAGGGGGAGAGAAATAAGGACAGTAGTTAAAGATATGAAGTCCAAGTGGAGAGCAGTAGAAAGCGGAGTGCCACAGGGGTCAGTATTGGCACCAATACTTTTCCTCATTTATATTAACGACATGCCAGAAGAAGTGAACAGCTACATAAATCTGTTTGCAGATAATACAAAACTGTGCAGAGTTATAAAGCAAAAGGATTGTGAAATACTGCAAGAAGACCTAAATAAGATCTGGGAATGGAGTAAAAAGTGGGAAATGGAATTCAATGTGAACAAAAGCCATGTCATGGAAATGGGAAAGAGTGAAAGACGACCTGTGGGAATCTATAAGATGGGAGATGGAGTAGAACTGGAGAAAGTAAAAAAGGAAAAGGACTTAGGAGTGACAATGGAAGAAAACAATCAACCAGTAAGCCATATTGATAGAATTTTTAGAGAAACATATAATTTGCTAAGGAATATTGGAGTAGCAGTTCACTACATGAACAAAGAAATGATGAAGAAATTGATAAGTACTATAATAAGACCCAGATTGGAATATGCAGGAGTAGTGTGGACCCCTCATAAAAAGAAACACATAAGGAAGCTGGAGAGACTACAAAAAATGGCTACAAGAATAGTTCCAGAATTTGAAGGGATGACATATGAGGAGACTAAAGGCTATGGATCTACCAACCCTGGAACAAAGAAGGGAGAGAGGGGATCTGATACAAGTTTATAAATTGATCAACGGAATGGACCAAGTAGATAATGAAAAACTGATCCTGAGAGAAGAATATGACATCCTAAGCACAAGATCACATAGTAAAAAGCTGAGAAAAGGAAGATGTCTGAGAGATGTTAAAAATATAGTTTCCCGCAAAGATGTATTGAGACGTGGAACAGTTTAAATGAAGAAGTAGTGTCTGCAACGAGTGTGCATACTTTTAAAGTAAGATTGGATAAGTGTAGATATGGAGAAAGGGCCCACACGAGCATTTTTTTTTTATACGGTAAGGCCTATAGCACCTGTAGGTACACTTGAAGAGTGCATGGGAAGCCCTGTTCAGCTTCCGCCCATTAGTGGCGCAGGCAATTTTATTTATAGTGGTACCCATATTAGGGCCCATATCACCGCCCAAGCTCATCTTGAGTGTAACCACCTAGAACCTGGGTATCAAGGTGATATGTAGGTAACTTTAAACCACTCGACAAATGGCAAAATGTTTTAAGGCTGTACGTGGTGGGATTCGAACCTACACGTAGACGTCTGCCCGATCCCATGCTCACCACCTTATTCACTATGCCACTGCCTCCCTAGGCCCAGGCCCTGTAAAACTACAACTAGGTAAATACAACTAGGTAGGTAAATATACACACACACACACACACACACATGGATATAGCTCTCCATACAGAATCTTTGAAAAATTTGTAATCAATGAAATGTTAACTCCACTACTACTGGATACAAAGATGGAACAGTTCATTTTTTCCCTGTACATGACAGCTGAATAAGATATAGGTAAACACACACACACACACACACACACACACACACACACACACACACACACACACACACACAGAAAAATATTATTTGCCTTTATATTTAACATTTAAGAGAGTAATTAACTACTGACTGATCACAACACTACATGCCCAGAAAACCAATGACATGTCAACCAGTGATGATCTAGTTTTGTAACGTTTACTTACATTTACTCATAAAAACAAACATTACTGCATGATCTCATGCTGAGTTGATAAAATACACTCCTGCATTTTTCATCAAAATATTGTTCCTCTATATTTTTGGTAAAGAATAATTTCAGTGTGGAAAATTACAAATATTTTATCTGCAATTCACAGCTTTTTTTCCTAGAACTAACAAATCAACTAGTTTTCTGTTTTTATCGTAATTTATGAAGTATAAAACAATCTGAATTGCATCAATATGACAACTTATGAGGCGGTGGCATGGTGGATGAGTGTGGGATCAGGCAGACTTCCACATATGTCACAATGATACCCAGGTCCTAGGTGGTTATGCCAAAGATGCGCTTGGGTGGTGATATGGGCCCTAATATTGGTACCACCATAAATAAAATTGCCTGTGCTACTAAGTAGCATATATATATATATATATATATATATATATATATATATATATATATATATATATATATATATATATATATATATATATATATATATATATATATATATATATATATATATATATATATATATATATATATATATATATATATATATATATATATATATATATATATATATATATATATATATATATATATATATATATATATATATATATATATATATATATATATATATATATATATATATATATATATATATATATATATATATATATTTTTTTTTTTTTTTTTTTTGTACATGCCATAAGTGAAAGCTGGTGATGGATAACATAGAAGAGTACAAGAGGAGGGGAGAAGGGTGGGGAGGAGGAGGGAGGTCATCGCAGGACCAGTCACTATCCTAGAAAACATCTTTGTAACTTTACTTCTGATGTGATTCCTGTGAATCCATTAGTGGAGAGCTGTTGCTCACTAACACTTGCACTCTCACTAGATTCCTTATTTTCATCACTAATAAGCCTCTTTGGTGCCATGGTAATTTTCTAAATGAAAAACTACCAACAATGCAGAAGAATGTTGTTTTTCTCAAGACTGCAGCAAGACTAGGGATGCGCACCGACATCTGGTATACCAGATTACCGGTATTATGGTATCAGAATGGGACAGTGGCGGCTGTAAGAAGAGAGAGGACAGAGCTTTATATACCAGCAAATATGTAGCCATTTGATTACCAGAGATTTTCACCACTGATAAATAAGCTTTTAGTAAAAATGTAAGATTATAAATGAAAAACTACAGATAGAATGCACAACAGTATTCTGATGTCTGTGGCAGCATAACTGGTGGAGGGAGGGGAGGGAGAGGACAGGGAACCTTGGTTTACAACCAACTGTGCAGGCGTTTGACAATCAGGTACTTTTTTTTAATATTAAACCAAACTTTTGCATTTGAGTACTGAAAAGTTCGACTACTTAGATGTTCGACTGTGTGTATATATGTATGTGTATATATATATATATATATATATATATATATATATATATATATATATATATATATATATATATATATATATATACAGGCAACCCCCGTTTAACGAAAGTTCACACTACGAAATTTCGCTACAACGAAGGTTTAATTTTACTACCATCTGCTCGTTTAACAAACACCAAACTCGCTTTAACAAAGTTTTATCCAGGTAATTTTTTTCCAAGTTTGAAAGCCCCGACGGATCACCCAAGCCGACAGACTTTTGAATACACTAGGAGCTGCCGATACTAAGGCCTGCCTCAGGACAAATCCTGGGACACCTGTGTAGAATCAAGATCAAGATCAAGCCTCTCATGGACAACATGCACACCACTCACTCACCCTGTTCAAAACAATAAGAGTGTCAGTAGCAACTCGTCTTCTCTCGCTCTACATGCCACCAAAACGCCCTGCAATGTGGCCTAGCGTTTCTAAGACCAGGAAGTCTCTTACTTTCGAAGTGAAGCTGAATATTATTCACAGACACGAGAGGCGACAAAACTATAGCATTGCTCACCACCATCTTGACTCCATCTACTGTCTCTACTATTTTCAAGTCAGCAGACTCTATTAAGAAGGCTGGTAAGACTGTATCTTCCTTGCAAGTTAAAAGAACAACCTGAACTCGTGACTCTACAATGGATAAAATGGAAAGCCAATTGTGGAAATGTGGTATACTAGTTTTGTATGCGGTACAATGATGCGCCCTTTGTTTACATTCCACAGGTTGCCGGTTAGTGTCTTACCCGTTTCACTCTCCCTCCCTTCATAAATTTAAGATCATCAACATAATAAAGTTACATACGTACATACATTTGTGTACATTATAATGACTTAGATTAAACTGCCTAAATGTTTAACTTCATAATTTTTACTTTCATTAAACCTTTCACTGTACTATGATGCACTCTCGCTTTGTTTACTCTCAATGGAAGTTCAAGTCAGGGGTTAAACTTATTATAATCGGTTCGCTTAACGAAGTGTTTTTTAGGAATGTAACCCCTTTGTTAAGCGGGGGTTGCCTGTATATATATATATATATATATATATATATATATATATATATATATATATATATATATATATATATACTGTATTAAGAAAATACAAGCTAGACACTCTGGTACTTTAGTTAAACTACATACATACCTAATTTGTTCATAACTTATTTATAAAAATATAATTTTTGTATCATCATTTTCCAGTGAGTGTTGTTTTCTATTCCATATTGAATAATGCTCATTTCATTCCCAAAGTTGGCCTCAATATAGCAAAAATATAAAAAAAGACAAAAAAAAACAAAATTGACAGGTAGGATATCCTACACTCTTAGTAATATACTGTATATATACAATGAAATATAAATTAACAAGGCTGCTTTGTGATACCTAATAGCATGTTCTCTGTAAGACAATTTTAACATTTCCTGTCAAAATCATTCAAATTGATGCATGCATCACTTCTATGGAAGATAGCTGTGTCATTCACATGTCATCCACACAAAATAGCTTTGCATCCTCATGCTCTTACCAGCATCCGAACACAAACTAACTTTTGAAGATATGAAAAATAATCTCCAGTAAGTGTTTTATAAGTAAAGTTAATATACAATGAACAGATTTTTAAATAAATGGCCATCCAAGTGAAATCTCACCACCTGTGTTTCTTGATGATTGAAAAATAAAAATCAATTAAAAATCAAACAAAGAAAGCTATACTTATTCAATCAGCATTCAATAATCATGCCAGAAAAAGAGAAAAGTGAGTTATGCTGTGACAAGTTGTGGGTGCAGGTAGCAGGATGGGGGAGATGACAGGTCCTGCAAAGGGGGGACACAATGGCAGGCTGGGTGGGGTTCACATATTGTCTTATTAATGTGATAGTATTCCTTTCCGATTAATGGTAACAGAACATATTACTCTCACAATCATTGCTTTAGGTATGTCTTTGTCCAAGCAAAGGTCATTCCCTGCAGTTACAACCTACCAAAACACCCCTTCCCCACCCTAACTCTGGGGATGCCGCTCATCCACGCCCTTCCTGCCCACCTGTGCTGCGGAACGTTCAGGCCTCCAGGGCAAGTTTCCAAACCCATAATTGGATACAACCTTGATGTCCTTGCCTTCCTGCCACCACACAACACCGCCACAACACAACACAACACACTGCCAGGACTGGAAACTGCGGCCACTGCTGCCCGTGACATGAGACGAAAGCTGCCCCCCTACCCGTCCTGAGGGTGCCCGAGTCCTCAGCACAGGTGAGGCAGGCGCCAGGAATGTCCTGCACCCCACTCACAACCCGCCACTGAGATGCCTCAGATGAAGGGAGGCTGAGAAAAGCGGTGTCATTTCTGGCCCGTGCTCACCACTCACCTCAAACACCTTCAGGAGGAACTGCACATATTTCTGTCTGAGGCCTAGAGACTTCCCCAAGCTAGCCAGGACGAGGACGGTGACAAGGACAATCAGGAAGGGAGGGATAACCACTGTGAGAGCAACAGTAGCTAACGCGTCCACCACCGCCATTGTGGCAGGACTGAGCCTCTAGCCTTGACTGAGCCAGCCTGTTCCTCCCTGGGCCTCGACACCCCCCCCCCATCACTTCTGCCTTAGACTATCTCAACCTCAGGACTATAGTAGAAAATTTGTTTCTATCTGTAATACCATATTGCTTTAATATGATAAGAGGAGTCTTACGTAATATCACAAGTAAATATTAATCTATTATACAACATAAGATTCCCCCGAGCATTCCGATTTTCATTAACTCTTGACATTTCAGAGACGATCGAGTCACTATATCATTAACATTAACTCTGATTACATCATACATTAACCTTGTACCTAGACTACATAGCTCGTATCAAGATATTAACGAAAATGTTATAAGATCCACACAATCGATCTTTCCATAGGAGTATTCACACTTCCTTTTACAGTAATCACGGCCTTTGCCAAACAGCAGCAACTCACACCACAATAGTCATTAGCTACTACGTAACAAAACGTACGCCTTGTGGCAAAGGGCTGACTCGCACCTCAACATGCCATGCAATGTTACGTATTATACTTCCTATCGGTCACTTACCATTTTCTATTCATGTACATGATCATTAACTAATTAATTCAATAAGATACGATTAGCTGTCTGCGGAGTTCGTAATAATGACAAGATTGTTAATTATTTCATTATAGGTACTTCCGTTGCATTACTTCTGTCCACGCAGACAAATTTTACCCCATTAAAACACCATTTTGTATAGTAAACTTTATTGTGCAAAGAAATTTTCCAGATAACAAGCGCATGTACATAATACAACCTGATTTTCTTACACATTACGTAACCAAAACTAAAGCATGTCATACAGATATATCATATACATATCACTGTCTCACCAATAGTTCTTTTTTGTGTGTGTGTGTGTGTGTGTGTGTGTGTGTACTACTCTCGTCACGTGCTCGATTCGTGATCACTGGCTTTAACCTTTAACCCTCGCGGTGAGAGCTCAGACCCCAGCTACGTAACATTCCCCCTATCCTATAGTAAAGTCGAGATTTTGCCTTCAGACAGTAACCGCTCACTCATCAGTAACAACCTTAGCGACCTTGTTTGCCGACTGACAGAGAAGGATATCGTGTGTGTGTGTGTGTGTGTACTGACAGGCCTAAGGTATTGGTTTCTATTCAGCGGCACTTTGCATGAGGCAATCCACAAATCTGACCAAAAATCCACGCAAATATACGTTGATTAATAAATAGTATATTATATAAAATTGCTGCAAATACTACAATATGATAATGTACATATTTTTTCCCCACATATTTTGTACAGTTGATATCTACACACACACTCTCTCTCTCTCTCTCTCTCTCTCTCTCTCCACACACAACTCTTTGGCCTCAAAGTTTTACATTCTATATAGGGATGGATTGCATTTCAGTGTCACTTGAACACTGGTAATTTTAAAAAAAATGCAACTGTAAAATGGACAATCTTAAGAATATCAACTAGTTTTATAGAAGAGGATGCAAAGATAGGATTCCCCTTCCTTTTCAAAGTAATGGCATTCAGATAAATAATTAACCAAGTGAAGGATGGCAGCTAGGATATAGTACAGTATTATGTAAATATCCCAACCCAAACTTGCCAATTCAAAATCTACAAGGCAGCAAATACTTCCTATTTAGCAGCCATTTTTTAACCTTTGGCTACAAGAACCACACAGTGTCTCAAGAAGCAAAACCAGCACCACACCCAAGAAACCACACCTAAGGATCCCATCACTGCCTGGAGAGTGGAGAAGTTGGCAGTGTGTCCTCTATTGTAAGAAAAATTTAACTTGCTGCTTGCTGAGCATAAAATATCTAATTAAAACCCATAAAGACCAATGTGTTTCTGCATGAAAAGATGCTGAGTATAATCTGAGATGACAATCTAAGAATGACTCCTAATTATTACTTCTGCTTCAACCTTGCAGTCTTCTCTCATCTATTACAATACTCAGAAACTCAAGGTCATCACAAGAAATTAGTAATTACCCACATGCTTGCAGGCAACAGGAATGTTTGTTTCTACTTCTGACATTAAGCAGGATTCAACACACTTCATCAACAGGGAAGCTACAAGTACACTACAAGTTCTCACAGAATTGAAGATACGAACACTTGTGAACCTGAGCGTAACAGTGCTACCTGTGTATCAACTGTTATGTACCATCACCTCACACCTTGGACAGAGTAGGTATGAAGGAAGGTTGGCTGATGTAACTATGTATGAGCATCTTCAACTTACAGTGCCACCACAACTCCAACTACTGGGAATACAGATGCTGCCCTGTCATTGCATCTTCACTAAATATCACACTTCATCAATCTCTGCTCCTTTCACCGCCACACTGACCAGGAAGGTTGACAGCAGGAGCTATCGGCTTGACCACAGGTGAAGATAATTTCCCCATCCTCCTTTCCCTGCACCATCACCTTCCTCACCTATTGATGACAGAGATCCTCATGAGAACATTGTGCAACATTGTAATGATACGTGAATAAAATCTCTCCCATTGGTAATTATTACCTGTTTTTTTTTTTTTTTTTTTTTTTTTTTTTTACGTAGGGAAGAGGGCCAGCCAAGGGCAAAAAAAAGAAAGTTAGAAAAAGGCCCACTTGAGCGCTGGCTCTCCAAAGAGTTCAAAAAGTGCCAAAACTGTCAGCCAGAATTAGGGGAGCAAATGCCTCGATACCTCCCTCTTAAAAGAAGACAAGTTGTAGGAATTCGGAAATACAGATGCAGGGAGGGAGTTCCAGAGTTTACCAGTGAAAGGGATGAATGATTGAGCGTACTGGTTAACTCTTGCATTAGAGAGTTGGACAGAATAGGGATGAGAGGAAGAAGAAAGCCTTGTGCAGCGTGGCCACAGGAGGAGGGAGGCATGCAGTTAGCAAGATCAGTAGAACAGTTACCATGAAAATAGCGATAAAATATAGAAAGGGATGCAACATTTTGGCGGTGAGAAAGAGACTGAAGACAGTTAGTCAGAGGAGGGAGTTGATGAGACGAAGAGCTTTGATTCCACCCTATCAAGCAAAGCTGTGTGACTGGAACCCCCAAACATGCGAAGAGTACTCCATACAGGGACGGATAAGGCCCTTCTACAGAGTAAGCAGTTGGAGGGCGAGAAAAATTGTCGGAGACGCCTCAGAACACCTAATTTCATAGAAGCTGTTTTAGCAAGAGATGAGATGTGAAGTTTCCAGTTAAGATTATGAGCAAAGGACAGACCGAGGATATTCATTGTGGAAGAGGGAGACAGTTGAGTGTCATTGAAGAAGAGGGATAGTTGTCTGGAAGGTTGTGTCGAGTTGATAGATGGAGGAATTGAGTTTTGAGGCATTGAAAACTACTAGATTTTCTCTGCCCCAATCGGAAATCTTAGAAAGATCGGAAGTCAGGCGTTCCGTGGCGTCCCGCGTGATCTGTTAATTTCCTGAAGGGTTGGACGTCTCTGAAAGAACGTGGAAAGATGTAGGGTGGTATCATCAGCGTAGGAGTGGATAGGGCAAGAAGTTTGGTTAAGAAGGTCATTAATGAATAATAGAAAGAGAGTGGGTGACAGGACAGAACCCTGAGGAACACCACTATTAATAGGTTTAGGAGAAGAACAGTAGCCGTCTACCACAGCAGCAATAGAGCGGTCGGAAAGGAAACTTGAGATAAAGTTGCAGAGAGAAGGATAGAAGCCGTAGGAGGGCAGTTTTGAAATCAAAGCTTTATGCCAGACTCTATCAAAAGCTTTTGATATGTCTAACGCAACAGCAAAAGTTTCACCGAAATCTCTAAAGAGGATGACCAAGACTCAGTAAGGAAAGCCAGAAGATCACCAGTAGAGCGACCTTGACGGAAGCCATACTGGCGATCAGACAGAAGATTGTGAAGTGACAGATGTTTGAGAATCTTCCTATTCAGGATAGATTCAAAAACTTTAGACAAGCAAGAGATTAAAGCTATAGGACGGTAGTTTGAGGGGTTAGAACGGTCACCCTTTTTAGGAACAGGCTGAATGTAGGCGAACTTCCAGCAGGAAGGAAAGGTAGAAGTCGATAGACAAAGTTGGAAGAGTTTGGCCAGGCAAGGTGCAAGCACAGAAGCACAGTTTTTGAGAACAATAGGAGGGACCCCATCAGGTCCATAAGCCTTCCGAGGGTTTAGGCCAGCAAGGGCATGGAAAACATCATTACGAAGAATTTTGATTGTAGACATGAAATAGTCAGAGGGAGGAGGAGAGGAGGACAAGCCCAGAATCGTCCAAGGTGGAGTTGTGAGCAAAGGTTTGAGAAAAGAGTTCAGCTTTAGAGACAGAAGAGATGGCAGTGGTGCCATCAGGATGAAATAAAGGAGGAAAGATGAAGAAGTGAAGTTATTTGAGATGTTTTTGGCTAGATGCCAGAAGTCACGAGGAGAGTTTGAGTTTGAAAGATTTTGACATTTCCTATTTATGAAAGAGTGTTTGGCAAGTTGAAGAACAGACTTGGCATGATTCCGGGCAGAGATATAAAGTGCATGAGATTCAGGAGATGGAAGGCTCAAGTACCTTTTGTGGGCAACCTCTCTATCATGTATAGCACGAGAACAGGCTGAGTTAAACCAAGGTTTAGAAGGTTTAGGTTGAGAAAAGAATGAGGAATGTACGCCTCCATGCCAGATACTAACACCTCTGTTATGCGTTCAGCACAAAGAGATGGGTCTCTGACACGGAAGCAATAATCATTCCAGGAAAATCAGCATAATACCTCCTCAGGTCCCCCAACTGGCAGAGGCAAACGCCAGAGGCACCTTCGCTTTGGGGATCCTGCGGAGGATTGGAAAAATAGGACAAGATACAGAAATGAGATTGTGATCGGAGGAGCCCAACGGAGATGAAAGGGTGACAGCATAAGCAGAAGGGTTAGAGGTGAGGAAGAGATCAAGAATGTTGGGCGTGTCTCCAAGACGGTCAGGAATACGAGTAGGGTGTTGCACCAGTTGCTCTAGGTCATGGAGGATAGCAAAGTTGAAGGCTAGTTCACCAGGGTGGTCAGTGAAGGGAGAGGAAAGCCAAAGCTGGTGGTGAACATTGAAATCTCCAAGAATGGAAATCTCAGCGAAAGGGTAGAGGGACAGAATGTGCTCCACTTTAGAAGTTAAGTAGTCGAAGAAATTACTATAGTCAGAAGAGTTAGGGAGAGATAAACAGCACAGATGAATTTAGTTTGAGAGTGACTGTTAAGTCGTAGCCAGATGGTGGAAAATTCGGAAGACTCAAGAGCGTGGGCACGAGAGCAAGTTAAGTCGTTGCGTACATAGACGCAACATCCAGCTTTGGAATGAAAATGAGAATAGAGAAAGTAGGAGGGAACAGAGAAGGGGCTACTGTCAGTTGCCTCAGACAGCTGTGTTTCGGTGAGGAAAAGAAGATGAGGTTTAGTAGAGGAGAGGTGGTGTTCCACAGATTGAAAATTAGATCTAAGACCGCGAATGTTGCAGAAGTTAATGTAGAAAAAGTTGAGGGAGGTGTCAAGGCATTTGTGGTCTTCAACAGGAGAGGTGTCCGACCTGGGGACATTTTGGTCCCTCCCAGAGGGGACTCTGAGGCGTTGTTTATTTTGGGTCCCATTTTTCTTTTAAATTTTGATTTGGAGTGAAGGGTGTATGTGTGGTAAGTGCATGTAGTTTTGTGTGAAGAAGGAGAGCTGTCTTTAGAGGGTAGGCTGTGACTGCCCCCTTGAGTTGTGAGACACAAAGGGAAACATTCAACGAG
Source organism: Portunus trituberculatus (assembly GCF_017591435.1). Lineage (NCBI taxonomy): Eukaryota > Metazoa > Arthropoda > Malacostraca > Decapoda > Portunidae > Portunus > Portunus trituberculatus. Next base: position 7,811,394 of record NC_059299.1, read on the forward strand.
ATCACAACTAGCTTTAATGGAAGGTTCACAGCACCTCCTGAACTAGTGCTATTAGATCTCACTGGGAGTAAGTTATTGTTTTGGTAGGTGTCTACTACCTCCTCCTGTATAAATCATGTATAAATGAAGATAAGAGCACACCACTACAAGTGTTTGGATAGAAATTGCAGCAATATGCATGTACTATCATGACATATATAATAATGAAATTAAGAACATGTGTTTCTTCATATTTTGCAAAAAATAAATAAATAAATAAATAAAAAAGTAAAATAGAAATAATATATGTAAAAATGAATTTAGTAATGAAAGTATATGAAGTTTGTTAATGCTTTGTTCATTATTGAATTGGCAAAAGTACTAACTGCTTTCCATTAATTCTTTAATCAAATGTTAAAAGTTACTGTAGCACATATAAGGCATAACCAAATTCTAGTTCAGTAACAAGATCTGTCCAGAACCTAATGTCATCATTCTTATAGATCTAAATTACAAGTCTTACCTGCAGCGATGTGTTCCAGCTGTGAGGCCTCCTGAGGGGAGAGCTGCAGAACTGTCTTTAACACAGGGATCAGGTGTTTTCTCTCCTCTCCATTACCCAACATCAAAAACTGTGTGAGGGCAAACACAGTACATTTCAAATCTTTGTTTATTTATTAACTTATGTATTTACTTTTATGAAACATGAAAACAACACTAAATATATAATGTTATATTGAAAAAAAAAAGTGTTGATAGAAAATAAGATCTAAAAGATTAAAACAATTACCTTGAGAATAACATTCTTCATATATTCCATGTTTTCCATGTGTTTTTCTCTATCCTCATTTCTGGCAGACCTTCTGATTTCTTCTTTGAGGGCATCAGACAGCTGGGAAAGCTTAGCATTTTCTGCCTCAGACTCATGCAACAAAGAGGTCAGCTGTGTGATCCTCATCTCTGCAGCATTTATCTGAAATATACTCAGTGTTTCACAACATGATAGATGAAATTTACAGGACAGAAATTTGTATATGTCACCTCAAAGAAATATCAAATGAACATTTTTTTTGTCTTTCCCAAAATTCAAACTAGATATATGGTTACTGCCTTAGGGCATCCTCAAGATGACATCATAAAGCTTTTTCTTCTCTCCACCACATCCTCACTGTTATACATCTTTGTTCTTCACTATTACCTTAGCTTCTAGCCTGGTCAGCTCTCTATTGGCTGCATCTGTAGCAGCTAGCAATGCTGAGTTGGTCATCTTGAGGGAGTGGTGGGGCAGGAGGCAATGGAGAACTAATCAGCTGCTCTAAAGGTGGAGGGCTATAATTCCCACCTTTGCCCGGAGATCTCTGCACTGGCTCCACCCACTCAGACCCCTACAGAATAATCATATAAGGAAAAAATCACAGTTATGGAATCCAAGAAAATTCTTAAAACAATACATGCCACCATTACATATTAAATTTGAGCAATGTATATTTTCTCACCACACAAGCTTGCCATGAAAAGCTTGGTGTATGCTTCATATTTCATAAGTCATCTCTTCCAATCTTTTTTCCTCCTTTCTGACTACTCTGCCTCCATGTTAAAATAATGTCCAAATTTAACCTGACACATGCACCCATGTACACACAAACAAACACACACATAATTACATAATAAAGCCTTGAATTACATTTTAAAATCCTTTATCTTATCAAAGACAATCAAATGATGCCCACAATGACAATACAGTGAATGCTTCATTGAATTTCACTCAAGGCTAGATTTCTCATTCTGACTTTGTGACAAGTATCATTCAATCAAGAAAGAATCAGTCACCATATACCCCTATTGTGGTAGTTATCATGGGGTCCAGGAAGGCAGTAGCTGACCACCATAGATAGTGATAACTAGAAAACATACAGAGACCATCTTCGTGACAGCAATCCCAGACTTTATAACTCCAGATTTGTGACTTGGTTATATTGGCAATAACTGCTCAATGTCTGGCTGGGCTGGCTGAACTGGTTAAGTTGAGCTGATGTACATAATTTTAAAATATTGACAATTCTTAGCAACTTAGCAAGGATGCTCAGCATTCATGAATTATTGTCACATTGTTCCAGTTTTTAAAGGAACCTAGAATATTTTTGTTGTCACTTTCTAACAGCTTCACCACATGGCTCAAGCAAGCTGAAACAAACCTCCCCTTCCTCTCTGACCATGTTGGAGACATCAATCCTGGACTCCTCATATCCATGGCTGGGTTGGCGGCGGTGAGTCAGACCACTGGGTGTTGCACTAGCCACATGCTCCACCTCAGGCCGTAGAGACTGTGGAAGGGCAGGTGGGACACCAGGGGTCAGACTGGCACCAACCACTGGTGCTGATCCACTAACAGAGTTCTTCTGGTTCCATAGTTTCTCCTCAACCTCCTCCAGCTTGGCACTGAGCTCCTCTACCTCACGGCTGTGAGTCTGCCTTAGACTTTCAAACTGTTTCTGTGGCACATGGAATGTGGTGTCAATGAACAAAGTGTCAAAAATAAAGAAAATAACTTAATAAAAGCCTCACTGGACACTGACAATAAATATTAGAAGTAAATTCTGTTGCAGATATGCATGGTAAAAATTGAAGAATATATAAATATAAACCAAGAAAATCATGTGGCTATGTTTCCCATTAAGTAGGACATCCACAAACCTTAAAATTCATATTCTGTGTTTCATTCTGGGCAGACAAGTTGGATATGACTGACTGGTATTCCTTAATCTCAGCTTCCATCTTACTTTCAAGATTTGACATTTTCTGCTGGTAAAATTTCTCTTTCCTGGTCAAGTCCTCTGACAGTGAAACAACCTGTCTGGATATTCCCTCTTTTTCAGACTGTAGGAAGCTGTTCTCAGCCTTCATAGCAGAAAAGTCAGATCTGAAAAATTCCAAAGAGGAAATACATTATCAGCATCTTATTTCTTACTATATTTATGAAAATAAGTCAAATTCATTTTCTCATATAATTTATTTCTCACAGCTTCATACCACCTAGGTAAGTCTTTTCAGCTTTCTGTTTCTTGTATTCACATTCTTTCTCATCACGCTCATAACTTTTATTCTTTGTAAATGATTAATCATGCTTTTTTAATTCTCGCCTCTTAAATTTTGTAATCATGTATGTATATATAACATAAAAAGATATATAATAAAAAATCTCTAAATATTTTGTCAACCTGTTAATCTCTAAATAATGACTCACTGTAACTGCTGCAGTTTGAGCTGAGCAGCAGCACACTCAGACTGAAGCTGGTCTTTCTCTGACTGCAGGTCCTCCACACTGACTTCTGATGGACGCTTCTTTTGTCTCAGCACACTTGCAGCTCTCACTTTGTAACCTAAATACAAGCACCACAAAGGAAAAACCAATCTACAGTTACACTAAAATAAAACAAAATTTAAAAGACTAATCAAAATCAAGAAATTAACATACATACACATGTAATATTATAGACTTCATAAATAATAAACTGCACAGATGCCAACATTACTTTCAAATTCATTGTGTAAGGAATCTCTCTCAGCCATGAGCTGTTGAGCCTCCTCCCTGTGGTGGGACACTTGTTCTTCCAGTACTTCTATCTGTAACAAGATGATGCTTTTAATATCAGGAAACAACACTAATGGCAGCTTATAACTGAAAAAACAATTAACATGTATGGCTAAAGCCACTTACCTGTCTTTCCATAGTTGACTTTGTGTGCCTCAATAAGTCTTCGTATTTAGTTTTTTCGTTACTAATTTCTGCAACCATAAGTTTTTGTTTCTCTACCTCCTGAAAATTACAAAGTAGAATGTAGCAACATTAAGATGACAAAATACAACACAGAGAACACACTGGACCTTCAGTACCAGCACCTGCCCACACTGCTAAACCAACATAAGTATGACTTGTTTACTGGAGAATGAGATGAAAACACCTCACTCTGTTAAAATCATATCCCAATCATTGTCATTCCAACACTGCTCTCCTCTACTGAGTGATGAGTCAAAAAGTCAAAGCTCTTTACCTAAACTATATGCTGTATTAGAAATGCTTTGATAATGTAAAGAAACATATCAAGTAATAACAAAATAAAACTTAATTAGAGCCACACCTGAGTCAGCCGTTCCATGGATGAGCGATCCAGCTGCCGGGCTGAGCTTTCCTTCTCCTGAACTTGACGCAGCTCAAGTAACTCCGTTTTTTGCTCCATTAACAGTTTCTTAGGAAGATAAACAATAATGTATTTATCATCCAACTTAAGGTCCAAGGGTCAGAAACTATAAATACTACTTCAAAAGTAGAATTCCTCCATGAACTACAACCTATGAAATAAACACAGTACCTTTTTTCCTATAGGCTCACCTTCATCTTCTCTGCTCTCTCTCTCTCTGTGGCCTCCTGTGTGGTGAGGTGAGCCAGCTGCTCCTGAAGGCTGCTGCACCGTTCCTTTTCTCGCTCTACTTCAGATTCCAAGCTTGTGATGTGTGAATTTTTCTCTGCCAACTGACTATTCAGCTCCTCCACTGTCAGCTCATAGTCTCGCATCTCTAAATCCAACAGAGCTTTTGTTTTGACATCCTGGATAACCGAAGAAAATCAAATTAAAAAGAATTAGAATTTTCAGCTAGAGAAAATTTTTAGGTTTCTAAATAGGAAGTCCTCTCATCAATCAGTAAGAGGAGATACTGTATATTATTTAAAATAAACATATGATAAAACAAGTCATCAAGTCTGAACCTAATACTTAGTAGCACATCTCATTACCTCATCTTACAAAGTGATGAATCTTCCCTTTGAACATCTGTGCCTCCTGTCTTTCACACACTAACCTGCTTGGCCTCCTCCAGTTGCTTCACAAAGTTGGATGCTCTTTGCTTTTCCTCTTCCATTCTTTCCTCCATTTTCTTCCGCCGTTCTTCCAGTACTTGCTGCTTTTCTACCTCTGCCACCAGTCGTTTCTCTAGTGCAGCGACCTGTCCCTGTAGGCTGGTGGCCGCATCCTCCTGGCTTGAGATGGTTTCTTCAAGGTTCTGAAACACAACATTCTTGATTTATCAGGAATTCACGTACCTCATTTTACTGTGTTCACAGGTCTTCATCTGATAATGAAGTGTGCTTCACAAGAACACACTTTTCATCTTGGAATACATACACACACAAGCAAATTCTTAACATTCAGTATGCAACAAAACAACTTCTTTCATAATGGACCTCAAAATACCTTGACAGTTCTTGTCAGGACAACATTCTCCTCCTGTCGTGCTGCCAGTTCAGACCGGACATTTGACAACTGTTCAGCTGCAGCACAAAGTTGTTTACCTTGTTCCTTCATCTCTTTCTTCTTACTGTCGATTTCATCTTGCAGTCTGTCAATCTCGCATTGCAATGCCTGCCAATTGAATCATTATTATAACCACCACCAAATGTCTCATTTCCACTCCGGTATTCATTTTTGGCCTTCATGTCAATTACTAATAAAGTCATTCCCATGAAAGTAAGAAAAATAAACTAACATTTCATTCATTCATTTATAACATTAAATTTTGAACTATCAATTACTGCAATTACTCTTCAAGTTGTAAGAGAACTTAAATAACTTTGATTCATTCATTTTACCTGTATGGTTTTGGAGGCAGCTTTCATGCTTTCCTTAGTACCAGCCTCCTGCCTCTCAGCAGCTGCCTTGTTGCGAGCTTCCTCAGAGGCATTAAGCTGTGACGTCAACTCAGCGACACGCTTCTTGAGTTTGATGGCTACACTCTTCAGCTGAGAAATTAAGACAAACTGTGTTAATATCTCCTTAACATTACCATTATAGAAAGGTTTCCGAATGATGTCAAACTACAGATTTATAACGTGTACTTCCAGAAAAGGTTGAAAAAATGTATCATGAATGTGATCATACACAATTGTAGAGCTTATCAAGAACTTTAAAGGAGGATGGATATAATAATATGAAAACAATAACTTTAGTTTCTCTGAAAAAGGCATCTCCCAAAATTAGTTCAAAAGAATAAGTGAGAGGTGAGAGAACTGGCAGTGTTACCCTCATGTATCGTTCCTCAAAGGTGTCCTCAAGCTCCTTCATGCGCTGGGAGTCGTCTGCCCGGCTAATGGTGCTGGTGCTCAGGACCTCACTCTGTGCATCCTGTCCTCCTCCTCCTTCTCCTCGTCCTGCTGAGCCCTCACTCTCCAGGAGCCGTACTGCCTGCCAGGGTAACACATCAACCAATATTTCACCTTACCAGTGTCATACATAATACAATAATCAGCATTATAAATCATAATATATCAAGTTCATAGCATCTCTATTCGAATTTCAAACAAAAGATCAAAAGTTTAATATATCTAAAAGAAAATTTATCATAAACTTCATAGTTAGTACCTTCTTCAAGTTATTTCTCTCCAGTTCTAGCTCTCTGATTTTTTCCTCCAGCTTGGTGACCTGGTGAGCACTGGTGTCTGGAGGCTGTGGGGAAGCAGTGCTTGGGCCAATTGACTGCAATTGCTCAGTGATAGTTTCAAGTTGCTCCTGTTTACTTGCAAGCTCAGCCTCACTACTCATCATCTGAAAAGAAAATATACTGCATATAAATGAATGTAAAAAACGAAAAATGAGAAAACACTTTCACCACTTAATATCATAAAATCTAAATCTTCAAGTTTCCATATATGCCCAATATAATTCACTTCTAAACAAAAAAATGCAAGTCTTAAAAGGATGTTTGAAGTCTTGCCCAAAGAATGACATTCCTATTCTGTCTTTATATTTTCTGGATAAGTGCTCTTCAAATAGCTATGTACAAAAAACAATCAATGCCTTTGATGGATCACACAAACACACACAGAGTTGTTTTTTCCTGACCTTGCTTTGTAGCTCCTTCAAGAGAGCAGCAGTAGTCTCCAGCTCTCCATTTTTCTCCTGGTAAGCAGCCTCTAGCCGGGATATCTTTTCCCCTCGTTCCCTCAGAGCCTTGTTCATCTGGTTCAGTTCCTCCAGGAGCTCCTCACACCGATGGACTGAGGCCTTCAAGGAGGTGTCCAGCTGCTGCTTCTGATTCTCTGCTTCCTTCAGTGCCTTCTCACAAGAATCCTTTTCAGAGCTCACAACCTGTGTGAATCATTACAATTATCCATAACTCACCTACGCGTACATTTTTTTTCCTTTTTTTCACAAAAATAAAAATGTCACAAAATTTACATTATTTTTTATGTTACCTCAATTTTCTCCTCAGTTTTCTGCATTTCTTCCTGTAAATGGCTAACTTCTTTTTGCAAGTTTTCCACTTGAGTTCCAAGTTCTTCTACCTTTCCTTGCAGAGTATTATTTTCATCTCTCAAGGTTTCTGATGCCTTTATTGTACTCTCTTGTTCTTGATTTAGCATTTCTATCCTTTCTTCCAATATCTTCTTCTCTTTCATTAGGTTTTCTTCTGATAATTTCTTATTTGTGGTTAAAGCATCAAAATCTTTTTCTAGTGCAAGTCTTTCCTCTGAGATTCTATAAACTTGCTTTTCCAAGTCTGTTTTCTCTGAGCTTAGATTTTCCTGACTTTTAATGGTCTGTTCATTCAAATTTTTCAGAGTTGCTTTCAAATCCTCTATTTCCTTTCCTTGATTGCTAATGGTAGACTCAAGATTTTGCTTTTCTTGACATAAACATTGCAAATCCTCCTCCTGTTTAGTGAGTGAGTGTTTCAGGTTAACATTTTCTGCAACACACTCATCCCACTTACACTTCAGAGTTTCTTTCTCCACCTCAAGAGAGCTTAGCTTTAAACTTATATCACTGACAGCTTTTCCCTTTTCTTTATTTTCATCTATCTGGCTTAACAGCTCAACTTCCTTAATCTTCAAAACCTGCAACTCAGCCTCCAAACTGGATATTTTTTCCTTGTATTCATCAGATTTTGCTTGTGCCTCTTGCAATGAGGCAACAAATTCACATTTACCCTTCTCATACTCTGCAATAGTTTCATGTAGATGCTCCACCTGCTTCAGATTCTCTTGTATCATTTCTTCATATTTTGTACTTAGAGCTTGGTATTCGTTTTGTGCTATGGCCTCCTTGTGCTGCAGCTCTTCCTTTGATTTCTCCAATGCTGCACTCACTTGTTCCAATTTTTCAGTGTCCATCCCTAACTGCACACAGAGTTTACTGAATGCTGAGGCTGCCTGAGTGCAGTCTTCTTCAAGCTGATTATTTTCTACATCCCAGACCAATGTCATGATTTTGTGCTGGCCCAGAAGACAGTCCATTAATTCCTTCAAGCTTGAAGATGTGGCTTCACAGGTGGCTGAATCTCTTACACTTAGCAAACTAGTGCAGAGATGATAGAGCCGATTCAAAGCTTGTTTCAAGTTTTTGACATTATCGGCATATTGTGAAGCTTCTTTTGCTTTCTTAACAGATTCTATAAGCTTTTTTACACCTTCCATCTGATCTGTAACATCAATTCCCTCCTGATCAAGAAGCAAAATATTCTGGCTCAACAAGGGATAGGTCTCACAACATTCCCTGACTAGCAATCCTCCACAGTCTTGGAGCTTCTTCAATGTTTGTTTCAAGTTATCAGTCTCAGTAATAAGTTTTTCAACTTTGATTTTTAATTCTTCATTTTCTATCTCCATTTCCTTTATGTGTGCAGCCAATTGGTCAGCCTTATGCTGTTCCTCCTTGGCACCATCTATGTTCTTTTCAGATTCACACACAGCCTCAGAAAGAACACTTTTTAATTGGATCTTTTCCACCTCTAAAGTTTCTATGTTTTTCTGTAACTGAGATATTGTTTGTTGAAAGTGTTCATTGACTTCATGTAATTTTGAATTTTCTTCACTAGATTGCTGTAAATTAGTACTGAGTTGACTGACTTTTGCAGTTAATTCTTCAGATAGTGTTCTACACTGCTGAAGATCACTACACTCATTTCTGATCATCATCATGTCTTCAGTCAGGCTCATTTTCTCAGTCTCATTTTCTTTTAATTTTTCATTTAGATTAGTCTTCTCATTTTTTGTAATGTTTAATTCTTCCTTGACTTCATCTAAGCTTTTAGCTGACAACTCAAGCTCATTTTCTACTTCTCTTTTCTTCTGTTGTAGCAATTCCTCTCTTGCTCTGATATCTTTAACTTCCTCTCTAAGATGTTCTAAACTTAACTTTTCTTCTCTCAACATAACCAATTCTGAATCTTTCTCGTTCAACTGATCCTTCATTTTCTTGAGACTTTGCTGTAGATTTTCCATTTCTAAGGCAGAACTTGCTCTTGTATCTTCCTGTGCTTCTAGTCCCTTTATTTGCTGTATCAGTTTTTGGTTGTTCTTTTTCTCAGTGCTTAGCTCTTGCCTCAGACTTTCAGTTTCCTTTTCTTCCTCCTGTTCTCTCTGGTTCATATTGTTCTCTAGTTGGATTTTTTCTTCCCCTAGTCTCTGCAAATTTTCTTGTAGTTCTGAAATACAATTTTCACTTTCCTCAAGAGATTTTTTCTGCAACATTATCTTTTCCTCCAAATCCTTAATCTTCTTATCACTTGCATGTTCACTTTCATCTTCTCCTTCCTTCACTTTCTTTATATGTGACACTTCACACTCGAGGCTTTTCAGTTTTTCTTCTAGGTCTTGTTTTTCCTTCTTGGTACTTTGCAGCACAATGTCTGTTGCTTTCTTCTCTTCCCTTAGAGCAGTCACTTCACCCTGCAACTTTGAGTACTTGGCCACCTGATTCTGCTGCTTCTGAACTTCCTCCTCAAGTGAATTCTTTTCACCCAAAAGTTTTTTACACTTAGCCTTCAGAACATCAATTTGTCCAATCTGTGCCTGAAAGTTTTCTAATTTCTCCTGTTCACAAAAAATGGAATAATTATTATTGTCAATGCATGTACCAAAACCTATTTTTTAAATTCATTACATTGTATCAATTGACATCACCATAAAGCTACACTATGGTTGAGCATGAACTAGATATAAAAGCCTAATTCATAATAACTCATTACTAACCTCCAGATTCTGCTTTTCTTGTTTCCATGTTCTTTCCAACAAATCTGCTTTTCTAACAGAGGTTTCAAGTTCTTTCATTTTGACAATATTCTTCTTTAGCTCCTCTCCAAGTTCAGTTTTTCTGGTTTGCAGCTGACTTCTCTCTTTCAACAATTCACTCTCTACTGCTTGCAAGGAGTCAACTTCACTGGAGGCCAGTTTGAACTGTCGCTGCAAACTCTCAATCTGTTTGGGAAAAAGATAAAAGCAAATCCTCATCTATAATGTTGAGTTGTTAGATACATGACAATCAGGTCCTGTATGCTGAAAGCAAGTGCAGTAATATTCCAGCTGAGTCATTTAGTCACTGGTGATTGAATAAAAAAGGAAAATCAAATAGTTTCATACACTATTAATAATCTCTGCCTGAAGAAGTACACCTACCTTAGTGGTAAGAGCCACCTTGCCCTCTGTCAGGTTGGCCACCATTTCCTGCAGTGCCTCAGCCTGAGACTCCGCCTGCTGTGCTCGTACCTCCGCCGCCTCACACCGCTCGGCCACCGGCTTCACACGCCTCAGCTCAGCCATACATTCTGTCAACAGCATGTCAACTATCAACTAGTGAATGAAAAATGCACACAGCAAACTGATATAAGATGAAATAACAAATTATTATTATATACTGTCAGGTGTTCATGGTACAAACTGCATTCTATGGAAAATAAACAGTAATTACACACGGTTGATTCAAACCTGTAAGGGGACTGGCAACTGAGGGCCTCTTTTTTTTATTTTCGGTGCCCTTGGCCAGGTCTCCCCTCTTACATATAAAAATATATCTATATCCAATTATGTAATTCAATAAATTTCAATTACTTATATATTCTTTTCATATGAAATAAAATAAATTCATTACAGGAGATTAACAGACAACAGGAATGCATAGAAATACTCAAACACATATATCTGCTCCTCTCTCTTTTCTTCTAACTTCTGCTCAAGCTCACAAATGCTACAGAGTATCACATCCAATCACATACCATTCAATACCTCACTATCTAAGAGTTACTAATTTTTTTCCACATAAAAACAGAAAGCAACAGCATTACATAATCTATTACCATCTTTGGCAGCCTTGGCCTTCTGTGCCAATGTCAGGAGTTGCCGGCACTTGGTGACCAACTCTTCCCTTGTGAGCTTGTCCAGGCTTCCTCCAGGCCCCGACTTGTTTCCCTCCCTCTGCTCTCCACTGTTGACCCCGCCATGTTTCTCCTGTTAACACACAAAAAAATTCCCAAGCACATCAATTGGTCAATTTTCTTATGTGGAGTTTTTAGAAAGAAATTAAATAAATGAGCTTATACATAAGGCAAGTTCAAATATAGATAATAGAACTAGTTACTGAGTGGCAACAGTGCTAGACCAGCAGCATGTGCTACACAGCAATTCTGTGAACCAATTTTATCAAAGTGGATACGAGACTGCTTCTTTTCCCATGTTTTGTTTCACATCAAGCTATAAAGCACAAGTTTTCTTTTCAAGAGAAATTATGATGCGCAATCAAAAAGTGCAATAGTGTTTAGGTGTAGTGAGAGATATAGAGTTGTACTAGATCTTTGTGAAAAAAAGACCACACACAAGACAAAAACTAATTATTTAACCCTTCTGACTGCTATTTGGTATTGCTTTCCTAGATTGTTAATCATTCTGAAACTTCTTTACTTGTTCTGTAGCCATCTCTAATCTATAAACGGAGTTAAAATTTCAAAAGCTATTTACTTTTATTAAACAATACTCTTCTTTCCTGTCAATGCTTATAAAAATTTTATGAAATACTTTAAATGGTTTTAATTGATCCTTATCACAGTAAAAGGGTTAAAACTTGTGCAGAAAAATTGCACTAAATAAAACTTTCAGTAAAAAGAGAGGAAAAAAAAGAAAGAAAGAAAGAAAACCTTACTTCAGAAATGAATGTGGACGAGTCCTTACTGAGGTGATGAAGGAAATGGAAGAGAGATTCAGGACAACACACAGAAGCATTACCAATAATCCAGTGCTCTTTCATATACTAATCTTATTTTCTATTACATCTCAAAAATATACAATTCACAGTGAAGCACCAAACAACAGTGGCTCATGTGACAACCAGCAATGAAAATCTTCAGCATCCCCAAACCACCAAGCAAATGACAGTACCCACCCAATCATCATCTTCCAAAGCTGATTCACCTGACATCTCAATCACTGGCAACGTGGTACCCTGAGGTACTGGGCACTCGACTGACTGTAACACCAAGGAAGTTAGTAAATGTAGATAATGCCATACAAAATATGCCGAAGGATTAGGGGTTCTGCAATTCACAGTATATACTTGTACTTGTTTGTCTAGTCAAGCAGAGCTATAAAAAGCACTTTACACTTAATAACTTGTTATAAACTTACCAGTACATCAGTAAATGTAAGACGAATAAGCAGAGCTAACAAGAAAATTTAGGAAAGATAAAGTAGGTGATACTTGAAAAGCCCTAGAAAATATATCTATGCACTAAAAATATGTATATGCATGTTGCACTGCAGTGACTGATCTCTGCATGCCAATGCTAATAAGTTAGGTTTGGTTATATTTACATTTAGTCAGATTAAGCTAAATCCACTCAAATTAGGTCTATCATGTGCATGTTATCTGTGAACACACACAAAAAAAAATTCCAGTCAATTTAAGAGTTTGTATCATTCCATTGATCATTTTTATCATAAATCAGCAGTTCCTGATGGGAGATTGAAAAGATTTGATATTGTAAGGAAACAATTAGCAGATTAATCTAAACCCCATTGAAATGTCAGAAATTATATTTTTGTTTACCAACATGAAATAGACAAGAAATTAAAACCTAGAGATTAAGGACATAACATTACTTGAAGCTAAAACAGGTTACTTAATTACTTTGCATGCAGTTTAACACCGGCCACTTTAACAAACACTAGCATTTACCTGAGGACATCAATATTTGCCTGCCCGGACATTCCACCACCTCTTCATGCCTTCAGCCAAGGAGTCAGTCACCTTAACACGTACACAAAACCAAGACAAGGCAATGCACACACCTGTCTATTTGTTTACCTGCGTTTTCCTTGACTGTCAGTCTAGACAATCTCCTTCCCTTTATTATTTCACCAACCTTTCTCTTATTCTTCGAGTTATGTGCCTTCATGTTACAAGTCAACCTTCTCCATGCAAGCTTCTACCCCTGCTCCTGATTATCAATGCCCGAATTATGGTCAAGTCGATAGAATGTTGCAATATTTACCATGAACCTCCTCAGCAAGTCTCCTCCTCCACAGACATCTGTTTACGTGGTACACTCACTCGACCTTCCCTGCGAGATACTTGGGCTGCGAAAACACTGTCGAGTTGGCCTTCTGCACATGCGCATTCCGAGGCTTAAGTTATTTCGCTCATAGAACATGTAAAATCATTATTATTATCACTATTGTTATTATTATCATTATTTTTATTAGTATTATCATATCTATCACTGTTATTAGTGTTCGGCCCATGGAGGTGGAATGGGAGGTGTCGGCATGACGTCACAGAAATGAAGCCAACGCGCTATTTTTTTTTTTCATTTTTATTTTATAGTCTTCGCATTGAAAATACATAGAAACGCCCTGGTGCCGCTCCTTATTTTCCGTCTTTTGTCCATGTCTCAAAGCCGTTTACCTTATATGTGGCATTAAAAGTCTCTTCGTAACACGTATATAAAACAACAAAAGTTACTTTACAACTCTTTCATTCTTACTTTAATTTGGTAGCATTCTATCTCCCAAGCACTTTTTTTTCCGCTCTCCTTGTCTTCTTCCTCTCTTACGCTCCCCTCACGTCATCCTAGCTTAGGTATTTTTGTTTTTGTTCGAGCTCACGTAAAAAATAAATAGAATTAAATAAACAAATAAATAAATAAATACACTTAAAACCACGTATAACTTAGATTAATGCCTTTCGTATGTAGAAATATTGTTAATCTGCCACCAAGCGATAAAAAGAGCCTTGATAATCGTGACAGAAGGGTTTCAGAATGAAGGAAAGCAGACGAATGGTGGATCCAGTGCGTGCCTTGTCCCCCACTCATCACACACACACACACACTGCATGCCTGAAAAAAACCTCGAAATACCTTGAAAATACATATTTCATTCGAGATAAGGGTGAAAAGAGGCAATACAACAGTATAAAACACACACACACACACACACACACACACACACACACACACACACACACACACACACACACCTGAAAATACATGGTATAACACTGTACATCATGTTACATAATTATGGACTGAGAGAGCCAGGAAGGCAAGGGAGCTGGAAAGTGCCCGCCATAGTGATGTCACAGCCAAGCCTGGTTGCCGGGCTGATGACGTCACGGCCCAGTGGCTCCCGAGCTATTTTACGTTATGTAAGTCATTTGAAAAATGGCCCCTCGAAAAAACACTGTCAGACCAGAATGCTTTACATATTTAGACTTGGCACATACTATAACGAACACCAATAATATAAAGTTGGTCTGAACTTCAGTAATACTGAAAATTTTCAAAAGAATTATAAATAAATTGTTGGAACCTTGACCTCCTTTAGAAAATTAGAAATGTCCGCCCATTCACTCTTCAAAGGAACGAAACGCAATTTTAAAAAATATGAATAGTCTTTTCCATTACTTTGGAATGAGTTAGAGCCAGAAATAAATAATTTGCAGGGTACCAGCAAAACTATTATTGGAACATTAACACCGTTAAAAAAAATCTACTCTACTAATTCCACTGGCCAGGAAAGCGAAACACTTTAAAACACATCAACTATTTTTTCAAAATGATAAGAATTTGATATTGGCTCAAACAATTTTTTTTCCTGGACGCTCCTAAAAATTTGGCGGCCAAAACATTTATATTTAACACAAAAATAGCGCCAATAACAACATGCTGCCCCACACGCGCATGAAAATACTTCAAACACAATGAAATACTTGTAGAAAACATCAAATCTTATTATGTAACCCAAATAAACTGTCCAATGATTAAAGTAAAAAGTCCTGGATTCTGAGCAGGCTGGGGTAGACATATCCAAGATGGCGGCCGCGCCGTCGAGGGATCGACCCCCCCCCCACCTTGTATCTCACTTAAACCTTCACCAAACGTCACCTGCCCATAGTGGAAGAATTTCAATAGCTGATATGAAAGCTTAGTAACGCGGTATCATGTTGCAAGATAGACGTATAATAGTGAGAGATAAGACTGGAAATGATTGATGCAAGTGTTATCCAGGAAGGCAGTGGGGTCTGTGGGCGGGTCGACCCCTTCCCTCTACCTCATCTAAAAGCTTCACTAAACTTAAATCTGGGAATGGCGGCTGTGTCTGAACAGCTGATATGAAAGTTTAGTGATGCGGTTGAATACTGAGGTAAGACAGGCCTATAATAGTGAGAGAAGGCAGGTTATGTAGATAAATAGGGACAGGCTGGCCACCACCTCAACCATTATGTATTAATAATTAAGCTAGATATCAACAGAAAAAAAGCTAAGTGACAAATGAATAACATAGAAAATACCCAAATAACGAATAATAAAGTTTAATCTCCTCGCCCAGACTTTTAAAAAAGGCACGAAAGGCATTTTAATGATATTTTCCGGAGTTATCATTTGGCTGTGACTCGCCGTAAATAAACACTGAGATATGATAAGGGCTGGCTGTGACTCGCTTTAAATAAACAGTGAGACATGGTAAGGGTTGTGTCATTGTTGCACTCACCTTGATTACGTAGTCGTGCCTCTGTGGTTCTGTTCAGTGGTTTTTGTCCAGTAATAAGATGCTGTGGAGACGTGAAAATACTTTTTAAAATCCCAAATCTCTTCAACTAGAGCTTTCTTATTATCAATATGTCACTAAAACCTTAAAAATACTCTCAAAATTCAGAATCAATTCAACTAAAGGCTTTTAGAAATAGTGAAGGTTTGGCGTTCACTCGTCCATCTCCTACCTGTACCACGAACTGGAAGAACTGGCGTGTTGGTGCCAGATGGCGCTGCTGCGCTGCCTGGGTCAGCTTAGCAACGGTGGACATTAATGTAACCAAGCCTATTATTTGAAAATAATTTTTTATAGTAGTATTGATATTTTTCTTTACTTATATCGTAGTAATAGTAATAGTATGATTAAGTATAAAATAATGTAAATTCTGCTGGTTTCCCACTTTTAACACACCGTTAAAGTACAATTTTTGGGATCACATTCACTATTAGATGACATTTTGGTCCTGAATATCTTAACTAGGCCCTGTTTCTCTTTAATGTAAAAACCATCAAACAAGAATAACCATTGTGTCTCCCTGTCTCTCTTCTTCGATCTAAAGAAATAATCTGCCTTTTATGATTTTCTTTATTCAGTTGACATCAAGAGGCCTACTGGGAGAAAAGCTATTCACTCTAACTAGCATAAACTTCAAGCAACGAGTAGTGAAGGCTGCTGCAAGCGTCTCTGTGAGCGACAGTTGTTTCTTGAGCACCGAGCCAAACAATTCTGCTGTGGGTTTTTTTTTTTTTCAATCTGCTAGAGAATAAGGAAATATCTATCTGTTTGTATTGAAAACTAAAGAAAAGTATGATTTGATTTGCATGTTACTACAATAAAACAGAGCTCCCTTAAGTGAGACATACAACCACTGCTAAACATGAATTTGGTGCTACTTATTTTGTAAATTTGACCAATTGCATGCTTCGATCGTTAATCTTTCACTTATTTTGTAATCAAGAACTATATAAAATCAACTATTGCAATCCACCTTATCCTCTCGAACAAGATTATAAGATCAATCTTGTATGATATGAGACCACGAAGGTAGGATGGGAGAAGGCGGCATGAAGTAACAAAAGCAAAGCCGACGCGCTATTGGTCCACTGCTGTCCTTATCCCCCTTACACCCAAATTGACCCAAAACATTACCGGGCACGCATTGAAAGTACTGTACGTATAATGCATAGAAAAACCCTGGTTCTGCTGTTTATTTTCCGTCTTATGTTCATGTTACAAGGCAGTCTACCGTATAATGTGACATGAAAAGACTTTTGGTAGTTGAGGCATGCCGTGTCACGAGGATTAAGACAGCAAATTATACATGCAAATGATTATACAGTGTTTTTTCTACTTCGGCAGATTTGTGTGAGAGGTGAGAAGCTGTCATTGGGATGAACAGTGGCCGGACCACATCATATACAAATGCAGATACATACATGTTCATAAAGATAAAGGAAAAATTAATTGTATAAGTATCATGTGAAAGGTTGCCTGAAGCTTGATTGTTCTTGGTATAAGTTAATTGTTCTTGGTATACTAATTATTTAACACAGATTGATCTCAAATAGAATGATTACGTACTTCCATGTTGCTTATTAAATCTCTCTCTCTCTCTCTCTCTCTCTCTCTCTCTCTCTCTCTCTCTCTCTTCGATCCCAAGACTTGCTAATAATAATAAAATAAACGCATTTCTGAATTCACTTTTATTTGAGATTTTTTTCTTTACAGTCATTTTTATGCTAGAAAAGAGGTTTTCTACAATAAAATACAAATTATTCTATACACTGTACAATTTGTGGTGTGGTTTGGAGGGCGGAGGGCAAGACTGCACTACCATTGGTCCGCTTTCCCTTGATAATAAGTGTACTACGTTTTTGTCTTCTATTGAAACTGTGATACATTTGTTCATGTTTGTACGGTTAAAAATAAAAATACAGTGTGTGTGTGTGTGTGTGTGTGTGTGTGTGTGTGTGTGTGTGTGTGTGTGTGTGTGTGTGTGTGTGTGTGTGTGTGTGTGTGTGTGTGTGTGTGTGTGTGTGTGTGTGTGTGTGTGCGTGACAAGGAATAACGGACCACCGAGGAAAAATAATGATAAAAAAATAATGATAATAATAATAATACAAGAGACCTGAGAGAAGAATCGATGGTTCTTATTAATATATATATTTATATAAGTTACTAGTACGGACCATCTTCGACCATATACAAAAATATAAAATAATAAACATCTGAGACGTGAACTTTGCGTGTGTGCGTGCGTGTGTGTGCGTGTTGGGCAGGGAAATGCACACCCTTGTATAGATGAGCGTATATCTATCTCTCAATCCAACATGAGGAAGCTCAAACACGCCCACGGAGGAGGAGGGAGGCTTAGGATACGGAGCACAGGTTGGGAGGGAGGTGGGAGGGGTGGGCATGACATGGGAAGGGCGTGAGTGAGTATGTGGGTGTGAATGAGTGTGTGAATGAGGGCTGCGCATTTTGTGAATCGACCACGCGTTTATTTCTGGTCCAGTGTGCCCTTCAGGATCAGCGTGTCCCTAGGGAAGAGTGAGGTAAGGATGCGTGGTGGTGAAACTGCCCTTTAACAGAGTCCTTTGTGTTGATATCGTGGGGAAAGTGTGTGTGTGTGTGTGTGTGTGTGTGTGTGTGTGTGTGTGTGTGACTGGCACGCACTCACGACTGTCACTTGTTTGTCCTTCGTCAGTAGTTTGTGAGGGTGAAGGTGAGGTGCTTTCTCTCCGTTTTCTGTCA
>NC_059299.1:7837479-7842479 GCF_017591435.1 Portunus trituberculatus
AAGAAATAAAAAGAAAAGAAAAGAAAAGAAAAAGAACCACAAATACCCCCAACCCTTATCTCTCACACACAAACCCCTTCCCTCCTTCCCTTCACACACACTACGTCCCTCCCTACTCATCCCCAACCCTACCCCACCCACACACACCTTCAGTTCATAGTCGTATCTGTCATGGGTCCAATGTCGGGGTTCCGGGCGAAGGTCAGCCTGGGACGAGGTGTAAGCAAGGGCGTCCGTGTTGACCCAGGCCGTGAGATAGTTGTAGAAGGCCTTGGGGTTGATGATGCCCTCAGAATCCACCAGGCGAATCTGACGGAAGCACAGAAGGAGGGAGATT
This sequence comes from Portunus trituberculatus, assembly GCF_017591435.1. Classification (NCBI taxonomy): domain Eukaryota; kingdom Metazoa; phylum Arthropoda; class Malacostraca; order Decapoda; family Portunidae; genus Portunus; species Portunus trituberculatus. The sequence goes on from NC_059299.1 coordinate 7,837,817, forward strand.
AAGAGGAGGAATATTGAATGAGCCTGGTGATGGAAGCGAAGAAGGAGGAGGAATGTCAGGTGAGTCTACTGAAGAAGGTGCAGAAGGAGGAGGAAAAGGAAGCAGAAGAGATAATATAAAAGACAAAAAATATAACAGAACAAATAATTAAAGAAGGAAAAATGAATTATACGAAGATGATGTAGAGTAGAGAAACAACAACAAACAACAAGGAAGAAAAGACAGATACAAAAAAAAAAAAAAAAGAGCGATAAAAAAAAACTACACGTCACCTAAGCTTACCTGAGTGACGAGCGATGTGTCAATGGGGTTATCAACGTGTCCAGTCTGCACAAGGAGCTTATAACCCAACACTCCCTCGTCAGAAGCGTTTTTGTGCCACGTCTCCTGTGTGATGCATCCGTCACGCCAATCCCTGTCGAACGCTGCCTGGAGACCTGAAGGAGGCGACGAAGGAGAGATGAGTGCATTGAAAGGAGTGTGAAATACGAAGGAAACGAAGAAGTAGAAGAGGAGAGAGAAAAAAAAAGAAAAATGCAGTTAAGTTAAAGCCGCCGTGACACAGTGGAACCATGCGTGCTTTGGGGTCCGAGGGTTCGAATCCTGTCCACGGTCCGAGTGTAGGTTGGGCTTCCTCACTCGGGGCAAGGGTTTCCTAGCGGGTGGGCTTTGAGATAGGAGGTGCCACAAAAAGCATCCCCTTTAGCCCATAAATTCCCATGAAAAGCCCACATGGTATAAATGAAAAAAAAAAGAGAATTAGAAAGAAAATGAGAGAAATTAAATAAATGGTAAAAGAGGAAACACGAAGGAGGCGATGAAGTAGAGCGGTGTGAGTGCACGGAAAGGAGAAGTGAGAAATAGGACTAATCGAGCAGGAATCTATAGGAATACAAGAGGTAAAAGAGGAAGATTAAAAAGCGAAAAGCAGTGAAAAGGATAGGGAAAAGATAAAAGGGAGAAAAACTAGATAGGAAAAGAAGAAGAAGAAGAAGAGGCAGGATTGAAGAGGATTAAAACAAGAGGAAATAAGAGAAGGAAAAGCAGCGAAAGAGTGAGAAAACGTCAAGAGGAAAAAAAAAAAAGGAGAACCGGAAGAGAATGAAGAAAGATAGAGAGAGAGAACGAAGGATAATATGAGAAAAAAAAACGCAGGGGAATAAAAGAAATAAGGAAAGAGATGTGAGAGAGAGAGAGAGAGAGAGAGAGAGAGAGAGAGAGAGAGAGAGAGAGAGAGAGAGAGAGAGAGAGAGAACGTTTAGCTCTAACTCTTAACAGTGCCAAGCAAATCAAGAGTGGCACGGCGTAGATGAAAGTCTCTCTCTCTCTCTCTCTCTCTCTAATTTCAGGCAATCGCTCAGCCTCGGCGTAAAATAAACGAGAGATTCTAAAAATACGACCCTTCACCCAACACGAAAGACAGCTGGGAGAGAGAGAGAGAGAGAGAGAGAGAGAGAGAGAGAGAGAGAGAGAGAGAGAGAGAGAGAGAGAGAGAGAGAGAGAGGGAGATGGTAGAGTAGGGGAAAGGGTCGCATCGTGGGAGGTAGCGAGAGAAAGAAAGAAAGAAAGGAACAGAGCAAGAAGTAGTAAGGAGGAGGAGGAGGAGGAGGAGGAGGAGAAAAAGGAAGAGTTTACAAATTATCTACAAATGAGAAATTATCTACAAATAATCTGAGAGAGAGAGAGAGAGAGAGAGAGAGAGAGAGAGAGAGAGAGAGAGAGAGAGAGAGAGAGAGAGAGAGAGAGAGAGAGAGAGTGTGTATGACGCCACCATCAGCTGATTAGAGAAGTAAACAAAGTACTGATGGACCACTTTAGGCATGCGATGGAGGAGGAGGAGGAGGAGGAGGAAGTGGAGGAGGTGGTGGTAGTAAGGGGAGAGGGGAATCAGAGGAAGGGTTGAGAGTAGAGCAGCTGGCAGGCCACACACACACACACACACACACACACACACACACACACACACACACACACACACACACACACACACACACACACACGTACGCACACCGCTCTCCCCAACAGCTGTTTAGACTGGACACCAGGAAATGTGCTGAGAGAGAGAGAGAGAGAGAGAGAGAGAGACGAGATACTGATTTAATAATAAGTAAAAACATGAGAGAGAGGAGAGAGAGAGAGAGTATAAGAAGAAGAAGAACTGATTTAAGAAGAAGAAGACATGAACAGAAGAAGAGGAGAAGAGAAGAAGAAGAAGAAGAAGAAGAAGAAGAAGAGAGAAGAAGAAGAAGAAGAAGAAGAAGAAGAAGAAGAAGAAGAAGAAGAAGAAGAAGAAGAAGAAGAAGAAGAAGAAGAAGAAGAAGAAGAAGAAGAAGAAGAAGAAGAAGAAGAAAGAAGAAGAAGAAGCACTCACCGATGAGCCAGTCCCTGAAGAGCGAGAGCCAGAACTCGGGAAGGCCGCCGTCGTCGTTCTTGATGATGTGGGTCACTCTGTTGAAGGCGTCGTAGTAGTCGTGCAGGAGGCGCTGCTTGCTGGGGTACTCCACGTTGCCCTGCGTCACCGCGAACATGTTGTAGAACCCGAAGTACTTTTGCTGCGCCGCGAAGAAGGCGTACTCCGGCGTGTCGGCGGGCACCACGTCCGTCAGATTGAGGCCGTCCTCCACGCGACTCACGCCCCACGCCGCCGCGGCCACCGATGCCATCAGCCCCACCATGGCCGCCGCCTTCACCGCCCCGTGCGTCAGCGCCGGGCCGTACACTGTGCCCGCCACGCCGCTGATGCTCCAGTCACACCAGTACCGCATCGCCGACGCCCACGCCCGCGCCATGCCGGAGCGCTTCCTGCCGCCGTCCACCAGGTCCCGCGTGGACGTGGTAGTAGACAGCGACTCCAGGGAGGGCGTGGTGGAGTGCGGGTCCTGCGGCGCGCCCCAGCACTCCCGCGGTGTAGAAGGAGGCACAACATGGGTCACGGTGCCGCCTCCCGGGGGAGGCAGTGCCCGCGTCACTGTGTCCTTCCTAGTGCGTTCAGGCAGGGTGGGAGTGGGGCGAGGGTGGCGGCGCGGTACACCACCGCGCCCCTCCTCCGCGGCAACGCATGAAGCGGGTTGCTGCTGCTGCTGCTGCAGTGGCACCACCTGATCTCTGGTACCCCCGGGCAGGCAGCAGAAGAGGTCTGCGCGGCGAGCGTGGCGGCGGCGCAGATCTAGACTCATGATGGCCGGGAACACAGTGAGGGACGCCACCAGGTTGAACAACACCAGCAGCGCCGCCTGCAGACAGAAGGCTCGCAGGGCGGGCACGGGCACCAGCGCACCCGCAAAGAAGGCGCAGGCGTTGCAGACTGAAGTAAGAACCACGGAGACCCCTGCACGCTTCACCACCTCCCCAACGCGTTCCTGAAGAGGGTGAAGAAGGGAGGCTTAGTGTGTGTGTGTGTGTGTGTGTAGAAATAACCGTACATAGTAATGGATGGATTTTGCAACATTAGTCTTTATGACCTTGTCCAGAGGAGGAGGAAAAGAAAGAGAAGAGGAAGAGAAGAAGAAGAGAGAGAGAGAGAGAGAGAGAGAGAGAGAGAGAGAGAGAGAGAGAGAGAGAGAGAGAGAGAGAGAGAGATATAAGAAGATGGAAAGGGAGTGAGGGACAAGAAGAACTGACAGATGAAGAAGATATTTGAGCAAGGGGGACGGAGAGATGTAAGAGATGAGGAGGAGGAGGAGGAGGAGGAAAATAAAAAAAAAAGAAGAGGGGAACGGAACAGACAGTGAACCGAAAAAAAAATCTTATAGAGGGAACGAGAGAGAGAGAGAGAGAGAGAGAGAGAGAGAGAGAGAGAGAGAGAGAGAGAGAGAGAGAGAGAGAGAGAGAGAGAGAGAGAGAGAGAGAGAGAGAGAGAGAGAGAGAGAGAGAGAGAGGACGTGACATGCTTTCCTAAGAGATTCACGGGAAGGTCATTCATATCTCATTATTCACCAGATATTCACCGGTGTGGCAAAGTCGTGTGTGGCCCGCAGGAGGAGGAGGAGGAGGAGGAGGAGGAGGAGGAGGAGGAGGAGGAGGAGGAGGTGTGGTAGTGGAGGGATGCCAGTTGAATCACCTCTCCAACTCTATTCTTCTTCCTCCTCCTCCTCCTCCACCTTGTCCTCCTCTTCCTCTTAACATCTCCATCGACTCGTTCTGGTTCATTTCTAGTCCTCCTCCTCCTCCTCCTCCTCCTCCTCCTCCTCCTCCTCCTCATCTTCCTCCTCCTCCTCCTCCTCCTCCTCCTCCTCCTCCTCCTCCTCCTCCTCCTCCTCCTCCTCCTCTTCTTCCAAGCAAAGTTATCTCAAGTTGTTGCTTCATTTTGGTTCGAGTTAATGAACGAGACCTTCTTCTTCTTCCTCCTCCTCCTCTTCTAACTAATTCTCCTACTTTTTTTCTTCCTTCACCTCCTCCCTTTCTTATTCTCCCGTTCTTCATTATATTCTTCTGCAATTTCCCCCTCGTCCTCCTCCTTTACTTTTATCTATTTTCTTATTTCTTCTTGTCCTCCTCCTCCTCCTCCTCCTCCTCCTCCTCCTCCTCCTTTACTTCTCTTTTTCTATATCTGCTCTTTTACTTTTATTTCTTCTATTCCTTCTTCTCCTTTGTCTCTTCTCTTATTTCTTCTTTTTGTGCACCTACTCCTCTTCTTTTACTTCTATCTCCTCTCCTGTTTCTT
>NC_059299.1:7847479-7852479 GCF_017591435.1 Portunus trituberculatus
AAATTCTTGGAGCCCATCAGTTGAACCAGTGACTGCAACGCCTCGGCCCTGGCAGGAGAGAGAGAGAGAGAGGGGCTAGAGAGATGGAGAGAGAGTATAAAGTGGTGTGGTTGATGTGTCTTGGTGGGGTTTCAGTGGCTGAGAAAGTGGTCAGCGGGGTGTATCAGATGGCAGGTGAAGGGGAGCCTTGCAGGGGACAGGTGTGGCTGGCCCGGACAGGTAAGGGAAGGCATTTTTAAAGAAGGAAGCTTAATTTACTGATCCGTATGTCATGGTTTAAGTGGGGAGGAGAAAGGCTGCGAGAAATAGTGAAAGAGTCTTGTGCTGCGTGAAAGGACGAAGAGGAGGGGGAGGAAGGGAGAAATAGAGGAGGATACTTACCTTACAATATGCCCCGTCTTGTTGGCTGTAGGGGCGCCCACTATTAGCTCCTCCGGCCAGTGCATGTACTTGCTGGCGAACCCGTAGCACCCGCCGGTCAACTCCGCCCCGACGTCCGGCGCCTGCAGGGACAAATAAAGCTACCTATAAGCCTCCCAAGGGTACCACAGCCTTCCACAACCTTCAGGATTCCTCCAGGAAGTGTCTGTATGTGTGTGGTGTTATATCAGTGGTATGCTGAGGGTGCGGTCTTCACTCACCTGGCCAGAGTGTTTGTTGGGCGCCGTGTCCGGGCAGAGCGGGTCGGTGGGATCCAGACAAGGCTTCTCCTGGTAGGCTGTGGTGATGCCGGCCTGCACCCAGTCAGGAAAGACGAGAGGAAATAAACATGTTAGTGCACACAAGACTGAAGATAAAGCGTGTGTGCGTCCCGTCCCTTCCATGTCACCCCCCCGCCCGACCCCCACCCTGCCCGCTGTGAGGGGCCAGCGCCCCCGCCCTGTCAGGACCACCCAAGCGCCCCGCCATGCCGCCACACTTGACGCGGGGCTCGGTCGTTGCAGGTTCGCGGTGACGCAACGCGGCTCGCCTTTCGCGGGGCAGCTGCGGCCGTGTAAGTTAAGCCGCAATTAGACGATGAGGCTTCCCCCCCAACTTGGCCGCGGCGAGGCTCAGGTGACGAGACGCGGCAGATCCCCGTGACGCCCCAGCCAGTCTGCAGCCTGGGACAGCACCGCCCCCGCCCCACCGCCGCCCCAGTGGTCCCGCAACCCCTGTGTCCTAAGCTGCGCCGCCCAGGGTCCCGTCTCCGCTGTCCCGCCAAGCGACGCCTCAGATCCTGATGCGATGAGGCAGGAGGCGTGGGCAGCCCTTGCCGGCTGGCCAGTAATCCGAGACGCGGCTTCCTCGCCTCTTAAACGGTAAAACCGCAGAGCACCCGCGTCCGGCCCGCCCCGCCCCGCCCTGCCGCGTCCCTGCACTATCTTCACACCTCCGCCCGACGAGGAATGCCCCACACACCGCGCCCACCCCGCCAGCGCCACCAGCGGGCCCGACGCGGCACGGAGCAGCGCCAAGTGACCAAGATAATTACTGAATGTGCAGCGCGGGGCGTGAAGGAAGGGCGGAGCGGTGCGACCTCCCACGAAGCTGAAATGAGCCAAGGGTCACGCCTATTGCTCCCTGACCTGACCCAGCCCCCCGCCGCCCCTGGGTGTCAGTGTCAAGTCTGGATCACGCCAGGTCACTTTGAGACTCCCTGGTGACCTGACCTGCCCTCTGCTCCTCACACTGTGGGAAAGGAGAGGTGAACAGAATGGAAGACAACACGAATACATATTCCCTTCCATTCCATTCTACATGTTCTTCCTCCCTTTGTCTCACTCCTGCCTTCACCTTCCCTCCCTTTCCTCTATGACCCTTCCCCTTTATCTGCTCTCTTCTCTCCTTTCACCTCTCCCTCCCTCCTTTTCCTCCCTGTCACACTCCTCCCTGCCCCACACCACTCACCCGCTTCATGAAGTCGTCGAAGGATGAGAAAGGGAAGAACGTCTTGTATCTTTCATACTCCTCCATGTTGTCAAGGATCTTCTGCGGGTTGAGGTTCGTCCACTTGACGCCTGAACCGAGGCCTCTGTGGGGGAGATGAGGCGGGGTTAGGAGGAGGAAGGAGGAATACAAAGGAAGATCATACAGCAACATGCCTTGAGGCACTTACTAAGATGTCATTGTAACTATTCTAGACTATAACTGTTGGTAGAAGAGACAGGATGACAGAGAAGGAAAAGGAGGAGGAGAGCAAACACACACACACACACACACACACACACACACACACACACACACACACACACACACACACAGTCTACTACTCCCAACTTCGAAAGAGAAAAAGAAGGAAAGAAAAGAAAAAAGAAAAAAACAAAAGATGAATAAACTCAACATTCAAAACAAAAAGAACGTGTAAAAAAAAAAGACAGACAAAGATAGAAAACAAAAGATAAGAAAAAAAAAAAAACATGTGGAGGGTGGTCTGAGGGATGGAGCTCCACATTAGGCATGCAAAGTGGAGGCGAATGAGAGAGGAAATAAGTGGAATGTGACGTGACAAAGGACATATCATTCCACCATTGTTTGGGGCGCGGCCGATACCTCTTATCTGTTCCTTTTTTTTTTGTGTGTGTGTGTGTCTGTCTGTGTGTCTGTCTCTACACCCACCCTCTCTCTCTCTCTCTCTCTCTCTCTCTCTCTCTCTAAAGGTTTATCAGGGTATCATGTGACCTAGGAGGAGGAGGAGGAGAAGAAGGAGGAGAAGGAGGAGGAGGAGGAAGAGGAGGAGGAGGAGGAGGAGGAGGAGGAGGAGGAGGAGGAGGAGGAAGAGGAAGAGGAAGAGGAAGAGGAGGAAGAGGAGGAGGAGAAGGAGAAGCAGGAGGAGGAGGAGGAGGAGGAGGAGGAGGAGGAGGAGGAGGAGGAGGAGGAGGAGGAGGAGGAGGAGGAGGAGGACGAGGACGGGGACGGGGATGAAGAGGAGAACGAGGAGACAATAATGAAATATTTACAAAGGCAGATGTAAAAGAAGAAATGGATAAGTTTTCTCTCTCTCTCTCTCTCTCTCTCTGGCCTGTGACGGATGACATATTGTAGAGGGTGACCTCAACCGCCACACCTGATTACCGTGATGCTTACACAATGATACAAACACACACACACACACACACACACACACACACACACACACACACACACACACACACAGACACACACACACAGTTCCTAAGAGAGTTATAAAAATGGCCAAAGTGTGTCTGTAAATATAATAAAGTCTCTCTCTCTCTCTCTCTCTCTCTCTCTCTCTCTCTCTCTCTCTCTCTCTCTCTCTCTCTGGCTCGCTCCCACACACTTCTTTACTTCCATCCCACGCCCTCAGACCGCCCATTCCTTCTCCCCGTCACTCCCTCTCGCCCTCCCCGCCCCCGCCCCAGCCCCGCCCTAACAAAGAGGAGGGCGGCATTCCGGCGAGTGGTGTGTGCCGCCTTTTGAGTCCTGCAAAGCATCCTCATCAACAGTCACGACGTGGGGCAGCCGTCGCCTGATGAAGACATCTCTTTGCACGTATAAGGAAGGTGGGGAGGGGCTGGACCAGCAGGGAGAGGAGGGAGAGGAGTGAGAGGGGCGGGAGGAGCAGATGTCGTGCATGAGTCCAGCGCGGCAAGAAGTGACTAGTGTTCTGGATCCTGAGGAACGAGGGACACTGCAGAAGGGGGGAGGAGGAAGGAGAGGGATGCGGGGTGCATGTGCCAAGCCCTCCACAGCGGCAGGCACAAAGCTGTGGTGGTCTTACCGCAGTTTGCCACACATGGTCTGCTGCAGGACACTGGCGTCTCTCAAGCCACTGTCTCACAGGTCTTCGGAGGCCTGCAGGTGACGCGGGGCGGCCTACGGGTGTGGTGGTCCCTGTGGCGCTGTTGTCAGTCCCCGTGAGAGGATTAGTTCCTTTTTGTACCTCAGCCCAGTGGCGTCCTGTCCTGCACAGAGGGCGCTGCGGCCCCTCCTCATTGGCGTGGGGAAGCGTGCCTCACAACACTCCCGAGGGATTACTGGTCTTCTCACAGCCTCTCAGGGCGGCGCGACGTGCTTGAGGGCCGCTGCTCAAGGCTTCCCTCCCTTGCTGTCTCAGCGTGGAGGGCGCAGGTGGAGGCTTCCCGCAGCCGTGAAGGACCCATTTGGTTAGCAAATCTCCCGCGGCCCAGCCGGAAGGTGGAGGTACGGAAAGGAGGGAAAGAGACGGGGAGGCGGAGAGGAGGGAAGCGGGGAGGGCCGGCCAGCACCGTCAGCTGTGAGTTGATAGAGTCATCAGGGCGGGCACAGGGCAAGGGACGGGCGGGGGCCGGGAGGGGTAAGGTGGGAGGCGCTGCTCACTTAAAGACACACACTACAATTCAGGCTGGCGGCACACACACCCGCCCGCCGCCCAGCCACCCAAACCTGAGCTGTAATGCGGGGCGCGGCAAAGCTCAAGGTGGGGCGGCGCGGCGGGACGTGCGGCTCTCTCGGCGGGGAACGTTTTAATTATATCCCTACGCTGCTTTGCATGCTCGTGACGGCCCGGCGGGGCGAGCCTCCGAGACGGCTGGCGTGGCACCGACGGCGGCCCCGGCAGCGACGGCGCCCTGTGGCACCAACACGACAACGAGGCCCTTGGAGCATGCATCAGGGAGTATCACGTCTCCTGCCCTCTCTCCCCCTCCTCCCCCCACAAGCCTCTCGTAGGCCACGCTCCCTCAAAAATAGTGGAACAATCATCGTGGGCCTCGGGCCTCGGCTGTGCACGGCGGCAGCGCATCGTGGCCACAAAAAGCCGCCTAATGGCCCGCGATGTCGCCCCGGAAAGACGGCAATTATGACAATACAAAACCCAATCCGTCTTTGGTTTATGAGGGCGGGAAGGGCGCGCCTTGACTCCTCATTACCGGGCCATGGGAAGCACTGCAGGGCAGAGGGAAGAGAAGGGGCGAAAGAGGCTTCGAAGGAGAGGTGAAAGCGGAAAAGTTTAAAAGCCAAAGAGAAGACAAAAGAAGAACTAGAAATGAAAAATAAGAATAGCGAAGTAAAGAGAACAA